>NC_000070.6:17379166-17707500 GCF_000001635.26 Mus musculus | reverse complement strand
CATGTGCACATGTGTCTGTACAATGTGAATGTGTGAATGTGTGAATGTGCACATGTGTCTGTACAATGTGAATGTGTGAATGTGTACATGTGCACATGTGTCTGTACAATGTGAATGTGTGAATGTGTGAATGTGCACATGTGTCTGTACAATGTGAATGTGTGAATGTGTGAATGTGCACATGTGTCTGTACAATGTGAATGTGTGAATGTGTACATGTGCACATGTGTCTGTACAATGTGAATGTGTGAATGTGTGAATGTGCACATGTGTCTGTACAATGTGAATGTGTGAATGTGTACATGTGCACATGCGTCTGTACAATGTGAATGTGTGAATGTGTGGATGTGCACATGTGTCTGTACAATGTGAATGTGTGAATGTGTACATGTGCACATGTGTCTGTTCAATGGCGTGAATGTGTAGTCAGACAACTCCAAGAGTTAATTCTCTCATTCTATCCTCTGGGTATCTGTGATTGAAGTCAGATGTATTTATGAGTTGTGCCATCTTGCTGAGTCTAATTGTACTGTGAATTGAAACATATAGTGGTACCTCCTGTCTTCAATTACTATTTCAGTTTCTCTAACTGGACTGTTGTGTGTTCCTGATAAGGAGCCATATTTTATTTCCATTTTAATTTTCCACAGTACTTTCAATAACGTGTTTCATGTTGTTGACAATTCATAACTGCTTCATTATTGAAATGACTGGGAAAATCTATAATGTAAAAATAACTATTATTCACCAGGTGTAATTGTCACTTCATAGTCTTACTTTTGAATATGCACACCCATTCTAGTTCTTTGTAAACTCTAGCTGGCTGCTTCAACTCAGTTTTCTGGCTCAAACTCCTCGCCAAGTAGACTGATTCAATCTGGTTTCTCTCAGCTTCTTACTGAATTTCTCTGTTGTTCCCAAACTAACTGTGGCAATTTGTTCTACTCCTCTGGCTCCATATATATATTCTTTATTTACATTTCAAATGCTATCCCGAAAGTTCCCTATACCCTCCCCCGCACCCTGTTCCCCTACCCACCCACTCCCACTTCTTGGCCCTGGCATTCTTTTGTACTGGGGCATATATAGTTTGCAAGACCTAGGGGCCTCTCTTCCCACTGATGGGTGGCTAGGCCATCTTCTGATACATATGCAGCTAGAGACATGAGCTCCGGGGGTACTGGTTAGTTCATATTGTTGTTCCTCCTATAGCGTTGTAGACTCCTTCAGCTCCTTGGGTACTTTCTCTAGCTCCTCCGTTGGGAGCCCTGTGTTCCATCCAATAGATGACTGTGAGCATCCACTTCTTTATTTGTTCTGGCTCCTTTTTATTTGCTGACTTGAAATGCCTCTGATGACCAGCAATGATCTACAAGAACTCACAAACCAAGGAGCTCAACTCTACTGCACTTCACACACTTTACTGAATGTCTTCTGAGTGATTCTCTCTTCCTGGTCTGAAATAGCTTCTCTTTCCTGTGCCTTCTCATGAGAATTTGGTGTATCCTATCTTTTACTCATTCTTTCAAAA
Source organism: Mus musculus (assembly GCF_000001635.26). Taxonomy (NCBI): domain Eukaryota; kingdom Metazoa; phylum Chordata; class Mammalia; order Rodentia; family Muridae; genus Mus; species Mus musculus. The sequence goes on along the minus strand of NC_000070.6, from coordinate 17,705,969 downwards.
TTTCTCTGATTTGTAACTTTGTCTGACCCTCAATTAGATGTCACTTTCAAACATGGTTCCTTGCTTCTAAAAACTATTAGTAACTTAAGGTATTTTACTAAGGTTGTATCTGTATTCCAGCCATATGGATTAAAGGTGTGTGGGATGTCTGTATTACAGATGAATCACACAAAGCTGGATCTTGCATGTGATCCCTTGCCAAAGCAGTCATGTTACTGGATTAATATTCCTCTACACTGTAATAATTTAATAGAAAATATCATTATTCATATTCTAAATGATCCTTAATATGTACTTTGCTTATAAGTTTGCTCTCACATTATTTTGCAATGCTGGAAGAAAAATACAACTTCCATATAATTGAAGTCAGTATACTATTGCTTACCTTCAACATTGACTTGTGTAAAATATTTATCTCAGGTATAAACTTAAAAATGTACCTACAATGATTGCTGAATTTTTATGAAATCAGAGTGATTGTTCTACTACACTAGTGAAAATAAAGAGGTATTTGTAAGCTGGGAAATTGTCACACAATGTGAAAATAATTACTTGTATAATTTCTATCCTAAGAAATATAATTTTAGTTAATTTTATATAATTTCTCTTTGCGTCCTAAAATTGAAGCAGCAGTTACAGTTTACATATTGAATCAGTCCACAATAATAGCATACTTTAAGATCAACTCTTTCTCTTATTGAAGACAAAGACACTGTATTTTGAATCTTTGTTATTTAGGATTAATACCTGCTGGCAGAGGGAAAATCTGTTCTCTCCAATGGAGTACACATCATCTAAACTTCCAGACTGAGAGTGATAGAATAGCACAAAAGGTACTCCATGTTTTTCAGGTATTTGGCTTTGTTTGTTTTGTGTGTATGTTGATGTGCGTGTGTGTATGTGTGTGTGTGTATCTTTTGCTGTTGTTATGACTTGGTACTTTTTGACATTTTGTTTTCTTTAGTTTCAGTGTTGAAAGAAAAGAGTTGAGTGGGTAAAGGGTGAGAGGATTTGAGGGATGTGTAACTACTTAGTAAACTCAATAATTTTTAAAATGCTTTTAATGTAATTCTGTTGAAACACACCCACTGCTGTCTAGAAAGACTATTAGACGAGTTATTATCAGGTGTATCTAATGCTTGAACCTGATAGAGTGGCAGCAGTGTCTCCTTCCAAACCTGATTGCCTAAAGCCATCCTATCTCAGTTACTTTCATGGTGTTTTATAAGTAGGAGTTCCTTCCTAATCATGTCTATGTAAAACATTTGGCCATGGTTTGTGTTCCTCTGAATACTTATACTTCTTTGGTTGGTTTGTGAGGAAAGCATGAAATTGTTTTCAAATAAAAAAGCAAAACATTTCACATTGTGCTTTATCCTTAAAAGGTCCGCAATCTCACCGGGATGATGAGATGAGACTGTAACAAAAAAATGTGACTAACTCTAGATTGTGGAACTTATTTTTTTCTTATTTCTTATAGAAAATGAACAAAAATGTTCAACATAAGGGAAAAACAATACAGAAAGAGAAGTGAGAGGAGGTATGAAATACTCTAATAATACTTGAAAAAGACAAAGAAAATCATCTACTTTTCTTATATCCATGGATAAGTATAACTCACTCTACATCAAAGAGTGTTCTCTCTCAGCAGATAGAAAACACTGAACAAAAGAACAAACACAATTGTTTGAAGTACAGAGAATATATGGTAATGAGGTACCCAGGATTATCACAGAATAGGAGAAGGACAATTCTAAGAGCAAGCCGAATAGGAGGCTTGCTGTGAGATACTGTCTTATGTAAATGACAGGGGAGCTATACCCATGATACCTGAACAATATATGTGAAACCAATAGATATGCGAATGTAGATGATGAACATCCTATAAAGCCCTACCTCCCTAGGCAAAGAACTATAGACAATTAAGTACTAGTAAAAGAGGGAGAATTAGTTGCCCTTAGGGATGGCCCCCCTTGGTTTATTGTACAATTCCAAATCTTTTTTTTTTTTTTTTTTTTTTTTTTTTTGAGACAGGCTTTCTCTGTGTAGCCCTGGCTATCGTGGAACTCACTCTGTAGACCAGGCTGGCCTCAAACTCAGAAATCTGCCTGCCTCTGCCTCCCAAGGGCTGGTATTAAAGGCATGTGCCATCACTGCCCAGCACAATCCCAAATCTTATATTTGCCTCATATGCGTACATTTTCAATGCTCATGTGTTAAAAATGTATGAAGCAGAGTGAAAAGTATCATTTCTTACAGTGAAACTGATCATCACTGAGATATAGTTCAAGAACTTTAGAATATATTCTAAATGAAAAATAGAGAAGAAAAATTTGAACTGCTAGTTTATGCTATGTGTAGACTAATGAAATAAGCCTAATTTTCTTGTGAATAAACTGCTGCATTGCTCTAGAAAAACAAAGAAAACAAGAGCATCCATTAATATAGCATATGTATTTTAACCACTCTATTGTTTTCTTTCACTGAATTCTAGTTCTTTTCTTAGGTTATAAGGAAGTCCATCTTACACGGTTGGCAGGTGCTCAATAAACAATCACTGACTAGTAGCATTATCAGACAAGTTCTGTAATATGTTGACATATTGCTGAAGCATGTTATAGGAGACAGAGAAGGAGATGACAAAATGCTTTGAAGTTAAAGAAGGTAAGTTTCCTAAAAACACATGAGGGTATATGTGTACAATAATGTGTTCCATGGGTTGTGAAACACATTGAAGATTCATTATCAAAATCATGTAATACAGCAGAATATGGACTGTCTTGACATGTTGATAATTACCTAAACTTATAGAAATTATACTGACCAGATTTTTTTACCGCCATGATAACATACCTGCCATAAATAGCTTCAGGAAAAAAAGGATTTATTAAAGTCAATAGTTTTAGAGGTGCTCTGAATTGTCATCCAGCTATACTGCTTCTGTGTCCTGGTTAAGGACACCATCATGGTGGTAGAGCATAAGGTATAGGATAGCTCACTTCACAACAGCTGAAAAATGGAGAAGAACAATAATAATAATTATAAACACTTTCATTATGTACTTATACTAGCCATAAAATGGCAGAGGATATAGTACCACCCATACTGAGAATAGATTCCATTTTCTTTCAATATTTCTGAAAATGTCCTTATAAACATACCTAAAATTGTACCTTAATAAATTTCTAGGAATCCTTCAATTCAATTCAATTGGCAGTCAAGCTTTTTTACCATACGTTTACCTTTAAAGTTAATATTCAAATACACATCTTACACTATAAGTTTCCCACTTTGTCCTTAAATGGGTAATATTTACTTCTTAGTGCAAAACCCATGCTCTAAAAGTACTCTGTCTTAACAATTCAGCAGTTCTATACCCACGTTCTGGAATTCCATTTGAGTCTTAAGACAAGTTTAAAGTTTAGTCCTTATTATAACAAAACAGTGAAAAATACATTCTTTATCATACAGTAGTTTAAACATTATATGTCTATTCTAAATTGGAGAAGTTGGGAGATGGAAAGGAGGGATGGGACCAGAGCAAGAACAAACCTCGTGGGGTAAAAGTTATAACCTGTAGTTTCATATCTAGTATCTATGCCTTGAAAACAAAGTGTGTGAGTTATTAGGCAATAGGGTCAGATCATCTAGTTATGTGGGTTAACAAGGAACAATGGTAGCAGCCTGTATTATTTTATGTGCCTCTAGGGCCTCCCTGATAGGTAATTCCTAAGGAAGTAACCCATATTTTTCAGATAGTCTTTATTTAATTACATGTTCCTGGACACAGTATTGTTTGTTCTGGAGGAAATGTTTCAAACTCCTAAAATATTCTGAATTAAATTTCAAACTAATAGGGCTTCATAATTATTATTTCTGCATGCTTAGTTTAAGTTAACCCACTGTGTGATTTTTAATAGCATCAATCTCCTGTTTTCTTCCCATCCTAAACTTATAGCTCCTAGTATCTAGTACGTGTTCACAATTTTGTTCATATAACATCTTTTCCACAATGCCTTCTTGTTGTATTTTTTATTTCAATTATCTATCATCATATGTTCCTACCCAACTTCTTCATGAGCACTTCCCCTTTCCCCTATTACCCTATACCAATTGGCCAAATGAATTTCAATGTTTATAGTTAACCTTCAGTGGGCATTCTTGGCTAGTTCCTGAAGTATCCAAAAGACATCTTTTTGTGTCCAAATTAAGATTCTTGATTTCTATTTGATGATATTTCTGTTTTTACTAGTCACACTTTCTTTTACTTCAATGCTTCTTTTCTAAAAAAAAAAAAAAAAGAAATGTTTCACAGCATTTCTGTTTTCTCTTTCTTTCTTTCCTTCCTTCCTTCCTTCCTTCCTTCCTGCCTGCCTGCCTTTCTTCCTTCCTTCCTTCCTTCCTTCCTTCCTTCCTTCTTTCCTTCCTTCCTTCCTTCCTTTCTTTCTTACTTTCTTTCTTTCTTTCTTTCTTTCTTTCTTTCTTTCTTTCTTTCTTCCTTTCTTTCTTCCTTTCTTTCACTCTTTCTTTCTTTCTTTCTTTCTTTCTTTCATTCTTTCTTTCTTATTACTGTAAGTCTTACTTTCTGTATTGAAAAACAGCCATACCACAGGCAGTATATGATTTGTCTTTACCTTTTCCTTGTCTGAAGGACTGAAAAGGACTCATAAGTCCTTTTATGCAGAATCTCAGAACAGGATAAAGTATAGAAAAGTCTTTGCCCCATTGAAATGCTATAGTCTCTAATTCAAAGAACCCAGATGCCCCTCAACAGAGGAATGGATACAAAAAATGTGGTACATTTACACAATGGAGTACTACTCAGCTATTAAAAGGAATGAATTTATGAAATTCGTAGGCAAATGGTTGGAACTGGAGGGCATCATCCTGAGTGAGGTAACACAATCACAAAAGAACTCAAATGATATGTACTCACTGATAAGTTGATATTAGCCCAGAAACTTAGTATACACGAGATATAAGATACAATTTGCAAAGTACATGAAACTGAAGAAGAATGAAGATCAAAGTGTGGACACTTTGCCCCTTCTTAGAATTAGAAACAATCACTCATGGAAGGAGTTACAGAGATAAAGTTTGGAGCTGAGACAAAAGGATGGACCATCTAGAGACTGCCATATCCAGGGATCCATCCCATAATTAGCCCCCAAACAATGACACCATTGCATGCACTAACAAGCATTTGCTGAAAGGACCGTGATATAGCTGTCTCTTGTGAGACTAGGCCGGGGCCTAGCAAACACAGAAGTGGATGCTCACAGTCAGCTGCTGGATGTATCACAGGGCCCCCAATGGAGGAGCTAGAGAAAGTATCCAAGGAGCTAAAGAGATCTGCAACCCTGTAGGTGCAACATTATGAACTAACCAGTACCCCGGAGCTCTTGACTCTAGCTGCATATGTATCAAAAGATGGCCTAGTCGGCCATCACTGGAAAGCGAGACCCATTGGACAGGCAAACTTTATATGCCCCATTACAGGGGAACGCCAGGGCCAAAAAGTGGGAGTGGGTGGGTAGGGGAGTGGGGGGAGGGTATGGGGGACTTTTGGGATAGCATTGGAAATATAATTGAAGAAAATACGTAATAAAAAATATTAAAATAAAAGAAATATAAGAAAGGAAAATTTCACCCACAGTCTCCATGCTTTTCTAAGCCTGTTCCCCCAGATTTATTGAAAAAAGTGGAATGAGCTCATTTTAGTTTCACTAATTCATTTATCTCACTGCAACTTCAGATAAACTTTATTTGACTCTTTAAAATGACCAAAAATTTTAACAGTTAATTTATAGTTATTCATGTTCAGGTATTTATATAAGTAGTTTTGTGAATGATTTCTTGAGAAGAATTATTCCAATTACATTTTTTAGTTTACAAAATAAAAATACGGTTTAATTTTCTTATTTTTGGGGGGAAGAGTTAGGTTGGCTTTGAGCTTACAGAAATTCCCTTCTTTCTGTTTCCTAAGTGCTGCAATTAAAGGTATGCACCAACAAGCCTGATTCTCTTGTCTTTTAAAACTAATTGTTACAAGGGATGGTTTGATGACTCAGTGGGTAAAAATACTTACCACCACACTGAACTTGAGTTCAACTCCCAGATATGACATGGTTAAAGGAGAGAAACTACTCTGGAGTCCTTGGAGCTTCACATGTTTGCTGACCCATGAACTTATGCAAAAACATGCACATACACAATATTTGTAAAAAAAAAACAAACCAAGCCAAAAACATTTTGTATAAAAAAGCCTTAAGATTAACATTTATAAAATATTATTCATCATGGAATAACTGAGCATTAAGTATTATAAAATAAATTATATATGACAAGATATTTATATTCAGATATTCATCTGAAGCATCTAATTCCTATTTGTGTCTATTTGTTGTTTTGTACCTTTTTGTACCTCTCACTCCTTGTGACTTACCATGCATATTTCCCTATTACATAGCTTAGGGTGACATATCATTCTACAGGGTGAAGATGTTTCTTGTGAGGCCATTTCACAATTGTAATGATCTTTCAAAAGAATTACATTTTTATTTTAAATTCTCCAATTAGTGTATAATTTTACACATTTCCTTAGCTCATAATTGTGCTTCTGTGAGAAGGAATCACTTCACTCTTACTCTTTGCACCTCTTTCTCATTGATTTTTGGAAGTAGTTAAACTGTCTAGCATTTAATTCTTACAAATTTTCCAAATAACAAGCTGTGCACAGCTGGTGTGCAATGATTACTTTTTAGATCTTAATGTTGTCTCATTTTGAAGAACGGTTTTGTTGCTAAAAAAAATATATAATGACTCATTTCCTAAATTAAACTTAGTTATTTCAATGGCTACAAAGAAAATCTGTTGAAGGTCATCGTTCTATTTCCTTCCTTCCATAGCTCTGATGTGCCCTCTGGAGTGTTCTCCATTAGTTTTATCCTTTTTATCTACACATATTCTTCCAGCACTTTTCTTCACTCAAGGCAAAGATCTGCTGCTTTTCTAAAACATATTCAAGTGCATGAAAACTTTCTTTGGCCAAAATGGGTTATAAAACCTGCTCACAGCATACAACTCCTATAGACCCCTTTAGCTCATCGTGACTTTGTGAACAAGAGGTTCCCAGCAAGAACTCTTAGGACTTGTTCTCTCAACAGATCTTAGAGATTTCAACTCTTCTTTTCCTCTCTTGGTGTTACTACTGTTTCTTTCTGTTCCTCGATGTCTCTTCGTCCTTTCTCCATCACCTCTTTGCAGCAAGTAGAAATTTTAGACACACTATGTACTCCTCCTTTTGCATATTGAATCACTATCGGTTCAAAAGCCATGGTCCAAGTGTAAAGAGACTGAAACCCTCCAAACAGTGAGGAAAGATTAATGTTTCTTTTTTTTTTTATTGGATATTTTCTTTACTTACATTTCAAATGTTTTCCCTTTTCGAAGTCTCTCCTTAAGAAACTCCCTATGTCATCCACCCTCCCCCTGCCTCTATGTGGTTGCTCTCTCTCCCACCCTGGCATTCCTCTGCAGTAGGCCATCGGACACCCTCAGGCCCAAGGGCTTCTCCTCTCACTGGTGACCAACAAGGCCATCCTCTGCCACATATGCGGCCAGTGCCATGGGTTGCTCCATGTGTATTCTTTAGTTGGTGGTCCAGTCCCCGTGAGCTCTGAGGCATCTGGCATATTGACACTGTTGTTCCATCTATTGGGCTGCAAATCTCCTCAGCTCCTGCAGTCTTTTCTCCAACCCCTCCATTTCTTCTCTTTAAGTTAATTATGTCAGGTATTTTTGTGATAGTGTTGGAAAGGTGACTAACATGTACAAAGATACTCTAAAGCTTTATTTGAAATACTCCAAACTAAAATTCATGTATATTGACCATTATCTATAATAGTTCCATTAATAAGGCTGCTATGAACATAGTGGAGCATGTGTCCTTATTACCAGTTGGAACATCTTCTGGGTATATGCCCAGGAGAGGTATTGCTGGATCTACCGGTAGTACCATGTCCAATTTTCTGAGGAACCGCCAGACTGATTTCCAGAGTGGTTGTACAAGCTTGCAATCCCACCAACAATGGAGGAGTGTTCCTCTTTCTCCACATCCTCGCCAGCATCTGCGGTCACCTGAATTTTTGATTTTAGCTATTCTGACAGGAGTGAGGTGGATCAAAGTTAGGAAAAATCGAATATCTTGGAAACTGTCATTTAATATTTTAAAAGCTCATGAATGCACACAAAGTCAGCAATTATTGAATACGTTTTTGATTTCTAGCCAATAGAATATAAAGAGGTTTGGAATTTGAGGAAAAATCATAATCCCTATTTTAACATATTAGATAAAACTATTTTAAGTAATGATTTTGTCTTTGTAAGAAATGATGTCTGACTCTACCTATGTACTTTTTAAAAGGCAAACTAATAATTGTTACTTTATAATATTTCCAAAATAATGTTTATAAATAAACAACATACATGTTAATTTATAAACACTTATATATTTATCAGTTTTAATAAAATATAATTTCTGTGGCTCAGATTGTCAAAATCTCAAGATGCCAAAGTAACATGTAATAATAAGTAGCCTTCCTACAGACTGATAACAAATATACTGAGAAAGCGATCAGGGAAATATTGCTTAATTTACATATGTTAAAATATAAGATATATAACTTATACATAGTATATACTGCAAAATGTTTAAATGAGGTTAAGAATATATAGCATCTATTTTAATCTATCATTATTCTTTGAAATTATTTGAATATATGTCTCATCTTAGTAAGGGTTTATTTACCAGGATGTGGATGTGCATTGTCAAAATTTCATGTATCGTCAATAACTTTTCTATTTTCTTAGGAGAAATAACTGAAAACAACCCCTTTTCTTAGTCCAAGGATATTAATAAATTTACTTATCAAATTGATTTTGTTTTCAGTGCTCCACAAGTAAAAGTTAAATGACAAAATATTTTCAGAAATACATTTTATTGTTTTGGAAGGGATATCATATTAGATAAAACAGTAACTCAACTAGTTAAAGCTATTACCTATATTACAGTGTTCCCACAAGGCTCTATCACCCAGTAGCCAGCTGTTGTGGCTCACACCCCCAAGTCTAGCATTTGGGAGCTGAAATGGGATGTTTCAATGAGTTTTAAGTTGTTTTGGATACACAGTGACTTTCTAGACACTGGGCTTAGGGTGAGACTTTGCCTCAATAAAATCAGTATGAAGGATATTTGGACTTACATTTCTTACTGATTCCTGCTGGCTTCCACTTTAGTTTCTTTGTTTTTAAAATTATGTGTGTGTGTGTATGTGTAGAAGTATGCATATTTGTTTGTGTGGAATGTGCATATGTATGTATAGAGAGCAAAGAAAGATGAACTGTATCCAGTTCTATAGGTTTCTTATTCCCTTGGCACAGGATCTTACTCAGCCTGATTCTAGGAATGTATCTAAAACACCCCACTGGCCTTCTCTCATTTCCCTCTCTCTTAGTGTTTTCTTGCTATGAAGTGACACTATGACCAAGGCAATTCTCATAAAGGAAAACATTTAATTGGTTCTGGCTTACTGTTTCATTGGTTCAGTCTATTATCATTATGGCAGGAAACATGGCATTAGGACTTCACATGACCAAGGGCCTCCCATTGATGCCAGTTAAGGCAATCTTCTGCTTCATATACCCATGGAGTCATGGGTCCCTTTATGTGTACTCTTTGGATGGTGGTTTAGTCCTTGGGAGCTCTGGGGGCGGGGGTCTGGTTGGTTTATATTGTTTTTCTTCCTATGGGGTTGCAAAACCTTTCAGTTCATTCAGTCCTTCCCCTCATTTCTCCATTTGGGTCCCTGTGCTCAGTCTGATGTTTGGATGCAAGCATCCATATCTGTATTGGTCAGGCTCTGTCAGTTTCTCAGGAGACAGCTATATCAGGCTCCTGTCAAGAAGCACTTCTTGGTATCAACAATAGCGTCTGGGTTTGGTGTCTGCATATGGGACACTTCTGGAGGAATCACCATCCCTGACCTCAAGCTCTACTACAGAGAAATACTGATTAAAAAAAACTGCATGGTATTGGTACAGAGACAGACAGGTAGACCAATGGAATAGAATTGAAGACCCAGAATTAAACCCACACCCCTCTTGTCACCTGATCTTTGACAAAGAAGCCAAAACCATCTAGTGAAAAAAAAAAAAAAAAAAAAAGAAAAAAGATAACAGCATATTCAACAAATGGTGCTGGCTTAAGTGGTGGTCAGTCAGCATGTAGAAGAATGCAAATTGATCCATTATTATCTCCTTGTATAAAGCCCAAGTCAAAGTGGATCAAGAACATCCACATAAAACCAAATATACTGAATCTATTAGAAGAGAAAGTGGGAAAGAGGCTCAAACTCACCAGCACATGGGGAAATTTTCCTGAACAGAACACAAATGGCCCTGCCTCTAAGATTAACTATAGACAAATGGGACCTAATAAAATTGCAAAGCTTCTGTAAAGCAAAGGACACTGTCAACAGGACAAAATGGCAGCCCACAGATTGGGAAAAATCTTTACCAATAGTACATTCAATAAATGGATGATATCCAAAATATACAAAGAACTCAAGAAGTTAGACGCCAGAGAACCAAATAACCTTATTTAAAAATGGGGTACAGAGTTAAACTAAGAAGTCTCAACTGAGGAATCTTGAATGTCTGAGAAGAACCCAAAGAAATGTTCAACATCCTCAGTCATCAGGAAAATGCAAATTAAAATGACCCTGAAAATCCACCTCACACCAGTCATATGGTTAAGACCAGAACATGAGTTTGACTATCTTAAGTTCTACTTTGGTATAAATACCACTTGATTTTCCTATGATTTCTCTCATTATTTTTCCTATTTTATGTAACTACAGTTAGCATAAAATGGTTGTCTGGGTGAGAACTCCATACACTATTGATTAGCTGATTCCCTATACCTCAGCAACATTGAGGGTACAGCTGGAGCAATCAGACAACCAAAGGACAACAAGAGGGCACCAACTGACAGGAATAAGTCAAAGTATCATTATTTGAAAATGATACAATATTATTACAGAAGAAATCTCAAAAGTTATACCATTTAGTAAAAGTAAGAGATACACAAATAACTAAACAACTAAAACAAACAAACAAACAAACAAATAAATAAATAAATAAGTAAAATGTAGACCTACTAAATGAGAAATGAGCTGAAAAAATAAGGAAAACCACACCCTTTACAATTGCCAAAATTATATAAAACACGTTGACATAACTCTAACCAAGCAATTGAAAGATGTGTATAACAAAAACTTCAAGTCTTTGAAGAATGAAATTGCATCAGAAGATGCAAAGATCTCCCTTGCTCATGGATCAGTAGGTTTAACCTAATAAAGATGGCCATCTTACCAAAAACAATCTAGAGATTTATCTCATCACAATCTCCATCAAAATTCCAACACAATTCTTACAGTAACTGAAAGGAAAACACTCAACAATTCTCTGGGTATATGCCCAGGAGAGGTATTGCTGGATCTACCGGTAGTACCATGTCCAATTTTCTGAGGAATTAAGAAATAAAAATACACATAATAGTTAAAGCAATATTGTATAAAACCTTCACACATATCAGAGTCACTGATTTCAAGCTGTAATACAGAGCTAATAATAAAAATAAAAACAAAACAAAACAAAAAACCTAACTGGTATTGAGGGTATTGGCATCAAAACAGACAGGTTGATCAATGAAACTGAATGAAAGACCCAGATGCAAATTCACATACCTACGGACACCTGATTTTTGATAAAGAAGACAGAAATACACAGTATAAAAAATGAAGCACCTTCAACAAATGGATGTCAATATGTAAAAGAATGCAAATAGTTCTATATTTTTATTCTGCACAAAACTCAAATTTGAATGGATAAAAGACATCAACATAAAACCATATATATTTATATTTGAGACAGGGTTTCTCTGTGTAGCCCTGGCTGTCCTGGAAATCACTTTGTGGACCAGGCTGGCCTCAAACTCAGAAATCCGCCTGCCTCTGTCTCCTGAGTGCTGGGATTAAAGGAGTGCACCACTATGCCAGGCTCAAAACCAGATATATTGAACCTAATAGGATACAAAGTGGGGAATCATATTGAATATATTGTCAGAGGAGACAATTTCTTGAACAGAGCACAGTAAGTTTTGGCATTAAGAAAAAAAAAAATCAATAAATGAGACCTCATGAAAAGTAAGGAAGCAACCGACACCATCAATAAGATGGCAGCTGCCAGATCTGACACATCCTTGACGAGGAAAGAATGACATGGCTCCTGCCCCTGGGACAGGGACAGTAGGCATGGGTCTCCATGAATGCCCATGGCTGCTGTGGGCATAGGGCTTGTTTGTATAATAATGTCCATATTTTATGTTCCTCCTCCAAGGAATATCCTCCCTGTTAATGACTCTAATGATCAAAGATAATTCAAGTCTGGAAGGTGAAGGTGTGTCTAATGTCTCAGCAAAATTGTACACGCTAGGACCTTCAGGACAGTCTTTAAGGCTTTGAGAAAGAATTCTAAGAACATAAATTGTTAGAAAATATATAATTTCTTAACTATGCACGAAAATAAGGATGCAATATGAATCTTATGAGGGGCTTCATGAATCAAAAGGAACAAAGCAGCTGCACTCTGAGCCAACTTGTAAGAAAGATACTAAGGAAGGAGATAAAGAGATTTAGGGAGTGGTCATCAAAGGGGATTCCACCCAGCAGAGATATATTTTTTTATGCTTACAAAGGCAGAGAGATTCCTGAGTTCAGAGTCAGACTAGCATAGAGCAAGTTTAGGCCTGTGTGTGGTAGAAATAGTAATTTCAAGATGAGCTAGAGAAAGTACCCAAGGAGCTAAAGGGATCTGCAACCCTATAGGTGGAACAACAATATGAACTAACCTTTACCCTGGAGCTTGTGTCTCTAGCTGCATATGTATCAAAAGATGGCCTAGTCGGCCATCACTGGAAAGATAGGCCCATTGGTCATGCAAACTTTACATGCCTCAGTACAGGGGAACGCCAGGGCCAAAAAGTGGGAGTGGGTGGGTAGGGGAGTGGGGGGGGGGTGGGAGGGTATGGGGGAGTTTTGGGACACCATTGAAAATGTAAATGAGGAAAATATCTAATAAAAATATTAAAAAAGAAAAAAAGTAAAAAAAAAAAGATAGGATCTCACTCAACTGGCTTATCTGTTTAACAGAGGTAATCAAAACTTTGAATTTGCTTGCAATGTTAAAAGAAAATGCGTGCTTGCTGTCTCCTAAGAATTAAGGGGCTGGGGTCAAGGGATGCTGCTGCATAGAATAATCAAAGAGGGAATCTGAAGGAAATGACTGGATTGATATGTAAAATAAAAGACTGGGCTTATAATCTGCAAGAGATGAGCTAGGCAGAGAATTTTTTAGAATAGCAAAAGAGAACAGCTTGGAGAACTGTCCCAAGCAGAAAATAGAGAGAAAGCTGTTTGGAGATCACTAAAGAAAGCACATCAAAGAGAAAGAAAGTACATCAAAGAGAAAGCAGACTGGAAAGCTGTCTCTAGCAGAACATAGGCTGCCAGGATTTGACCTTGAGTCATTTGTTTATCACAGCTTCCAGATGCAGCTTCCAGTACCCCTCACTCAGAACCCTTCCTTAAGCTAAAACTAGTCCTTAGCAGACAGCTTAAAAATGGGGAAAGCTTTTCATTAGCTCCACATCTGACAGAGAGCTAATATACAAAAGATAAAGAGCTCAAGAACTAGACATCAGCAAATCAAATAATTCAATTTGAAAAAATTGGGTACAGATCTAAACAATGAATTCTCAGCAGAGGAATCTCCAATGCCTGAGAAACACTTAAGGAAATATTCAACATCATTATCCATTAGGGAAATGCAAATTAAAATTACTGTGGGATTATATTTTATGGCATGGCTAAGTCTCAAAGCACAAGTGACAGTTCATGATGGTGAGGATGTAGAGCAAGGGAAACACTTACTTATTGTTGACGGGTGTGCAAACTCGTATACCCACTATGAAATCAATATATTAATTGTTCATAAAATAGGGAATCAATCTACCTCAAGAATAAGCTATACCTTCATTTTCATTAAGCTCTAAAGAGTCTTTAATTTCTTTCTTCCTTGACCAAGTTATCACTGAGTAGATTGCTTTTCAGTTTCCACATGTATGTGGATTTTCTATTATTTATGTTGTTATTGAAGATCACTCTTAGTCCATGGTGATCTCATAGGGTGAATGGTATTATTTCAATATTTTTCTATCTACTGAGGACTGTTTGGTGACCGATTATATGGTCAATTTTGGAGAATGTAACATGAGGTGCTGAGAAGAAGGTATATCCTTTTGTTTTAGGATGAAATGTTCTATAGATAGCTGTTAAATCCATTTCTGTCAAACTAACAGAAGTTATCAGTTTCATAACTTCCATTAGCTTCATTGTGCCTGTTTAGTTTTTGTTTCCAGGATCTGTCCATTGATGAAAGTGGAGTGTTGAAGTCTCCCACTATTATTGTGTGAGAGATAATGTGTGCTTTGAGTTTTAGCAAAGTTTCTTTAATGAATGTGGATTCACTTGAGAGCTCATCTTGGTAAATTTTACTTTTGATGAGTAGGAAGTGTTCCTCCTTATCTTTTTTAGTAACTTGAGGTTGAAAGTCGATGTCTTAGTTAGGGTTTCACTGCTGTGAACAGACACCATGACCAAGGCAAGTCTCATAAAAAACAACATTTAATTGGGGTTGGCTTACAGGTTCAGAGGTTCAGTCCATTATCATCAAGGTTCCCACCATGTCAGTATCCAGGCAGGCATGGTGCAGGAGTTGCTGAGAGTTCTATGTCTTCATCCAAAGGCGGCTAGTGGAAGACTGACTTCAAGGCAAATAGGGTGAGGATCTTATGCCTACACTGACAGTGAGACACCCATTCCAACCAGGTCACACCTATTCCAAAAAGGCCACATCTCCAGATGTTGCCACTCCCTGGTCCAAGGATATAAAAACCATCACAGTCGATTTTATTTGATATTAGAATGGCTACACCAGCTTGTTTCTTGAGACCATTTGCTTGTAAAATTGTTTTCCAGCTTTTTACTCTAAAGTGGTATCTGTCTTTGTCCCTGAGGTGGATTTCCTGTATGAAGCAAAAAAGTTGGGTCCTGTTTATCTAACCAGTCTGTTAGTCTATGTCTCTTTATTGGGGAATTGAGTCCATTGATATTAAGAGATATTAAGGAAAAGTCATTGTTGCTTCCTGCTATTCTTTGTCCTTATGAAAGACCCACAAAGTGAGGATTCCCCCACATTCCGAATCAGGAGAGGCGACACCCCAAGTCACTCATGAGAAATGGTCTTGCTGCAAATTGCAAGAGGACTTTTTATTTCAAGAGTGCTCTCTGGCCCACAGTCATACACCACGCAGATGTAGAGGACTGTGGCGCCCTGAGTAGCTGAGTAAGGGTGTATTTAAAGGAAGAAACCACAAATCAAGGGGGTGGGAAGTGTGTTGTTGGAAAATACCAAAACTACCAGTTAAGAGTCACAAGGAAATGCAAAGTCACAAGAGTCACAGGAATACCTGGTAATTGTGCAGGTTATTTCTCAAGACAGTTTCTAAGAGCCCCTAACAATAGCACATTTGCATAGCAGATTCCAGCAATGGTCAGGGTGGGTCAGGGTGACTTTCTTTGAATGAACACTACTTGAACCCAGGAAGCAGGTGGGTGGAGGAATGTTATGTTGCTGTCTGTTTTATGATTAGCATACCTTGGAGCATTGAGTCACAGAGGTCACATTCTCAAGCTTGTGCCTAAAGGCCTAGAATTTTGCTTTAACATTATACTTTTTTTCAGTTAGAGTTGGAATTCTGTTCACGTGGCTATCTTCTTTAGGTTTGTTGAAAGATTACTTTCCTGCTTTTTCTAGGGTATAGTCTCCTCTTTGTGCTGAAGTTTTCCCTTTATTATCCTTTCAAGAGCTGAATTTGTGGAAAGATATTGTGTATATTTATTTTTATCATGGAATACCTTAGTTTCTCCCTCTATAGAAATTGAGAGTTTTTTTTTTTCTTTTTTTCTTTTGGGTATAGTAGCCTGGGCTGGCATTAGTGTTCTCTTAGGGTATGTATGACATCTGCCAGGATCTTCTGGCTTTCATGGTCTCTGGGGAGAAGTCAGGTTAATTCTAATAGGTCCGTTTTTATATGTTATATGATCTTTTTCCCTTACTGCTTTTAATATTCTTTCTCTGTTTTGTGCATTTGGTGTTTTGATTATTATGTGACAGGGGATTTTCTTTTCTGGTCCAACCAATTTGGAGTTCTGTAGGTGTCTTGAATATTCATGGGCATCTCTTTCTTAAGGTTAGGGAAGTTTTCTTCTATAATTTTGTTGAAGATATTTACTGACACTTTTGGTTGAAAATCTTCATTCTCATCTATACCTATTATCCTTAGGTTTGGTCTTCTAATTGTGTCTTGGATTTCCTGGATTTTTTGGGTTAGGATCCTTTTGCATTTTCTTTGATTGTTGTGTCTATGTGATCCTCTCTTCTATCTCTTGTATTTTGTTGGTTATGCTTGCATCTATGGCTCCTGACTTCTTTCTTAGGTTTTCTATCGCCAGAATTTTCTCCCTTTGTGATTTCTTTACTATTTTTACTCCCATTTTTAGATCCTGGATTTTTTTTTTCAATTCTTTTGCCTGTCTGTAATTCTTTAAGAGATTTTTGTCTTTCCTCTTTAAGAGCTTCTACCTGTTTTCCTGTGTTCTCCTGTATTTCCTTAAGAGAGTTATTAATGTCCTTCTTATAGTCCTCCATCATCATCATGAGAAGTGAGTTTAGATCCATATCTTGCTTTTCTGGTGTGATGGTATATCCACGACTTGTTATGGTGGAGAAGTTTGGTTCTGACGATGCCAAGTACCCTTGGTTTCTGTTGTTTATGTTCTTATGTTTGCCTCCTGCAATCTGATTATCTTTTTTTTTTAATTTATTTTTTATTAGGTATTTTCCTCATTTACATTTTCAATGCTATCCCAAAAGTCCCCCATACCCATCCCCCAACCCCCTACCCACCCACTCCCCCTTTTTGGCCCTGGGGTTCTCCTGTACTGGGGCATATAAAGTTTGCAAGTCCAATGGGCCTCTCTTTGCAGTGATGGCCGACTAGGCCATCTTTTGATACATATGAAGCTAGAGATAAGAGCTCCGGGGTACTGGTTAGTTCATATTGTTGTTCCACCTATAGGGTTGCAGTTCCCTTTAGCTCCTTGGGTAATTTCTCTAACTCCTCCATTGGGGGCTGTGTGATCCATCCAATAGCTGACTGTGAGCATCCACTTATGTGTTTGCTAGGCCCCGGCATAGTCTCACAAGAGACAGCTATATTTGGGTCCTTTCAGCAAAATCTTGCTAGTGTATGCAATGGTGTCAGCGTTTGGAAGCAGATTATGTGATGGATACCTGCATATGGCAATCAGTAGATGGTCCATCCTTTCGTCATAGCTCCAAATTTTGTCTCTGTAACTCCTTCCATGGGTGGTTTGTTCCCATTTCCAAGAAAGGGCAAAGTCTTTGGTCTTCGCTCTTCTTGAATTTCATGCGTTTAGCAAATTGTATCTTATATCTTGGGTATCCTAAGTTTCTGGGCTAATATCCACTTATCAGTGAGTACATATTGTGCGAGTTCCTTTGTGATTGGGTTACCTCACTCAGGATGATGCCCTCCAGGTCCATCCATTTGCCTAGGAATTTCATAAATTCATTTTTTTTAATAGCTGAGTAGTACTCCATTGTGTAAATATACCACATTTTCTGTATCCATTCCTCTGTTGAGGGGCATCTGGGTTCTTTCCAGCTTCTGGCTATTATAAATAAGGCTGCTATGAACATAGTGGAGCATGTGTCCTTCTTACCGGTTGGGACATCTTCTGGATATATGCCCAGCAGAGGTATTGCTGGATCCTCCAGTAGTACTATGTCCAATTTTCTGAGGAACCGCCAGACTGATTTCCAGAGTGGTTGTACAAGCTTGCAATCCCACCAACAATGGAGGAGTGTTCCTCTTTCTCCACATTCTTGCCAGCATCTTCTTTCACCTGAATTTTTGATCTTAGCCATTCTGACTGGAGTGAAGTGGAATCTCAGGGTTGTTTTGATTTGTATTTCCCTGATGATTAAGAATGTTGAACATTTTTTCAGGTGCTTCTCAGCCATTCGGTATTCCTCAGGTGAGAATTCTTTGTTCAGCTCTGAGCCCCATTTTTTAATGGGGTTATTTGATTTTCTGAAGTCTACCTTCTTGAGTTCTTCATATATATTGGATATTAGTCCCCTATCCGATTTGCAATAGGTAAAGATCCTTTCCAAATCTGTTGGTGGCCTTTTGTCTTATTGACAGTGTCTTTTGCTTTGCAGAAGCTTTGCAATTTTATGAGGTCCCATTTATCCATTCTTGATCTTACAGCACAAGCCATTGCTGTTCTATTCAGGAATTTTTCCCCTGTACCCATATCTTCGAGGCTTTTCCCTACTTTCTCCTCAATAAGTTTCAGTGTCTCTGGTTTTATGTCCTTACTACCCTCAGTATATCTGACTGGAGCCTGTCCATCATGTAATCCTGCTTGATTCAGAACTCCTCGGTGTCCAGCTTTCACTGGGATCCCTTGATTCCAGGATCCTGTGAACTTGAGATTCGGGGTGTGTCAGAGTTCTTGGCAGTCAAGTTTACTCTGAGACTCTGAGACTCTGGTGTGCCCAATCTCCTGGGATCCTGGGATCCTATGATAATGGGTATGTTATGGAACCTAGAAGTGGTACCTCCTCTGGGGGATTGCGGAGCTGTTCAATGTGTTCGAAACCAAGGTAGACCAGCACCAATCAGAAAAAACCTGAGCCTCTCTGCTCCTGCTCACACAGGCCCCTCATGGTTGTTTTGGAACAGATGTTGTGTTCGACTCACCAGTGATCCTCAGATCCTGGGTATGCTAGAACTCCACAAAGAACTAGAGACACTGAAACATATAGAAGAGAACGTGGGGAAGAGCCTCAAGGATATTGGCACAAGGGAAAGATCCCTGAACAGAACATCAATGGCTTGTGCTTTAAGATCAAGAATCAATAAATGGGACCTCATAAAATTTGCAAAGCTTCTGTAAGAGAAAAGACACTGTCAATATGACAAAAAGGCAACCATCAGATTGGTAAAAGATCTTTACCAATCCTAAATGTGATAGGAGGCTAATATCCACCATATATATATATATATATATATATATATATATATATATATATATCCACATACATATATATCTCAAGAAGGTGGACTCCAGAAAACCAAATAACCCTATTAAAAATGGGGTTCAAAGCTAAGTAAAGAATTTTCAACTGAGGAAAGCCGAATTGCTGAGAAACATCTGAAAAAAATGTTCAATATCCTTAATCATCAGGGAAATGTAAATCAAATCAACCCTGAGGTTTTTCCCTGGCAAAATTCCACCTCACACCAGTCAGAATGGCTAAGATCAAAAACTCAGGTGACAGCAAATGCTGGGAAGAATATGGAGAAAGAGGAACACTCTTCCATTGCTGGTGGGATTACAAGCTGGTACAACCACTCTGAAATTAAATTTGGTTGTTCCTCAGAAAATTGGAGATAGTTCTATTGGAAGATCCAGCAATACCACTCCTGAACTCAGAAGATGTTCCAACATGTAATAAAGACACATGCTCCACTATATTCATATCAGCCTTATTTATAATAGCCAGAAGCTGGAAAGAACTCACATGTCCATCAACAGGGGAATGTATACAGAAAACGTGGTACCTTTACACAATGGAGTACTACTCGACTATTAAAAATAATGAATTTATAAAATTCTTAGACAAATGGATGTATCTGGAGGATATCTTCTTGAGTGAACTAAACCTATCACAAAAGAACACACATGATATGCACTCACTGTTAAGTGGATATTAGTCTAGAAGCTCACTATCCTTCTTAGAAGGGGGAACAAAATACCCATGGAAGGAGTTATACAGAAAAAGTTCAGAGCAGAGACTGAAGGAATGACCATCCAAAGACTGCCCCACTTAGGGAACCATCCCATAAACAACCACCAAATCCAGACACTATGGTAGATGCCAACAAGAGCCTGCTGAGAGGAGCCTGATATAGCTGTCTCCTGAGAGCCTCTACCAGTGCCTGGCAAATACAGAAGTGGATGCTCACAATCATCCATTGTATGGAGCACAAGGTCCCCAGTGAAGGAGCTAGAGAAAGGACCCAAGGAGCTGAAGAGGTCTGAAGCCCCATAGGAGGAACATCAATATGAACTAACCAGTATCCCCACAGCTCCTTGGAAGAAAACCACCAATCAAAGAAAACACATGGTGGAACTTGTGGTTCTAATAGTATATGTAGCAGAGCATGGCCTAGTTGGTCGTCAATTGGAGGAGAGGCCCTAGGTACTGTGAAGGTTCTATGCATCAGTATAGGGGAATGCCAGGACTGGGAATGGGAGTGGGTAGGAAGTGGAGGAGGGGGAGGGTGGAGGGAATAGGTGATTTTCAGAGGGGAAACTAGGAAAGAGTATAACATTTGAAATGTAAATAAAGAAAATATCATATCTATACATATCTATCTATCTATCTATCTATCTATCTATCTATCTGAATCAGCTGTCCCACTTGTGGGCATATACTCAAAGAATATTACATCCTACCACAAAGACACTTGTTCAAATATGTTCATAGATGTTCATAGTACATTCGTTCAAAATATCTAGAAAGTAGAAATAATCTAAATATTCTTCAATAGAAGCAATAAAGAAAATCTGGTACATTTACACAGTGGAGTATTATTCTGATATAAATATAATGGCATGAAATTACAGGCAAATATGCCAGCTTGTATGTGTATTCCCAGTTCCTCTGATAAAGAAGCAAGTGCTCTTAACTGATTTGAGCCATCTTTGCTACTGTTTATCATTTCTGTTTAATTATGTAAATAAAGTAGGCAAAATTATTCTCAATGGATACTGGACTAAATGTTGAGCATTCTGTAAAATTTTCAAAATCAACTACAAAGGAAACAGAGATAAATTATAGACTAATACTATAATAAACAAAATAAAATATAGAATATAAAATGAATACAAAGTAGAAAAATTTCAAATCAGTGTTAAAACAGACATATAAAATTAATAATAAAACAGATAAATGAACAGGAATGTATAATAAGTTAAGGCAATAAAGCAAAAGGAAATGAAAAAGAAATATCAATGCAGACTAACAATTGAAAGAGGTCTACAGTAATATGATGTTTTTAGAAATGTCAGTTTGGTGCTTAGGAGACCACCAGGGGTTCTGCATGATTTCTAGATAATTATCCTCCAATTTTTAAATAAAATTTTTTACTCATGTCATTATTTAATCATAAAGATTTCCATAATTATCATGTCTTTTCCTTTTTGTTCTCATTAATTTATAAAGCTCTATTTGATCAAAATGTGAAAATTGGTGACCTACGCACTTATTTAGTATCACTGGTATTCTATAATTCCCTATAAATGCAAGCATACAAAGAAAGATTGTAATTAACTCATTGTCGTTCAATGTTATTAATCTACTTTTATAAAAGATTATTGTCTTTGTCATGTAAGTTTTGGAGGAACAATGTATTTTGTCATGTGGTGCAGTATGCATCATAAACAGAAAACAATTTTATTAAATCACTGGGTACATGGTACTTTTTTGTCATGCTTGTATAAAATATTCATGACTTAAATGTACAAAAATATTTAAAGTGATACAATTTTGATCAATGACTTCTGTATTTTGATAATTTCCCATTATTAAAACATATTTTAAGTTAGCTAGAGAGCACCCGTGATTTTAAATTTACACTATAATTTTAAATTTTGAATAATATTTAATAGCTCCTGTTGGAAAAAACTACACATTCTTTTATTGAAGAAAAAAGTTCCTAATGGAAAAAATATATATAAGTTCTTAGACATTTTCAATATATCAATTTGAAAGTTTCTTAAAGCAACAGCCAAATGATGAATAATTAATTAGGCTGACATAGAACAAAGCAAGGATGATATATAAAACAAATTACTGAAAAGTGATATATTAAATTAAGTGCAAGTTATATGTATCCTTATTTAAGCAAACTTGTATATGGGAAACTAGTTAATGTAATGAGATGCAAAACAGGGTAGGTAAAGTGAAAGTACAAGTTCTCTTTCAGAGGCATTTCTGCTATTACATTATTATCTGATTGTTTTTAACAATTCTATCTGTGAGCAAAATAACTATAATGTGAAATTCTTTGATTTGATATTTTATGATATAACATGAAATTTTAAATTACATGAACACTCTTCAGAAGAAAATAAGCAACGACATAATAGGATTGGTGTGTGTGTGTGTGTGTGTGTGTGTGTGTGTGTGTGTGTGTGTATGTGTGTGTGTGTGTGTGGACAGAGTTTGATCCTAAGAAATGATTCATTTTAGCAATTTTACTAACCATGAATCAGATATAGAAAGAAAAGTATAACATTAGTTAACTCTGAATAAATTTATGAGAATTCTTATAGTGCATTAATGTAATTAAAATTAACATCCATGCTTTCTGTACTATAAACTCCAGTTTTGTTACAGCAAAATTAGTTTCATCATGGCGTACAACTTAATACTCATAATATTTAATATTTTACTTTATATATTATAGTCTGTGATGAATGATATTTTAAGGTCCTGAATTATCTTTTTAATTATCAAGGAACTTGATATTAAATTAAGGATTAATTAAAGAAGATACTATGAAATATTTTTCATTTCTGTTTTCAATATGTCATCTGTATCAGTAAAATTGCATCCTTAGAGAGAAAATTAATTTATGATTATTCCACTTACTGAAAATTTTCATCAATATCAAATGTGTTTATATATTGAAATCCTATTAGCTCCCACCAAGATGATCAGTTCAAGAGCCAGGACCTTTGAAGGTAACCAGGTCCTAAAGGTATAACTTTCAGGAATGGAATTAGTCCTATCAAAAGAAGAGACTTAAGAGAGTTTGATTGGCTATTTAATCTTAAGAGGATGTAACAGAGACTCTCTTAGGAAGCTAGCCCTCCACACACTGAACCTACAAGCAACTTTGTCTTAGATATCTTAGCTCCAGAACTGTGAGAATTAAATTTCTCTCAGTCTCTTTTATCCTCAAAATTTTCTGTCTAAAAAAGTATTATATCAGACAAAATGAGCAAAGGCAGTTTGTTAAATTACAAAGTGAATTTGTTTCTTTCCATTACTAACTCATGTTTTAGTTACATATAAAATTGAATTTATTTTTCCTAATTTTTCTAAATAAAGTAGGAATTGTCTATTAAAACTATTATTAATACAACATAAATTTGTATAGTTTTTTAATTAAGAAAAACGAATGCTTTGTATTTTACTAACAACAAATTAGCTGTAAATTAAATCTAATACTTTTTGTCAAACAGAAATTTCTATTCCTGAAAAATCCTAAAATATATTCATCTTTACAATTAAATTTGATTTCTCAGTCAACTCTCACATGCAAATCTGCTCAAAGTCAAGCCATTGAATGAGTTATTTATGCTCATTGCTCTCATTTGGTGGTTACTAAGTGTCTGTCTCTTTTGATGAAGATTGTTCAGTGCGAAAAGTGTTATCAAGGCAAGGCAAAACAAGACAACCATTTTTTTTCTTCCAGAAAATAAAAAACAATAAACATATTTTGAGTATATGGTATTTAATAGTTACTATTATATACCTAATGTATTACAAAATTCTTACTTTTTATGACAAAATTGAAAGGAAACTAAGTAGTCCTTAAATTGATTATGTAAAAATGGACTGCAATGCAATTTGAAGATATTGAGTGCCATCTCCCTACCTTTCTACCCTATCAACTCTCCATCCTTTCCCAAGTAAATTTGAGGTTACTCTTTTTTCATCTTTGCTTCCTCTTTCAATTTTCTTTTCTGTCCTCAACTTGTCTTAAGAACAGGAACTAGTCTTGATTTGATTTTTTGTTGTTTTTTTGGGGGGGGGTATTTTAAACTTTTTTATTAGATATTTTCTTCATTTACATTTCAAATGCTATCCCATACCCCCCACCTCCCCTGCTCCCCAACCCACCCACTCCCTCTTCCTGGCCCTGGCATTCCCCTGTTCTGGGGCATATGATCCTGGCAAGACGAAGGGCCTCTCCTCCCATTGATGGCCATGTTTGTGGTCATTGTAGCAAATAATTCAAGCAATTGAAAATAACTGAACCTGAGAGTCTCACAAATACAAGCCAAGAAAAGTCTGCTGACATGTTTCATAAGTGAGACAATGTCTTATTTTCTTTATTCCTTTTTTAAGAAAAAATTTAATTTCATTAATAAACTATTGGAAATTGGATTCTTGTTTTAAAAGCAGTATTTTGGTTCAGATATCTGAGAATACAAATTAGCTACTAAACATATAATTTATGAATTAAATGCAATAATATGATCACATACATATATTTCTGTCTTGCACTTGCATACACATGTATAGGCTCATTTCAGACATTTTTAATTGCAAGTCAACCAGGCAACTAGCCTTAAGTGCTACTTAGTACAGTGAATTGAGTACCAAACTAATAAATTATGTGTTTTATTTTAGCTAAAAATATATACTAGAAATAAAAGCTGTCTTTAACTTGAATGGTAACATCAAATCGAAAGGATTGAAAATAAGGCAACTTCAGAAATCATGATTCTTTCAGTCTTCACTTTATCCTGAGGTATTGAAAGTTAAAAGTAAAGATTTGAAATAATTATTTGATGATTTGCAAACTGATAAGCAAAAATAATAGAATAGGCTTTAAAAGTTACGTGGCATTGCTAAAAAGTTTAACATACTACTGATCAAAACTGCAAAATACTGTGTATGATGGTGAATGGCTTTTCACATGTCTTTTTTATTTTCTGTTTTAGTTTGTTTTTGAAAGAAGGTTGTCTAGGTTGGCCTCAACATGCAATCTCTCTACCACAGCCTCTAAAACCCATGAATTACATGCATGCTAAAAAATATCTGATGCTCCTTAATTTCTTATTGAACAGAATTTGATCATTTTAAAATACTATCTTTTGCTTTGATAAAATCATATATATATATTTATTAATGACAGGCCAGTAAATGGGAGGCATCAATATTTTTCTAAATACAATCTTCATGAATTTAAGTGAATCTTCTAGTTCATTATCCACTGAGGAATTCAGTTGATTTTGCAAGTTCTCCTATGTTCTCAGAGCCAAGTTAGTTTTGTTTGTTTGGTTTGGTTTGGTTTTTGTAGTGTTTTCTTTTTTCAGAGACTTGAAGTTCTTGTCACACAGGTTTTTCTCTTGCTTGGTTAAACTTACACCAATATATTTTGTATTATTTATAGCTGATGTGAAAGGTGTTGCTTTCCTAATTTCTTCCTTGACCTTTTATCATTTCAATAAAAGAGGGCTATTGATTTAATTCTGGTTAATTTTGTATTCAGTCATTTTGCCAAAAGTATTTATTAGCTATTGAAGTGCTAAATTTTGGTGTCACTTATGTATACTTTCATATCATCCATGAATTATGATACTTTGACTTTTCATTTCCAATTTGTATCTCCTTGCATTATTTTGTTGGTCTAGCTAAAAACTTTAAACACTATGTTGAATAGATATGGAGAGAGTGCCCAGCCTTGTCTTGAGTTTAGTGGAATTGATTTAAGTTTCTCTCCTCTTAGTTTGATGTTAGCTATTGGCTTGCTGTATATTGTTTTTATTGTGTTTCCATGTTACTTTATTCCTTATCTCTCCAAAACATTTTAACATGAAGAGGTGTTGAATTTTGTCAAAGGTTTTTCCAGTATCTAAAAAGATAATAATGTGGTTTTCTTCTTTCCTTTTGTTTATATGGTAGATTATGTTGAGGGATTTTCATATATTGAATCATCCTTGCGTCCCTCGGATAAAAAGTACTTGACCATGGTGAATGATGTTTTTAATGGGTTTTTGGATTTGGTGTGTGAGTATTTTATTAAGTATTTTTGAATCAAAGTTCTGAAATTCTCTTTCTGTGTTGCGTCTTTGTGTGGTTTAGGTATCAGGGTGAATTTGAATAGTTTGATGACTATTGGTATTGGCATTTTTTGAAAGACTAGTAGAATTCTGTACTAAAACTTTATGGATCAAGGCTGTTTTGCTTGAGAGGTTTTTGAATAAAGTGCTTCTTATTAAATCCAAGAGGAGTCAATGGCAGGAAATAATCAAACTCAGGGCTGAAATCAACCAAGTAGAAAGAAAAAGAACTATAAAAAAGGATTATCAAAGCCAGGAGCTGGTTCTTTGAGAAAATCAACAAGATAGATAAACCCTTAACCAGACTAACTAGAGGACATATCAGATCCTAGTACAAACGCCTATACTCAACAAAACTGGAAAATCTGGATAAAATGGACAATTTTCTAGACAGATACCAAACACCAAAGTTAAATCAGGATCAGATAAACCATCTTAACAGCCTCATATCCCCTAAAGAAATAGAAGTAGCCATTAAAAGTCTCCCAACCAAAAAAAGCCCAGGACCAGATAGGTTTAGTGCAGAATTCTATCAGACCTTTAAAGAAGACTTTATACCAATACTTTTCAAACTATTTCACAAATTAGAAATAGAAGGTACTCTACCCAATTCGTTCTATGAAGCCACAATTACACTGATAGCAAAAACCACACAAAGATCCAACAAAGAAAGAGAACTTCAAACCAATTTCCCTTATGAATATTGGTGCAAAAATACTCAATAAAATTCTTGCAAACAAGAACACATCAAAATGATCATTTACCACAACCAAGTAGGCTTCATTCCAGGGATGCAGAGATGCTTTGATATAAGAAAATCCATCAACATAATCTACTACATAAACAAACACAAAGAGAAATAGATTCATTCTTATCTCCTTGTACAGAGCTCAAGTCTACGTTGATCAAGGACCTCCACATAAAACCAGATGCTCTGAAGCTAATAGAATGTGGGGAAAACCCTCAAACACATGGGCACAGGGGAAACGCTCTAGGAGAGAATACCAATGGCTTATTCTCTAGGATCAACAATTGACAAATGGGACCTAATAAAATTGCAAAGATTCTGTAAGGCAAAGGACACTGTCAATAGTTAGAGGTAATATTATGTGTATGTTTGCGATTCTGTTCTTATGGGTTTATTGTGAGATCATTGATTTCTTGTCTTTTTTTGGGTGTATTTGCCTTTCTTGTAGTTTTTATTCTAGTATCCTTTGTAGGGGAGGATTGGTAGAACATCCTTTTTTAAATTTGCTTATGTTATGGAATATCTTGGTTTTTCCAACTATAATTATTGAGAGTTTTGCTGTATATGGTAGACTGGACTGGCATCTATCATCTGTTATTGTCTGCAAGACATGTGCTCAGAATCTTCAGGCTTTTGGAGTCTATGTTGAGAAGTCAGGTGTAATTCTGATAAATCTGCTATTGTATGTTACTTGTCATTTTCCCTTTGCAGTTTTTCATATTCTTTTTTTTTTGTTGTTGTTCTGTATATTTAGTTTTTTGATTACACAGTGGCAGGAGAGTTTTCTTTTCTGGTCCAATCTTTCGTATTCTGTAAGCTTCATGTACATTTATAACCTTCTTTTTCTTTAGGTTACAGAAGTTTTATAATATAATTTTGTTAAAGATATTTTCTGGACCATTGAGCTAATAGTCTTCTTCTTCTATTCCTATTATTCTTAAGTTATTCTTTTCATAGTGTACCAAATTTCTGGGATGCTTTGTATTAGAAACTTTTTAGATATGGCATTTTCTTTAACTAATGGGTCAATTTCTTTTATTGCATCATCTATACCTGAAGTTCTCTCTTTGATCCTTTGTACTCTGCTGGTGATATTTTCAGCATTAGTTCCGGTTTTCTTCCCTAGGTTTTCTGTTTCCATATTTGGCTCCACTAGAGTTTTGTTATTGTTTTTATTTCCATTTTCAGGTGTTGAACAGCATTATTCATTTCATTGACATGTTTGATTGTATTTCATGGTATTTCTTTATATTTCTTTCTTTCCTCTTTAATGACCTCTACCTGTTTGATTTTATTTTCCTATATTTCATCAATGGATTTATTTATCTCCTCTTTAAAGGACTATCATTTTCATAAGATAAGATTAAGTTGCTTCTTGTGGTTATGTGTATTAGGATAGTAGGTAAGCTATGTTCTGATGGAGTTATGTGGCACTGGCTTTTGTTGATTGTGTTCTTGCACCAGTGATAGTAGTCTCTGTTGTCAATGGCCTGGTAGTCCTGGTAGTAGCAGGTTTCTGGTACTGGTTGTCTCAGGTGGCAGCGGGCCTCTCTAGAGGCAGGCAGATTTGTGCCCCAGGGAGTGGAATGTAGGTTTGTAATTGCTGGTGGGGGTTTGGACTGGAAAATGGAACACAGAAAGGTCAGGGCAGACCTCTGGGCTGCTGGGCTTCCCTGGGGTTCAGCAGACAGGAGTCTGAGGTCTGCTTATTTTTCCTGGTTATCCCTGATGGCAGCAGTCTTCCTGAGAGGCAGGCAGATCTGTGTGTGAGGGAACAGAGTACAGCTCTGAGATTATAGATAAAGATGTGAACCTGAAGATGGAGCACAGAACTGATGGGGCAGACCACTGGGCTGACATTTCCCCCATTTTGTACACTGCATCTTTAGTCAGCATTTTAATTTTCTTGAAGTAAAGAAGCCTTTTTTTTATGAAGTTCTACTTATTAACAATTATTATTGTGTTCTGAGTAAATGGAGTTGTATTGAGTGAGTCCTCATGCCTAGCTTGAAGTATGGTGCTACCTTTCTATTCTAGATATTTCAGAGTTTCATGTCTCATGTGCTTCTTTGATACATTTGGAATTGTTTTGTGTACAGGATGAGGGACAAGGATAAGGTTTCATTCTTCTACAAATATATATCCAGGTTTCCCAGCACTGCTTGGCAAAGGTGCTGTCTGTCCCTAGTATATGTATCTGTATATATGTATAAGTATATCAGTATATGTGTCAGTATATGTAGGTGTATATGTGCATACTTATATGAGAGTCTTTGATTTTGTTCTGTTGATCAATGTGTCTGCTCTTCTTGTGTTAGCTGGCATAATGTAATTATTATTTTTATTTTACTACAATGGCTTTATATATAACTTGAAATCAGATAAAGTAACAACTCCAGCAACATGTATATTGTTTACAATTGTTTTGACTCTCTGGAGGGTCTTTTGTGATTTCAGATAATATTTTTTTTGTAATTTCTGTGAAAATTACATTATAACTTTAATTGGATGTACATTGAAACTCTAGATTGCCTTTAATGGGAGGGCCATTTCACACATAAACCCTACTAATCCATGTGCATTGAAAAATCTCTCCATCTCCTTCTATGTACTTCAATTGTTTCTTCAGTGCTTTAAATTTTTCACTGTGTGAGGCTGTTTGGATTTCTCAACAACTTAGAGCATCTTTTGCTCTTTCAGAGGATCAGGGTTCAAGCTTCCTGTACCTACATGCTGGTTCACAACCCCTCATAACTCCAGTTTCAAAAGATTGACTTCTGCAGATTAGCCACATAGGTGTGTGTATATATACATGCAGGATAAACATTCATTCATATAAGATAAATATAAAAATTATATAGTTTCTTAATTTTATATCTTCCACCTTATTGCTTAGGTTTAGTCCAAAGTATTTTATTTTTATTTTGTTTTGAGGTGCTTTCTTAGTCTGGTTGTCCTGCTATGTAGAAGGGCTATTAGTTCAGGTATTTTAATTATGTAGGCTGCCATTTTGAACAAGTTTGTGATCAGATCTGGACTTTTGTTAATGGAAATTTTGGATTTTCCTGGGCATAGATTCATATTCTCTGTGAAAAGGGTATATTTAATTTTATTGTTTCCTATCCATACCCCTTTTCTTTACTTCTCTTGTTTTTTGGTCTAGCCAGGACTTCAAGTACCATACTGAATAGAGGTAGTGTAAGCAGATACCCTGACCTCATTTCTGATTTTATTCAGTGTGGTTCAAAATTTTCTGCAATTTACGTGTTCGTGGCTACTCTTTTGACATAGATAGCTTTGTTTTGCTGTAGTAGCGCCTCTTCGTAACTTTTCTCTCCATTTTAATTTTATTTTTTATAATGTAGAAAACTTGGAATTTTGTCAAGGCCTTTTTACATCAATTGATATGATCACATATGTGGTTGCTTATTTATTGACTTACAGATATTGAATCATTTCTTCCTCCCTAGAAGAAATCCAACTTATCAAGGAGAATAATGTTTTAGATATGTTCTTTTTTTAATTCGTTATTTTTTTACAGCCTAATGTTGCCCCCCGCCCAATTCCCAGTCCTCTTTTTCAGAGTTCTTGACTCAATCCCCCTTTCCTTTTGCCCGTGAGCAGGTGCTTCCCCCCAACCCCCCAGCATTCTCCTTCTTTGGGACATCAAGTCTCTATAGCATTAGGTGTATTTTCTCACATTGAGTCCAGACAAGACAGTCAGTCCTCTTGTACATATATGCCAGGATCCTTGGACCAGTCATTGTATGATTTCTGGTTGGTGGCTTAGTCTCAGTGGTCTAGATTATTTGACACTGTTGGTCTTCCTATGGCATTGCCAAGCCCTTTAGTTCCTTCAATTCTTCCCCTAATCCTTCCATACATAGGAATCTCTGATCTCTGTCCCATGCTTGGCTGTAAGTATCTATCTGTATTTTTCTCAATAAGCTGCTGAAAGAGCCTCTCAGAGGACAGCCATGTTAGGCTGCTGTCTGTAAGCACAACATAGTGTCAGTAATAGCTTCAGGGTTTGGTGCCCATTGTTGGTTATTTTGGCAAAGGTCACCCACATTGAGCCCTGGGAGCATTTCATACATCCCAGGGCTCTGGGACTTTCTAGAGATTCTCCCTTCCATCCCTATTTTCATCCCTGGCAGCTGCTTGTTTCCAGTCATATTTTGGGCTAACTGAGCCTCTCTTCTATATTCCCGCATACCTGATCCTGGACCCCTTTTCTCCTCTTCTTCCCTCTCCCTTCTCCCACTCAGGTCCTTCCATCCATCTACTTCCCATGATTATTTTGTAACCCCTTCTAAGTGGGCCTTCCTTCTTATTTAACCTCCTAGTGTCTGTGAGTTGTATCATGTCTATTCTGTACTTTTTTGCTGATATCATATTATTAGGAACTATATACCATTCATGTCCTTTTGGGTTTGAGCTACCCGATTTAGCTACACCCATTTGCCTTCAAAATCCATGATGTCAGTGGTTTTAATAGCTGAATTGTGTAAATGGACCATATTTTCTCTATCCATTCTTTGGTTTAGGGACATCTGGGTTGCTTCCAATTTCTGGCTATTATGAACATAGTGAATCATGTGTCCTTGTAGTATGGTGGAGCTTCTTTTTGGTATATGCTCAGGAGTAGTATAACTGGGTCTTCTAATTTTTGGAGGAACTGTCAAATTGCTTTCCAGTGTGATGGTACCAGTTAGCAACCCTCCCAGCTATGGAGGAGTGTTCTATTTTCTCCAAATTCTCTCTAGCATGTACTGTCCCTTGAGTTTTTGATTTTTGCCATTGTGATTGGTATAAGGTGGAATCTCAGATTGGTATTCTTGAGCAGAGTCTTCAAACATTTTACTGAGAATTTTTGCATGTTCATCAGAGAAATTGGCCTCTAATTATTTTTGTTGTTGTATCTTTGATTGGATTTGGTATCAGGATAAACTGAATTCATAAATGGAGTGTGGGAATGTTCATTATATTCCTCCATTTAGGGAATAATTTTAATAGTATTGGACTCACCCTACAGAGGAGATTATTCTCATCCTAGAAGCCATAAATAGAAAAACAAACTGTCTACTGCTAGGTATAGTATATATGTATACTTGAGGTGCTTGCAAGATATGTTCTTATCACCGTTAAACATTACCGGTGCTTGCCATTGCTCTCTCTTTGATACTAGAACTTGAAAACAAAACCCTATGTGACCAATGCCACAACCATTGGTTACAGACATTAAGCTGGTACACACTGGGAAACCTGCTTTCTGCTGGCTGCTTTTCATGGTATAATGCAGTATAATGTGAACTGCTGAGGTGGAAATGCCATCCACATGATAGGGTAGGACATACCAAGATATATATATCCTATACACTGCAATGATGACTATTGTGGTAAGATATGGCCATGGACACAATAGTGACAGAGATTTGGTGAGGATATGCATCTGAGTTCTGAGGGATTTAATGCTCATTCCACAGGAGGAAACACATTTCTGATTCTGTAAGTCTTTCCAATCCCCGTGGTTTGGGAGTACAGATTTGAATCTACTTCTATTATTCTGCTAAATGGGCATAGTAACAAATTGCCCCCTAAATTTGTATCTCACTACTCAGATTAACCAGCTCTTAGTTCTGTTCATTCAGAGAAGGTTTTTGTGCAATGGACAATGGTTAATAGAGAAGCACACAATTAGTCCAAGAACAGAGAATGATTGCCAGTAGAAGGCAAAGCCAAAAATAAGGCATTTATATTATACCATGTTCCAAGGCTCAGGAACCATTGTGGGATAGGAAATGGAAAGGCAGTAAGAATTAGAAGTGAAAGAGTGTCTTTTTTTTTAAAAGATAGTAACCCTTCATACATACTTTTGTTACTAGTATTATTAATGATTAATTGTTACACTAAGTTGAATTTTGGTCAGTCATGGGTTCTCCTTCTGGAGTGAATAGATGCAAATCTTCTATTTCCAAAGAGAGGGAAAACATCTTACATAAAAATTTGAAAATATGAAAGAGAGGGAACAGACCCTAGACTTGCAGATCTCATCAGGACATGGATATTGGGATGTTTTTAATGGGCAGTGTGCTGTGCTTGTGGATAGGCTTGGTGACCTGAGTTCAAACACTGAATTTCACAGAGTATAAAGAAAAAGTTAGACTTTTGAGATTTACTGTCTCATCTCCACATGTGCCGACCTTCACATGAGTAATGTGTACTTTTATGTACTTACACACACACACACACACACACACACACACACACACACACACACACATTCATACACACAAAAATATTTTTATACATATAAGAACTTATGTATTTTAAAATATTAACAGATATTTGTATAATAAGTGATTTTAATTATGACAAATGAAGATAGTGGCTAAAATGGGATCAAAAAATGATGATAGAACTATAAGTGAAATAATTTAAATGCCATTGGTTCTTCTTTTGTAATATTAAATAAACACAGTGTCCAATTACTCTTAATTAAATTTATCCAGAAAATGTCAACAAATATAGAAATCAGAGGATGAAAGGAACTAGAACCTATTTTTTACAGTGAGATAAGAAAGAAATTATTAACAACAACAACAACAAAAAAAACACTAGATGAAAATACAGAGCAAGATTTTGAGTAGCTGGGAGACATGCATGGAGGTTGGCATTATCTCTGGCTTATCCATCAATATTTTAACCAGGATATATGAATTCTTGGTAATTCTAAATCCATAGCCTCCATTTGAATTATACTAACTAGGTACAACTGCACTAAAAGAAACTATTTTTACATACATAATTTATACTTATTCAGAACCACTATGGTTTAAATCTCATTTGAAGTTTCTCTGCTTTAATAAGAAATTTTTGGTTAACTGTTATTAGGTCAATTATCCAATGACACACATTTCATTCAGTAATACAAGCATCAACACATATTTACTTCTTTATCTTTAATGGAGTCTATTTTGAGTGGTGGAAAACATTCTTTATCCTGCTGGAATTGCTCTATAATTCTGCATTCCAGCTTTTGGCAATAACAAAGGAAAGCTTTCTGAAAGCCTGTGATTATAGTTGTTTTATAAGGACAAATCACGGAAGATAATTCAAGGCTATTAGGCCCTTTCATCCTGATAATTATCAGGTATTTAGGGCTTTGTGAACATTTCCAAATTAATGGATTAATTAGTCCAGTTTTGCAAGCCAGGTCAGTCCCATCACATATTTTGTTTAAAAATCAACATGAGAAGCTGTACTTAGAACTCTTCAATAGTTGCAATGTTTGAGGATATTCAAGACTGAAGAAATCATTACTGAATGCTCTAAAATTTTAATGTATTCCACCATTGTTTGTAAGAAACTTTCTTCTCATTTCTAAATAAATTCTGTATATTGTAAATATAGAATAATGCAATTTTCTAAAAATCCATAATGGGAACATTTTTGCCTCTGTAAAGTGCTCTAATTGTCACTAAATGATTTGTGCTTCATATATCAACTTTACAGATTAAAGGACACATAAGGAAAGAGAGTCTCAAGGCAGTTCATGTAATGCAAAGCCTAGATAAAGTAACACATTAGAATTTACTGTTAACGAGGTAGAATTCATGCAGGTGGTGAAATGATTCCTAGTATGAAAGCGTGTTATCTTCATTGCTGTCTTCAAATATGGGACTTAACAGTTGTAGAATCCTACCCTCAGAGCATGATAGACAGTATCATTCTTACCAAAGCTGCTGCGCCTGGACATGACAACCTACTCATGATGACCCCTCAAGACTAGACCTGCTGATGAAGAAACAAGTCAAACTTGCATCTGAGATCTCACTCCCTCGTCCTGCACAACCTTTTCAGCGGATGCTATTCTACCTCAGGTGCATGTGTTCTTGTGGACGCAGGAGGCTTTAAAATATGGAAGGTTGGCTGACAGAGGACTCCATTTATATGTATGGGGAAACTATGATCCATACAAGTATGAAATTTCTTAGTGGTGAAGCTGTGTTGGGGTTATTTATGTTTCTGTAAGTAATGCTGAGACAGTGATATGTAAGCTCAGGACTCTTCCATTGGTTCTCTAAGTTGGGCTTTGGTAGAATAATCCTCTGGTGTAGCCAGTCCCTAGGTTTAACTCCTAGCTCTGACAAAAAAGAAAAAAAATCTTAAATTTTTGTAAAATAGGTTGTTATTTCATTTACTTCTTTTCTTATGTTTAAATTCAGTGTTAAGAGATGCCCTATGTACTAATATCAATAACCCTGCTTCCAAGTACCAGTGTTTAACTCTGTTTTCAGAATTTTTGTACTTGTGAAACCCAAACTATAAACAGTATTATTTAAAGAATTAGAAAACACAATATTATATCCTGGATTTCTAAGAGTCTCTAATATGAGGCTTCTAGGTTCTATTAGTCTGGAAATTTTCTTAACAAAAAGTCAGTAACTAATTTCAAGACATCAGTATGATTTTTATTTTGTGACTGATTTTTAAATAATCTATACTAATTTATTCTAATGTTTATTCAATTATTCTGTTTACTGTTTGAAAAGTTTGAGTGTTTCTGTATTCCTTTGATAAAATAGCCTATGATGAACAACTCTTGATATTTCAAATTATTGAGGACATTTCTCTTTGGACTTTGAGACTGTGGTAACTGATTTGGAAAGACATTCTTTCTTGTGAAAAAAGACTACCTTAGTAGAACATTGAGACTTTTCACAGAATAAGCATATCAAATCTGCATCCCATTTTAAAAAACTAGGCTGCAGAAATGTGATGGTAACTTGGGATGTAGCATGACTTTTTGTCATCTATGAACCGTTTATGCTTGGCCTACTGATATATGTGTACTCAAATATTTTATTTAGAAGACAAAAATCAATTAATTTAGAATTTTTCTAAATAATGATCAACTTAGTTCTGAAGTTTAAATCAAAGTCCTACTTATTCCTGCTATGTGTTAGGATAGTTTACTTATGTGCCATTAAAAGATATGTTATAATTCAAGTTCTGATCCCACAGTGGTGATACTATAAAATTGTGCAACATTTCAGAGATGGGTCTAGTGAAATTCTTTCAGACCATTGGTGGCATGCTTACAGAGACCATTCTGTAATTCTTTGTATTCTCAGAGATGGCTCTATAAAAGGAACAAGGCTGCTCATCTCCATTGCTCTCTGCTTCCTGGATGGAGATATATGTGCTCTCTTCCATAATTACAATACCCATGCAGCCTTCATCAATTATAATTGAGCCTATGGAGGTGCCTTTAATCTCTCCAGACTGGGAGTTAAATAATCCTTATAAAATAGCTTATCTCAGTGTTTATTATAAAAAAAGCATACTAATAAATTTCCATAAATTGCCAACTTATATTGAAGTGGATTCTCAGTTTCATAACTTTGAGAATCAATGCACGCTGTCCCTTAGGAATAATAGCAGCACCCTTGGCAGTCCTTCTTACCATGTGACACCACAGTAATTACTAAATTATTTTAGTGTTCAGCAGAGGCCTATAAGCATTATCTCTGTCCCACTCTCCATTGTTGTCCATTTCTATAGGGGATTTTTGTGAAGAATAATTTCATTTTAGTATTACCAGGTTGAAAAAAAGTCAAAAGAAGAATAACATTTAAGAAAATAAGGAATTCTGAAAAACTCAAATCTCAATATCTATAAATTAAGTGCTGTTGGAATGTGGCCATACTCACTCATTTCTATATTGCCTATGGATGCTTTTTGCTACTGAACCAAAGCCCAGTACTTGCCAAAGAACCTTTCTGGAGAAGATATTTACTATCAAGCCATTTAGTGAAAAGTGTTCTGCAGGAACTCTGAATCCTGCTCTGATTCATGTTCTTGAAGTTTCCTGCTCTGGGGAGATGGCAAAAACAAGGCGGTTAATACATTGTATAATAGCTGTCAGAAAAGAAAAAGGTAAAAAAGACTCCTGCTGATTTCAGCCTTCTCCTGCTTTTATGTGGGTCTCAATCTGTTGTGATGGCAAGCATTAAAATGAAGAATAGCATTGAAGAAAACACATTTTGTCCAGCAGAATACATTTGTGAGCTTATCTGATAATTTCCTTATCGTAATTTTATGCAGAAATGTGAAGTATTAGAACCTATTGTCTCATTTTTATTTGTTGAGGCAATGTCACTTTTCACATTGAATTGTGGCATTTAAAAGAAAATGAGTTACATACTCTCACACAAATATATGTACATGTGTCTATTTGCATGTGAATGCATATTTAGATACATATTTATATACAAATAGTCATATGTGCATTTAGTCACAGTCATATGGATGTATATATACATTTATTTACATATTAATTAAAACATGCATGTACTTCCAATTTTAAAATTTTGAAATTATCATGATACTAAGTTTCATGTATTATTTATGTTGATGTTATTAAAATCAATTTCTTATTAATCTTTAATAATTTTTCTATCTATGTATCAAACAAAGAGATAATTAATTTTATTTGCTTGTTTTTTTGAATCAGAGTTTCCTATGTCCATGAACTTGTGATCATTCTTTATTTCCTCTCAAATGATGGGAAAAAAGGCATGGGTCATCATGCTAGAAAAATAGCTTTAAATATTTTATATAAAGTCGGAAATTGTTTTTATTTTTGTGTTTGTGTATTCATATGTATGTGATTGCAATATGCTTGTTCAGGTATAGTTGCATATGTCTGCTTATAGAGGCCAGAGGTCAAAAATCACTTTTCTTCATTCATCTAAATATATATTTAAATTTTATTAATAGTTTTAATATAAAATTTATTTGTTCTTTCTCCCCTGACTCCTCCCAGATCTTTCCTACTTCCTTACCCACTCAAACACATGTTCTTTCTATATCTCTCAAAAAAAAAGTAATAAATAACAAAAATCCAGGAAAAGACAAAAAAAAAAAAAAAAAAAAAAAAAAAAACCAAACAAACCCCAAAATCAAAACAAACAAAAAGAAGGAAAGAAAAACTCTGAAACAAAAAGTACAAAAACAAAACACAAAGCACACAAATACGTATATAGTTTTCTCATGTTGGTCATCTCCCCTTGGGAATAGGGCCTGGCCTGGAGTGTGTGCCTATCTATATTGGAGAAAACTGATTTTCACTTTCCCAGAAATTAGCTTCTTTTTTAGGTGTGAGATTTATGTCTACTTCCTAGTCTTCCTGCTGGGATTTAATCTGATTTAAACCTGGGCAGGTGTTGTGTATGCTGTGAAAGTCTCCTCTGTGTGTTCATATGTGTATCACTGTTGTAGCGTCTAGATATAACTTCCTTGAAGTCATTCACCACTGCTGGCTCTGCTGACTCTTACAGTCTGCCTTTTCTTTGACCTAGATCCCTGAGCCTTGAGGTGGGGATGGCTGTTAAAGAAATACCATTTAGGTCTGAGTATTTCAAAGTCTATTACTCTTTTGTTTTCTGTGTTAATTATCATCTACTACAAACTCAATCTTTTCCTTGGCCCAAGGCCAAGATCAATAAAACAAAGGTGTTGCTAGGATTCAGGGAAAGGGTGGGTATGCAAACTGGTACAGCTACTATGGAAGAGTGTGGAGGTTCCTCAGAAATGAGAAATTGTATCTACCCAAGATCTAGTCATACTACTCTAAGGCATATGTCCAAGGCCTCTAAGTATTATAACAGAAATATAACCTAAGTTTATTACTTCTTTTTTCATCATATCCAAACATTCAAAGTAGCCTAGATGTCTATCATATATACAATGGAATGTCACCAGCTCTTATGAAAAAAACTAAATTAAGAAATTTTCAGGAAAATGCATGGAATGATCATTGTGAATGAAATAACCTGGACCTCCAAAGACAAATACGCCTTCTTTTTTATTTTAAATATGAATGGTAGCTTTTAAGCTTTTGATAAATGTGTTTCCTTTCTGAGAATGAGAGAGACTAGGTAGCTAGTGAGGGACCAGAGGGATTTTCCCAATAAGGAAAAATAGATCAGGGTCTTATCGAGAGATAAAGGAAAAAAGAGAATCAGAGAATTTATTGGGATGGGAAAGAGGAAAGCAAGGTAAAGGAGGAATACTGGAAAAAACAAATAAAGTTAAAGGGTTTTTGAAAAGTCTGACACTATTACTGATGCTATGGAGTGTTAGCAAAAAGGGATCTATCATGACTGCCCTCCTTCCTATGGAGTTCCTATGGCGTTTGGGACCCACAGTCTTTCCTTCTATTCTTCCATAAGAATCCACACATTCATCCACTGTTAAGCTGTGGGTATATGTATCTGTCTGTGTGAACTTTTGGGTAGAACCTCTTAGAGGACAAATACTTCTGTTTGAAGAATACAAGAGTATCATTAATAATGTTAATTATTAGGGTTTTGTGCTTGCCCATAATATAGGTCTCAAGTTGTGCCAGTTGTTGGGTGACTATTCCCTTAGTCTCTGCTCCTTCCCTCTGGCCTGCATTCGTTGTAGACAGGATACATTTTGGATTGAAAGTTTTGTGGGTGGGTTGGTGTCTCTATCGCTCCACTGGGGTTCCTGTTTGACTATATGACATGGACTCTTCAGGTTCTGTATCCCCAATGCTGCAAGTCACAACTAAGGTCACCCCATTGATTCTTGGATGGTTCCCTTATCCTAGTTCTCTTTCTTGTCCTGGAGATGCTCCCCACCTCCTTACCCCTGTCAGTTGCAGATTTCTGTTCATTATCATGGCGATCTAGCCATCTCTCCTCTTCTTCCCCACAACTGATTCTGAACAACACATTCCTGTCTCCATTTCCATTCCCTCCCATCACCCTTCCTCCATCTGCCTCTTATGACTGTTATGTATTCCTCCTTCTAAGTGAGATTCAAGTTTCCTCAATTGAGTCTTCCTTCTTGTTTAACTTATTCGGGTCTTTGGAGTGAAGTACGGCAAATGTAATTTATGGCTAATATGCACTTATAACCGAGTATATACCATGCATGTATGTCCTTTTGGGTCTATGTTACCTCACTCACAGTGATATTCTAAAGTTCTATCTATTTGCCTGGGAGATTTGTGATATCTTGGTGTTTAATAGTAGAATAATATTCTGCTGTAAAACTATTTTAATCTTACACAGTTGTCAGAGTAGTCAATATACTTAAAAATATGCTTATAATTTACTGGTTACGTTTCAGAAAGCTGTACCAGTTAGAAGTTTGATCAGTAATTAATAAATATCTAGGCTTGGGTTGAATTACAACTGATAACAAGAAATGGATTTAAAATGCTCTTTATCACATTTATGTTGACTGCCTAGAAAAATAGATAATGCTCTTTGTTGTTGTTATTGTTTTTTGTTTTCTTTGGTTTTTGTTTTTGTTTTTGTTTTTGAGACAGGGGTTCTCTGTATAATCCTGGCTGTCCTAGAACTCACTCTGTAGAACAGGCTGGCCTCAAACTTAGAAATCTACCTGCCTCTGCCTCCCAACTGCTTGGATTATGCATGACAACTGCCTGACTGATAATGCTCTTAGATTAAGAAATTGAGGTACAAAATGAAAGCATGTCTAAGAGGAAATCTCATAGCTCTGAGTGACTCCAAAAAGAAACTAGAGAGAGCACACACTAGCAGCTTGAAAACACACCTAAAAGCTCTAGAACAAAAGGAAGCAATTCACTCAAGAGGAGTAGACTGAAGGAAATAATCAAACTCAGGGGTGAAATCAACCAAGTGGAAACAAGAAGAACTATTCAAAGAACCAACCAAATAGGAGCTGGTTCTTTGAGAAAATCAAAGAAGATAGATAAACGCTTAGCCAGACTCACTAGTGGGCACAGGGACAGCATCCTAATAAACAAAATCAGAAATGAAAAGGAAGATATAACAACAGATCCTGAAGAAATCCAAAACACAATCAGATCCTTCTACAAAAGGCTATACTCAACAAAATTGGAGAACCTAGATGAAATGGACAAGTTTCTAGACAGATACCAGGTACCAAAGTTAAATCGGGATCAGCTTAATGATCTAAACAGTCCTATATCCCCTAAATGACTATTTCAGAAGCAGTCATTAATATTCTCCCAACCAAAAAAAGCCCAGGACCAGATGGGTTTAGTGCATAGTTCTATCAGAACTCCAAAGAAGATCTAATTCCAGTTCTTCACAAACTATTCCACAAAATAGAAGCAAAAGGTACTCTACCCAACTAATTCTATGAAGCCACAGTTACTCTGATACCTAAACCCCAGAAAGACTCAACAAAGTTAGAGAACTTCAGACCAATTTCCCTTATGAATATCAATGCAAAAATACTCAACAAAATCTCGCTAACCGAATCCAAGAACACATCAAAGCAATCATCCATCCTGACCAAGTAGGTTTCATTCCAGGGATGCAGGGATGGTTTAATATAAGGAAATCCATCAACGTAATCCAGTATGTAAACAAACTCAAAAACAAAAACCACATGATCATCTCCTTAGATGCTGAGAAAGCATTTGACAAAATCCAACACCCATTTATGATAAAAGTCTTGGAAAGATCAGAAATTTAAGGCCCATTCTTGAAGATGATAAAAGCAATCTACAGCAAACCAGTAGCCAACATCAAAGTAAATGGTAAGAAGCTGGAAGCAATCGCACAAAAATCAGGGACTAGACAAGACTGCCCACTTTCTACCTACCTATTCAACATTGTACTTGAAGTCCTAGCCAGAGCAATTTGACAACAAAAGGAGATCAAGGGAATACAAATTGGAAAGGAAGAAGTCAAAATATCACTTTTTGCAGATGATATGGTACTATTTATAAGTGACCCTAAAAATTCCACAGAGAATGCCTAAACCTGATAAACAGCTTCAATGAAGTAGCTGGATATAAAATTAACTCAAACAAGTCAATGGCCTTTCTCTACACAAAGGATAAATAGGCTGAGTAAGAAATGCAGGAAACAACACCCTCCTCAATATTCACAAATAATATAAAATACCTTGGCATGACTCTAACTAAGGAAGTGAAAGATCTGTATGATAAGAATGTCAAGTCTCTGAAGAAAGAAATTAAAGAAGATCTCAGAAGATGGAAAGATCTTCCATGCTCATGGATTGGCAAGATCAATATAGTAAAAATGGCTATCTTGCCAAAACAATCTACAGATTCAGTGCAATCCCCATCAAAATTCCAACTTAATTCTTCAACGAATTGGAAAGGGAAATCTGCAAATTCATCTGGAATAACAAAAAGCTAGGATAGCAAAAACTCTTCTCAAGGATAAAAAAAACCTCTGGTGGAATCACCATGCCTGACCTAAAGGTGTACTACAGAGCAATTGTGATTAAAAAAAAAAATGCATGGTACTGGTAGAGTGACAGACAAGCAGACCAATGGAATAGATTTGAAGACCCAGAAATGAACCCACACACCTATGATCACTTGATCTTTGACAAGGGAGCTGAAACCATCCATTGGAAAAAAGACAGCATTTTCAACAAATGGTGCTGGCACAACTGGTGGTCATCATGTAGAAGAATGCGAATTGATCCATTCCTATCTCCTTGTACCAAGGTCAAAACTAAGTGGATTAAGGAACTCCACAAAAAACCAGAGGCACTGAAACTTATAGAGAAGAAAGTAGGGAAAAGCCTTGCAATGGCTTGTGCTGTATGATCAAGAATCAACAAATGGGACCTCATAAAATTGCAAAGCTTCTGCAAGGCAAAAGACACCGTCAATAATTCAAAAAGGCCACCAACAGATTATGAAAGGATCTTTACCTATCCTAAATCAGATAAGGGACTAATATCCAATATATATAAAACTCAAGAAGGTGGACTACAGAAAATCAAATAACCCCATT
The DNA here is from genome assembly GCF_000001635.26 of Mus musculus. Lineage (NCBI taxonomy): Eukaryota > Metazoa > Chordata > Mammalia > Rodentia > Muridae > Mus > Mus musculus. The sequence continues at coordinate 17,663,190 of NC_000070.6, read as the reverse complement.
AAAAATGGGGCTCAGAGCTAAACAAAGAATTCTCACCTGAGGAATACTGAAGGGCTGAGAAGCACCTGAAAAAAATGTTCAACATCCTTAATCATCAGGGAAATGCAAATCAAAACAAACTTGAGATTCCACCTCACACCAGTCAGAATGGCTAAGATAAAAATTCAGGTGACAGCAGATGCTGATGAGGATGTGGAGAAAGAGGGACACTCCTCCATTGTTGGTGGGATTGCAAGCTTGTGCACCCACTCTGGAAATCGATCTGGCGGTTCCTCAGAAAATTGGACATAGTACTACCAGAGGATCCAGCAATACCTCTCCTGGGCACATATCCAAAAGATGTTCCAACTGGTAAGAAGGACACATGCTCTACTATGTTCATAGCAGCCTTATTTATAATAGCCAGAAGACTGAAAGAACCTAGATGCCCCACAACAGAGAAATGGATACAGAAAATATGATACATTTACACAATGGAGTATTACTCAGCTATTAAAAAGAATGAATTTGTGAAATTCCTAGGCAAATGGATGGACCTGGAGGGCATCATCCTGAGTGAGGTAACCCAATCACAAAAGAACTCAAATGATATGTACTCACTGATAAGTGGATATTAGCCCAGAAACTTAGAATACCCAAGATATAAGATACAATTTGCGAAACACATGAAACTCAAGAAGATCAAAGACCAAAGTGTGGACACTTTGCTCCTTCTTAGAATTGGGAACAAAACACCCATGGAAGGAGTTACAGAGACAAAGTTTGGAGCTGAGACAAAAGAATGGACCATCTAGAGACTGCCATATCTGTGGATCCATCCAATAATCAGCTTCCAAATGTTGACACCATTGCATACCCTAGCAAGATTTTGCTGAAAGGACCAAGATATAGCTGTCTCTTGTGAGACTATGCCGGGGCCTAGCAAACACAGAAGGGGATGCTCACAGTCAGCTATTGGATGGATCACAGGGCCCCCAATGGAGGAGCTAGAGAAAGTACCCAATTAGCTGGGGGGATCTGCAACCTTATATGTGGAACAACAATATGAACTAACCAGTACCCCCGAAGCTCGTGTCTCTAGCTGCATATGTATCAGAAGATGGCCTAGTTGGCCATCAGTGGAATGAGAGGCCCATTGGTCGTGCAAAATTTATATGCCTCAGTACAGGGGAATGCCAGGACCAAGAAGTGGGAGTAGGTGGGTGGGGGAGTGGGTTGGGGAGCGTGTGGGGAACTTTTGGGATAGCATTGGGAAATGTAAATGAAATAAACACCTCATTAAAAAAATGCTAGGCTCACAACCAATAAATAAATAAATAAATAAATACATACATACATACATACATACATAATGCTTGCCTTAAATAACATTCTTTAAGTTATTCTTTTAATTCAGGAAAAACTTGAACAATTATAAGATTTATTCTTTTAATTTAATGTAATATTTTCATTTATTTGAGGTCATGTAATGTAGTTTGAACATATTTATTAACCATTTCTTCCCCAATTCTTCTATACCCTTACCTCTGTATCCTCACAATGTTATGTCCTTTGTTGGTGCTATTATCTTGATGATCCATCAAGCTTAATTTGTGCAGCTCATTAATTCTTGTTTGGAGCCACTCTGGGGAACATGATCTATCTACCAGGGGCCACACCATTAAATAAACATAGCTCCCTTATCAGCTAGAGAATGGAGCTCATAGGCATTCCTGTTCATGCTAGAGTATTGACAACAACTGTGAATGCATGAAAGTCCTAGGTCTGTCATATCCAGAAGACTCTATTTTCCTCTGGTTTTTCTCATCCTCAAGCTCTAACAATCTTTTATTATTATTAATACTCAAAAGTATTTTAATAAAATTTAAAATCCTGTTCATTTTTCAGGTGAGAGTTCAAAACCTACTTTTTTATTTACATTTCAAATGTTATCTCCTTTCCTGTTTTCCCCTCCATAGCAAACACTCTATCCTACCCCCCCCCCTTTCATCTACCCACCAACTCCCACCTCACCACCCTGGATTCCCTTACACTGGGTCATCAAATCTTCACAGAACCAAGAGCCTTTTCTCCCATTGATGCCAGATAACTTCATCCTCTGGTACATATGAAGCTGGAGCCATGGGTCCCTCCATTTGTACTCTTTGGTTGGTGGTTTAGTCCCTGGGTTTAGCTGGGGGGGGGGGGTCTGGTTGGTGGATATTATTGTTCTTCCTATGGGGTTGCAAATCCCTTCAGTCCTTCTCCTAACTCCTACATTGGGGTCAACATGCTCAGTCCAATGGTTGGCTGCAAGTATCTGCATCTGTATTTGTCAGGCTCTGGCAGGGCCTCTCAGGACAGTTATATCAGGCTCCTGTCAGCAAGCACTTCTTGGCATTAGCAATAGTGTCTGGGTTTGCTGTCTGGGATGGAGCCCCAGGTGAGGCAGTCTCTGGATAGCCTCTCCTTCAGTCTCTGCTCAACATTTTGTCCTTTAGACAGGAACAATTCTGGGTTAAAATTTTGAGATTAGTGGCTGGTGCCATCTCCAACCCGAGGCCTTGCCTAACCTCTGGATATTATCTCTACAGGTTCTCCTTCCCCTTTGATGGACATTTCAGTTAATTTCATCCCCATTGGGTCCTGGGAGTCTCTTCCTTTCCTAGCATCTGGAGCTTTCTAGTGGCTACCCACCCTTGCCACATACCCCTGTTCAATTTCCTGACCCTCTGTAGATCATCCCTGTCTGCTCCCATACCTGATCCTGCCCTCCTTTTTCCCTCCCCCTCTCTTCTTCCTTCTATTCTTTGATTACTTCTGAACTTTGGTGTGTGTGTGTGTGTGTGTGTGTGTGTGTGTACTTGTATAAGAAAGAGCTTAAATTTGTTCTTTGTGTGTTACATGCATGTGTATTTTTTATTTTGATAATATTTGCTTCACTATTTTCCCATATCTCTAGACTAACTTCAACATATACCACTCCCAAATTCATATCTTCTTTATTTCACAAAAATGTATTACTGAAGACAATTAGAATTGGTCCAGTGTACAAGGGACGGTTAAGGTTTGGGAATTATTTTAAGAGGTGTGGAATTCTAGAAACTGAGCAAATAAATTTGAGGGTTCTTGTGATATATATTTATAAGTTGGTTATTGATAGAATTTACATAAAGCATTTTAAAATTAAAATGTGATAGATTAATATCAATTGCAAAATAAAACGCTGCTATATGAGTAACATTTCATGAAGCATAATATGATAGCTACCATTTGAAATTTCAACAAGTCTGAGAAACTTTTTTTCATCAGCATCCTTGCCATGTGCTCTTAATCTCCACAGGTGTTTTACTATTAAACAAGTTAATTTCTCAATGTCAACTTTCTTATGAGAATAGATATATTCATTATTGCTTAAAAATATATCACTGAGATAGTCAATATGATCCTTTAATAGAAACTATTTGCTTTCACAATAGAAGTAATATTATCACATTAATTATAAAATATACACTTGAGTCTTTAAGTAGCTTAAATTGTAGGATAAAGTATGTATATTCAGAGTTATCCTAAAAATTTCACTGTAATTTGAAAATTTGAATACATATTTCTGTGTTGCAAAGGCAAATTATATCTGGGTCCATTAATATAAAATAAAATTTGGGTGTGGATGACACCGAATAAGAGGCAAAATAAAAGTTGCTTAGGTTAATCCATCATGGAAACACCAATATGAATAATCATCACTGCACAAAATAGTATTCAGGGACCAGAGACTCCAAGCTAAAAAAAAAAAAAAAAAAAAAAAAAAAAAAAAAAAAAAAAAAAAAAAACCAAAAAACAAAAAACCACAATGCAACCACAATGCCTAAGAGATAGAGAGACATAACATAAGACACACTGGTGAAGGTAGGTGGAAAAATGTAACATTTTTTTTTTGCCCATTTTTTAAGTTTCTGGTATAATGTCAAGGGAAATACTTAAGCAGCTGAAAAGAATAATCACTCTGGTTGCCATGACCCCTAGGCCTAGACTTCTTCTAGTGAAGCTTTGTGCTGTGAATTAGTCTCTAAGAGCCCCAGCTTCAGGATGGGATTCTCTTTTTTGTTGCTGTTGTTGTTGTTTTAACTTTCTTTCTTTCTTTCTTTCTTTCTTTATTTTTTCTTTTTTTTTAATTACGTATTTTCTTCAATTACACTTCCAATGCTATCCCAAAAGTCCCCCCTCCCCACTCCCCTACCCACCCATTCCCATTTTTTGGCCCTGGCATTCCCCTGTACTGGGGCATATAACGTTTGCCTGACCAATGGGCCTCTCTCTCCAGTGATGGCCAACTAGGTCATCTTTTGATACATATGCAGCTAGAGCCCAAAACTCTAGAACAATTATATGGATCTACATTTTATATTTATGTCAGTAAGATGTCAGCTCTGTCTTACTTGTATCCATGACTCTCCAAGACTAAACTCTAGACAACCTGCCATGAGCTCAGAATAGTACTTTCCTTTGAGAAAAATTGCCTTACCCAATCTCAAGCCTTTATATCATTCAGGTAGTATGAAATTACAGGTTAATTTGAGCTTCTGTCCTGTCTTTGTGTCACTGGGTAGGCAGCAGGCTCAATATCTATAAATACTTTGACGTTCAGGACAGTTTTAGTGATTCTGAAAATATTAGCTCACTAATTCCAGAAGCAACTTGGAGACTGTTAGTCACTGCCTTCCATATTGTCCAGAATTTTGTTTGAGCAAATAATGAATGACATTCTCTACTAAAGCTGTTATATAAAGACAGGGAGATGTATTGAGTTCCATGCTAAACTGTACATATGCCACAAAAGTACATAAGGATTAAAACAGTATCAGAAAGCATGGCACCATCAGAAAAAGTAAAGCATCAGTAACAATTCTACATAATTAAATATATGTAAATTACCACAACAAATAAAAATAATCCATAATACCAGTCTTTTTTTGTTGGGCCCTTCTAACTGTTAGGAGCAGGTGTGGCGGCAGTCCTAAAGGCGCCAGGGACTGCAGCTAAGTCATATGACTTGCACCTGACTTCCTCATATAAGACACAAACATCTTGAGTGCTGCGCAGGTGTACCAGGATACAGGTGAATCCAGTCTGATGGAGATATGCCCCTGCTGCCCTGATTAGCTGAAGCTGCGTGCCTGGTGAGGGGGCGTGGCCTGCGGTGCGTGGATGAGAGAGAGTATAAAAGAGTGAGAGGCCCAGGGTTCGGGGGAGATATAAAAACAAGGGAGATATAAACAGGGGAGATATAAACAGGGGAGATATAAACAAGGGAGATATATGGAGAAAGAAGAAACAGGACTGAATAAATGTGTGCAGAAGGATCCTGTAGCAGCGTTGTTCTTCCTGGCCAGTTGAGCGCGCGCAACAAGTGGTGCCGAAACCCGGGAAAAGAAACATCTTCAGGCATGAGCGAAGACCCCCTGTTACAGGGAGGATTCAGAACTGCATCACGGGGAAGGAGTGGTTAATAAAGGTTCTCGTAAAACAGACTGTTGAGAAGGATCCGGCGTGGATTCAGAACTCTTCAGCTGGGGAACGGTACTGATGAAGAGAAAGAAGAGAGATGAAGACTGAATAAACTGTTGTTAGAAGGACTGGTGGTCGTGTCGTTCTTGCTGGTCGAGAGCGGGCGCGACAATTGGTGGCCCATACGGGGAACCGACTCCCCCACTGAGTTCAGAACTTTCAGCAGTCAGTGGTTGCAGGCAGGGTAAGTTCACGGTAAGTGAAACTTGCGACCCCAGGGGTTTGGGAAGGACCTCGGATAAAATTGAGGCAAGTATAAAGTTGCCAGGAAGGAGGCACAAAGTAACGATAAGGTTCCTGGCTTTGGGACAAGTTAAGGTTCCTGGTTTTGGGACAAGTTAAGGAACTATGATAACCTCAGTGTAGTGATCAATAGATCCTCGCTGTGTAGTTATGCTTTTTTCTCCCATTGACCCTTTGTGGGTAGGTCTGATAGTTTTGGTCTTGTTTGTTCTGATATATGGACTCTGTTACTGTTTGAATCAAGAGGCAGTCAAGACAGGTCAGAAAATCCTTATAGAGCAACAAGAAAGTATGTCGGAAAAGGAGAAGGGCTTAAAAAGAAAAAAGAAAAAGAAAGGAGACACAGTGTTATCAGGTGGACAGAAAGGACAAAATAAAAGAGCTGAGGCGGAGGAGGAAGGCGAATTAGCTTCTGCGTCCTCTCCCTATGCCTCCTCAGCAGCCACCTGTAGGTGGACCTTCTGTCCGGAGATTTGGAGAGGATCGACCAGATCAGGTGTTGACGTGGGCGAGAGGGTCTGTTTGTGTGTTCCCACAGGACCAGACGGAACCTCTTTGGGTGCCGGAGAGATTGGTGAGACGCTGCAAGAATGAGGCTCCTGATCCAGTTGCCCCTGTGGATGTGGTGGATGATCCCACAAGCACAAAGGATGGAGCCGAGATGAGAGATCCTTTCGGTATTCCAGAAGCCGATACCAGCTCGACATGACATTCAAATTTTTCCACGCTTTTTGATCCCTGAATTCCCCTTAAAGAGATAGCCCCGCTGGCTATCTATCCCTTGCTTCAGGGAAGATGAGTAGGGATGAGAGCCCTGGGATGTATGCTTGTTATAGTGTGTGTGTGTTTTGTGTTTGGCACATGTGTTAGGTGCAGAGTGTGTGGCCCGCACTTTCGCCATGGTAGCATAGGCTTTTGCTGCAGTGGAGGCGGGACAATCTCCTCAGATTCGGTTTGCCGCTCTAAAAGAAATTATGCTGCGTTATGCCGTGGGGTGCGAGGCTAAGCACTGCACAGAGGATAGCTTGCTGTTGGCATCCTGTGGAAGGCACGTCTGATTGCATGAACGTTCAGTGTCCTAGTTCCCTTTCCTCAGGAAAAACAACACGGGAGCTGGCCAAAACCTCTCTGGGTGATGAGCCTAAGGGATGGTTTTGTGTAGGGCCCCTATGCTTGCACACTGGGGATCAGACCTCTACCTTCACCCATGAGGCTTGCTTGCAGCAATTAAGATCTGGCCATAGATTAATCAACATCCTGGCCTTTTGATGCACCTGCCACAAGCAAAACACAATCTCCCCAGGTGTGGCTTGGCATGATTGAGAGGTAGTCAGTGATAAGACTCCCTGGGCATGTCACCAACCTAAGACAGGGATCAAACCAATGCTGTTTGTCACCCAAGGACGGGTAAGGGGCATGGCTGCTGGGGGCTATCTACAGACATTCTCTCTGCCAGAAAAGAAAAAAGGGGGAGATGTTAGGAGCAGGTGTGGCGGCAGTCCTAAAGGCGCCAGGGACTGCAGCTAAGTCATATGACTTGCACCTGACTTCCTCATATAAGACACAAACATCTTGAGTGCTGCGCAGGTGTACCAGGATACAGGTGAATCCAGTCTGATGGAGATATGCCCCTGCTGCCCTGATTAGCTGAAGCTGCGTGCCTGGTGAGGGGGCGTGGCCTGTGGTGCGTGGATGAGAGAGAGTATAAAAGAGTGAGAGGCCCAGGGTTCGGGGGAGATATAAAAACAAGGGAGATATAAACAGGGGAGATATAAACAGGGGAGATATAAACAAGGGAGATATATGGAGAAAGAAGAAACAGGACTGAATAAATGTGTGCAGAAGGATCCTGTAGCAGCGTCGTTCTTCCTGGCCAGTTGAGCGCGCGCAACATCTAACTAATCTCAATAGCCCCTTGTCCACCTACCCTTGATCTCCCTGAAAAATGTAGGTCATCTTTGACCAGCAGGGCTTCTCCTTCTCTGATTTGTCTGGAGAGCCAAAAACCCATATATCCTCTACTTGTGAAATGTCATGTAGCCTTGGTAAGAGTACAGGTTCAGTTTTCTTTCTCCCAATAAGAACATGTCCAGCAAGAAACTGAGATTCCTGGAATGCTTCTCCATGAAAAGGAACCATCCATAGAATTGGCACTTAAGCTAATTATTTCCATTTACGCTGAACTCTCCTTTCCACTCCCCAGAGTCTAAATATACTTGCAATTCACCCAAATGAAATATAAGCATACATTCTACCCAAATACAGTAATATTTACAAGGTAAGATCATCTTATCTGTTTCATTGCAGATTGTTGGAGGTCTCCATCTTAAAGAACTACAACACTAAGATTCTCAGAGATCCTTCTCCTCTTGCCTCCTGCATTTACTCCCAGCAGGACTGGGATCTATCCTTTCTGAACTCCACTTCATCCTTTCAGCCTGTTGTGCAATGGTGTTTGGCCACTATGAGAGGAAGGAAGCAGAGAACATGGAACCAGAGCTGGACTCACAAACACATACCATGTTCTTTTATTTGTTTGTTTTGTGACTCAGATACTGTATAGCCTACACTGATAATAAACTCATTATGTAGTCCAAGTTGACCTTAAGTTCATGATCTTGCTTCAGCTTTCCAACGACTGAGACGTTAGGTCCATACCAGAATGTCAAGTGCATTACTTGTAAAGGATCACATTGAGTTATTAGGGATACAAAACCAAAAACTGACCATAATCGGAAAAAGAAAAATGAAGACAAACAGAAAGAGATTCAGAAGCAGGCTCAGTCTACAAAGAGTCATATAAATTGAGGACAAGCTATTGATATTACTCAGGTAAATAGATGAACAATACCAAATGAATGATGAAATCCTAAATGAACTAAAGAGTACTATCTGGCAAAATATGCTCACTCTAGGACTCCTAAAAGAAGCATAGAGAAAACTAAAGGACTGAACTTATTTAAAAATAATGACAATGCTAGTAGATGATAGGCCTAGCATGAACAAAGAACTGAGTTCTGTTCCCAGGACTGTAAAAGCTATGTATGGTACCTATCTTAGTTAGGGTTTCCATTGCTGTGACAAGATTCCATGAGCAAGATTTATACTCATGATGTTTAGTCCATAAAATCTGGCATAAATTCTGTAATCTATTCTATTTTTATTCTGTGAGGTACTTGAAGTCTATCTATCTATCTATCTATCTATCTATCTATCTATCATGCATTGATAACCTAAAAACATCTTCTTAGGCATAAAACGTTTTCTTAGATCCTCAACAATTTAAGCTTAATTGTGAGACTGTAACTATCTAATCTTGAATGTTGTTAGAGACCTGAGAAGGAATATTACTGAAGTGAATACTAAGCGTAGACAAACAGGTTTCCAAATTATATAAAAGACAGACATTGTTGGTTGCCTGAACAGTTTCCCCAAAATTTCTTTATAATGGTGGTACATCTATCTTTAGCCTTTTGTGAAGGCTGACAGACATTTTGTGAAGTGGGAATTATGAAGAAGTTGCTTACCCTGTATTGGCAGTGTGGCAGTTGACATCTCTGCATCCATTTTTGCTTTCTGGACAGAATTTTGTGGTTAGTTGAAGCATGAGTATTTTCCTTGCCCTGTGGCTAGCTTACCATAAATGAAGCAACTCCACATGGCAGTTACTGATGCTCATCATCTTCTTTGAAGTGGAATGTGGTTTACTGTCAGGAATAGACCTGACTCATAGTGAAATGAGACAACTTTAAATGCCAATGGATCTGTGAGGTATTTGAAGTCTATCTATCTATCTATCTATCTATCTATCTATCTATCTATCTAGATATCTAGATAAGATATCTATCATCTATCTATCTAGATATCTATCAATCTATTTATCCTATGTCTGAATTTTCAAACATTGTTTCTTTTTAGTTATTTACTATTCTAATAAGCTTAACACATTTTATTGTAGTTAATTTAGTCTCTAATATAACCATGAGTTTGAATCCCCGACTATAAACTTATATTTCTTATTTGTCCCTAAAATTTGTAACTTGCAATTTTTATATTAATAAACTTTTTATATTAATCATTTTATTCATTTCAAATGATATCCACATTCCAGCTTACCCTTCCACAGCTCCCCCATCCCATCCTCCCTCCCCTCTCCCTTTTGCCTCTATGAGGAAGCTCCTCCATCCTCTCACCCACTCCTGACTCACTGCTCTAGCATCCCATGTGCAGAGGCATCAAGCCTCCACAGGACCAAGGGCTTCCCCTCCAATTGATGTCAGATACCCAAGAGATATATGTTCCACTGTTTTCTTAGTGTCCTAATTTGTGATAGGCAGAAGCTGAAAGCAACCCAGATGTCCCACAATGGAATACTGTATACAGAAAATGTGGTTCATATATACAATCAAATACTATTCAGCTATTAAGAAAGAGGGCATCATTAGTTTTGCAGTCAAATGAATGGGACCTGAATATATCATCCTGAGAGTATTATCTCATACCCAAAAGGACATGGATGATACGTACTCACTACAAAGCACATATAAGCCCAAAGGGCACAGAATACTCGGGAAAAAATCCACAGAACTAAAAAAAATAAAATAAAAATAAAAAAATTAACAAACCATAGGGCCCAAGTAAGGATGCTTTAATCCCACTATGGAGGGATGAGAAAGTAGAGGAAAAAGAGAGGGAGGTAACTGAGTGGGAGAGACAAGGGGGAGGGAAAGGAGAGAAGGGGACCATGATCAGGTATTGTGGTGGTGGGGAGCAGGAGCAATGCCCCGAGGGTCAGTAAAATGAATGGAAATATACAAAATTGGGAGGTGGGGGTAGGGAGATCCTCTAGAATGTCCCAAAGACCCGAGTGGTTAGAGAATCTCAAGGCTCAAAGGGAGTGACCTTAGATGAAATACTCAACAGTGGGGTAAGGGAACCCGTGGAAGCCACCTCCAGTAGAAAACCAGGGCATCAAGTGGATGGATGGAGTTGCCATCCCACAGTCAAAAACTCTAACTCAGAATTGCCCCTGCATAAAAACACGTCAGGGAGAAAAATGGAGAAGAGATTGAGCATATGGAGGTCCAATGACTGGCCCTAATTTGAATCCAGGTCATGGAGCGGCTCCAAGGCTTGACACTATTACTGATGCTATGGTATACCTACAGCCTAACATGGCTGCCCTCTGAGAGGCCCAGTAAGCATCTGACAGAGACAGAAGCAGATACTTACACCGAACTAATGGGTAAAAGCCCAGGACCCCTATGGTTGAATTAGGGAAAGGCTGGAAGAAGCTAAGGAGGGGAATCCAACAGGAAGACCAGCAGTCTCAACTAAGCTGGACCCTTGAGATCTGTCAGACACACATCTGCCAACCAGGCAGCATACACTAGCTGATTTGAGGACCCCCTACACATACACAGCAGAAGTCTATCTGGTCTGGCCTCTGTGTAAGAAGATATGCCTAACCCTTGAGAGAATGGAGAGGCCTGGCAGGGTCTTACAGTGTGTTGGGGTATGAGGACATCCTCTAGGAGCCAGTGGATGAGCAATGGGATAAGGAATTGTTAGCAGGCAAAACAGGTTAGGGATAAAGACTGGACTGTTAAAAAAATTAAAAAAAGATAATTTAAAAAAGAAAATTTAGAGTTAAGAAAAAAGAAAGATGTCTCATATGTATAGAAACTCCACAAAGATTGTAATTGATTATGTAGCAGAAATCTGACACAGTAGAAGGAAGTGGAATGGTAAAATCAATGTGTCAGAGCAAACAACAAAGAATGCCCTGCCAGTTAGGAGAAAGAATATATCAGAGAAGTCTCCTTGGTGAGGGATGAAGACTATACTTACTTATCTATGTGTATAAAGACAAATCTTTTTGTATTGTTGTTAGGGATTGTGTACAGTTATTGCAGATTCTCTTCTAATCTATTCATTAACACTGAGAAATTAGCTAAGTACTGGACAGGATTTCTCTCCTGTTGAACAGTTCCAATTAGAAAGTTGTTGTTTGCTGCCAAGTTATGTGTGCCACTACTTCGCTCTTAGGATGCTCATAGTAACATAACTGTCATTGATGTTGTCCTGAGGAGGCTGGTTGGCTATTTCCTTCCTTTGAAACCTTGTGTGGGCCTTCTGGTACCAGGAAAGCTAGTTCTCAAAGAGGGGGCACTCATGTCAGTTGTAGTTCAAGGATCTTTGGGCCTTTGTTCTGAAAGTGAATTATGTTTTCTGCAACAGGAACTTTTCACCACTAGGGAAGCAAGTTCATGCAACAGCAGTAGGTTATATGCTTTGAAAGTCTTTTGGACAGCTTTAATGTTTGGCATAATGTTTGTAATAATTGTCAACATTTAATACCTTTGATAACTATCACTCAGCTGTACAATTATTTTGCTTTTCAAAAATATCATTAATATCAATGAAGCTCTAAACAAAACTGGTAGACTTTAAATAGAGGTCTACCTACCATTACACAACAGACACATTGCTGACAGGCCTGCTAATTTTTGTCTTTGCTGATTTGGGAACTAATTCACGTTTATTTTAATGTAGTTAAGAGTAAGATAGCTTGTTAAGTAATATGTATTTTTAAATTTTTATATGTAAAGGATGGGCTGAATAGATGTTTATTTTATCCTGATCAACATACCTCATCAAAAATATTGTAAAAGTAATTCTCAATGATGTCTGTTGAGTATGCATTACCTTTGTTTTGCTTGTGTATTTTTTTATGGAAGAATTAGTAATTGAATCATAATTAGATTGTTATTTGGTTCATTTCTCTTTATTTGATTACTTTCCCTTCATCTCATTTTCCCCTTAATTGACTTGTTAAGCTGAGCTATCAATTGCTTTAATCTAAAAATATTATTATCTTCACTTTTCATTTTACTTAATCCTTCTTCACATTTGACATTCTTATTAGGTTTTTAATATGTCTGAAAAAGACAGTCTTTTTCAGGAAACACACATTTGAATGAGCCATATATTGATTTTAAATTGCTTCATAGTAACAAATATTTTGAGAGGGATTAATGATGACGATGACCATTTTATCCCCACTGTGATTCATTTTATTTAATCAGTTATGTAGCTCAGATATCTATCCCTATCTCCATCTCCATCTCCATCTCTATCATCTCTATCTCCATCTCTATCTAATCTATATCTACATATGCAAATCTTTGGATAACTTACAAAAATAAACATTTTGACTATTTATGTATAACACTCCTGAATCCATTGGCACAGCCATTGTTCACAGTAGTCAATGTGCCATGTGTTCAAATAGCATTATGTAGAATTATGAGAACTAGGTGAACCTTGTAAATACTGGACGTACTAAACAGAGTAATAGATATGATCAGGGTTCTTAGGTGATCCCCAAAAGCTTCAATATCTCTACCTGGACTTAAAAATTAAGAGAGTTAAATAAGAAGGATAATAAGAATATAGCTGAGTTTGTTTTGATTTGGATATAACATACTGTGTTAGTATAAGGAATCCAACAGAAACTGTCAAAAACATTGGAACTATCATGTAATACTAGGGATTTTGGTTTTCTTTGATTACCTAATACATGCTAAATTTGCAGCTTTGTTGCAATGTTTTGCTCAAAACTGAACCTATAAAATTTATTACTTTGCTTTGTACATTAAAATTATTTCTTTGTTTTATACTGTGATACAGAACTCTATATTCTTCTGCCCTTCTCTGCCTCTGTACTGTGACTAATGCATTATTCAAATTGCTGACAGACAGTTCTACCTAAGGCTGTATTGCTCAGTGCCAGTCACTGAAGTGTGTTCATTTCCAAGAGCTTGGATTCATAGTTCTTGAGTCACCAACATTAGTCATATTTTAGGAAACCACTAGTCATACAATCATCTAGACAATAATACTTCTTCAAATTTCGTAAGCGATATAGCTTTATGTCAATAGGTATCATGTGTCCTACACCACAGAACACAGAGAACCAATCATTTACTTTTCAATTCTAAAATTTAGAATCATTTCTCAGTACCCTAAACTGACTTGATATTTATATGGACAATGTTACTCTAATTTAAGTAGTTATTCTTGTAGTATTTTAAGAAAAAAGAAATACTTATTTATATTAAGCTATTTAGTATTGTTTCACAGAATTCTCATAAAAGTCTTAAAAATGTTGCAATGTGAAATTTAGCTGAAACAGAATTTATTATTTTGAACATAAAGTTGAGTTTTATTCCAAAAATATTACTATTATTTTAGCTCATGGCTTCCAGTTCCAATTTGTTTTCTTGGGCAGATGCTTGGTTTCTTTAAATATGCAGAATGTGATGATTTTCTCTAATACTTGATGTTAATTGTTCTAAGATAAATTAAGTTTGTGGCTTTGAAAGAGGATCCTTAAATAAGTCAATTCCTTGTTAAGAGAAGTGTAACTATAATATCTACTTCATAGAAAATACATATTAACTCTTCATCTTTTGATGAATTTCCAACTCATCAAAACTGAATTATAATACACATTTTCCTTTGCAAGTGTTGCCTTTTCTCTTCAAACCAATGGAAACCAAAAATAAGACAGAAGTTGGTACTAGGGACTGGGTTATTGTTGTGATAAATCTGATCACACTTTTATTTTGAGGAATGTGGATTGTGGGATTTTGTAAATCAGCCAAATGTTTTAAGTGGAGATCAGAATTAATAAAAGGGTACCAGGAAGCACAATGGAGCTAAATACTGTGTTTAAGAACATTAAATGGAATTAAGGGAGTAGTGAGTGACCTTGGGGCAAGATCCTACTAATCTAAGCTTATTGTTTATATATATGCAGTTGAACAAGGGATAGTTATGTCATGTTAAGAATTATTATGATCTGGTTATTGTTTTTATTTTGGAAATTTCATCTGAAATGAACTACAATCCATAAATGGAAGGCAGACCTATGGTGCAGACCTTGAGGCTGGAAAAATATAGGCGTTTGTTCTCAATCTTGAAGCAGTGGCCTTGAAAAGTTTCAATGCTGAAATGATGACACCTTTAATACCAGGATACAGAGACAAGCATATCTCTAAGTTGAAGGACAGCCTGGTACAGAGCAAGTTATAAGTAGAGAAATGTTTAGGTCCAAGAGTGGTGGACAGTTCCTTTAATGCCAGAACTCAGAAGACAGAGGCTTACAGATCTTTGAGTTCAAAGTCTGCAGAGCAAGCTCCAGGACAGCTAAGCTTAGGCAGTGAAGGAAATCATTGAAAAGAGAAAGATGGTGAAGATATAACAAAGGGGCATAGTTCCAGCCTCAGCAAGCAGTAGAACTCAGTCAGCAGCTTTGGCCATTTGGCTCTAGCATTAGGGTCAAGAAGAGAGGGGGTTACTAGGATAATAGATGCTAGTTAGATGGAACTAAGATATCCATGATAAAGAAAAGACTAGCATCACTAAGGTAAAATCTTCTGGGAAGTGTTTTCTGAGAGCTCAAAGAAGCATTTTTCCAGAGATAATCAAGGTTGTACCTTGTGCTGCAGCTAGACATAGTAATATACAAAGATTACCCAGGAAATACTGGTTTTGAAGGGATTAATGGGTCAAGCAAAGCAGGTGATGCTTGGCACTGTGAGAGTCCAGGAAAGACCATTTGTGAATGTGCAACCTCAGTTGCAGTTTATGGCCCATGACTGAAGGGAGCCTATGGGTGGGTATTGTTAAAGCCTAGTTGTAGTGGAATACCCCAGCATTGTCAAGATGCTATTACCATGGGATGACCTCCAAGAACCTCTGCAGCAGTGGAGTTGAATAAACACCAGCCTAGAATGATAGAGTGCAGTGTGCAGGCCCTTTGAAGGAGCCATGAAGATCATATATGAATCCTAGACATTGAATCAAGAAGCTGTAAATGTGAAGATATCTTGGAGACTCCAAGATATTAGAGATATCAGAGATGTGAGATGCCTCCCAAGGAATGAAGCTAACAGGGAGTGGAACCAGCCCAAAAGAAGGAAGTTCATTCAGTTAACAAAGATGAAAGGAGTTAGAGATCTGAAGAGTACTTTGATATCAGACACAGAAATGGAGAGTTTGGAGTTTGCCTAGCTTGTATTTGAAGTGTAAATTTATGGTTTCCTTGGAAACCCAGTTGTGTCACAGGATGTTTTTCCAGAAGCTGTCATGTGAGAGGATGTTTTGCTGAAACAGGTACATGAGAGGATGCTTTCCTGAGGCAGACATGTGAGAGGGCATATGATGTTTTGCTGGAGCAGACGCTTAAGAAGGCAAGTGATGTTTAGAAAGAATATAAATATAATACCATAGAGAGTGAGAGAACATGCTTGCATTGCTATCCTTTGCAATGCTTTTCTAGCCATGCACCACTTAGCAGGTCTACACTTCATAAAAATACACCAAAGAACTTCTGGTGGTTTTCTGACTTATTCTTGTCAGAAATATTCCCCAAATTCCTGCCAATTTGGTAGAGCCTTGTGGTTTCCACTGGATTGAGCAACTACTACTGCTTTGTGCTCAGTGCTTTCTATTGAACTGGACCACTCATATTCTGACAATAAAAACTGGAACTGCCCCAAGAACTACTTCTAAACATGTCCACAACTCCCTTATCCTATTAACCTTCCTTCTCTACTACCTCTGGAGGGCTAGATGGAAAATTCAAGTATTTAAGAAACATAATTGAAGTAGGTTTAGAAAAATCTAAGCCTACATATTTTTGGTCTTGCTTTGGTCCAATGTTTCTCTACTATGAAATTTTTGGAGTGGTAATGATTTGCATTTTGATTTTGATTTTATTAGGATTTAACTGATAAGTGATTGGACTCATCTCAGAAGAGACTTTGCATTTTGTACTTTTAACATTGCTGAAAATGCTATAGGCTGTAGGGGTATTTAAACATTGACTAAATGTATTTTTCCTTATGCTATGAAGAGGTATGGTCCTCATAGTCTCATGTGTTTTAGCAAGCCTATGGTGTCCATGGAGAAGAAAATAGTAGTTTGAATGGGGTTGGTCTACATAGACCAATGTCTTTTAATGTTTGGCTCACAGGGAGATACATTATTAGGAGATGTTTCATTTTTGAAATAGATGTGGCCTTGTTGGAGGAAGTGTGAAACCTTGGGGGTTGGCTTTGATGGCATTTTCTCAAGCTCCACCAGTGTAGAAGAGACACTCTTCCTTACTGCCTTCAAATCAAGATGTAAAACTCTCAGTTCTTTCTCCAACATCCTGTCTGCCTAGATGCTGCTTGTTTCTTGCCATGATGATAATAGACTGAACCTCTGAAACTGTGAGTGAGCCCCAATTGCATACATTCCTCTTTAAGAATTTCTTTGGTTATGGTGTCTCTTCATAGGAATGGAAACTCAATCTAAGACACACCTCACTAAGTAATTATGCTATCATATGGGTACATATTTTGACACCACTTTTGAACAAAATTAAATTTACTCAGAAACTTTCTTTTACTGTTCTGAGATCATGGCTCTTTTTATATCTGGTGTATTTATGTGGAAATCCTTATATATCAAACAGATTACCACAAAATATCACCAATACTCAATTATTAGTTGAAACATAGTTCAGGGATCAACTTTGGTAACTTATAGAACAGATTTATTTGAGAAAGAGGAGAAATTTTATTCTTCAGAGTTAGTAATTCCAGTCACTCTATTTTCCTATTTTTTCCTAAGGAGGAAATGGCCCTTTAAGCAAATAAGGCATTGATACATAAGGCTCATCATGAGGGCTCTCCTACACAGACCACTGAGAGCAGTGTACTTCTTCAAGCATGGAAAAAGTAGATTCCAGAGATGTAGAACCTGTAAGGTTAAAAACAAACAAGCAAACAAACAAATAAAAACTCTAATGATCCAGTGACAAATGGAGGATATACAGCTAACCACATTAAGAATATCAGCACACAAATGAGAGTGTTTCAGAATTGCCATATATGATGCCCAGAAGAGCATAGAGGTACATAAATAGTAACATAACACTAATCCAGACTTGGTATCTCACATACTCCTAGTTCACAAGATAGTTTTAGTATTTCTCAGGGTATTAAACCTTTACTTTCCACCATTAGGTCAGAAGAGATGCCTGTGTTCTACTGAAACATTGTAAGACAAGCAGGAAAAACTTCATGAAATCTAGGCTGATTCGTGATTGCCCTGAATTCATGAATTTTCTCTGCTAACACTTCAGAGGACATATGGTTCTACTGAAAGAGGGACTCCATCACACATATGGTGGGGTGACAGATAAGAGACTTCTGGAGTAGGATGCCAAGATTTGTAGATATATTTGAAAAGAAAACTTTCAAAAGTGTAGCATAATATTTAAATGTAAAAGTTTAAAAATCATCAGAGTATAACTTGACAAATGACCAAAAAGTTAACATACTTGGTTATCATGAGCCCAAATAAATACTTAAATATTTCCCAGTTACTCCTGTAGACATCACCCCCCCCCAGAGGTAGTAATGGTTCTGTCTCTTAGCTACATATTAGAACTACGTGTTTTGTATTAAATACATTATGCAGAAATACTCTGTATCTGGATTATTTACAGCATATTTCACTTGTGAGAGTCATCAGTGTTACATACTTTAGAAATGTGTTTATTTCTACTGTTGTCTATTCATTCACAATTCAGGAATACCATTGAAAGACATTATGCTCTCAATATCACTATACATGCATTTATGCATTTTATCATAATTATGTGTGTGTGTATGTACATGCATGCATGTATGTGCATGTGCTTGTGCGTGTATGTGTGTGTGTAAATAAAATATGATGATGTAAGTCATTTGTCAATGGTAAGCATAGATTTAGATCTAGAAGATTCTTCCCAATATTTTTTCTAGTATTTGTCTCAATTAGCATTCTGCCAATTAGTGTATCATGGTTTAGTTGCTTGTTGTATTTCATTATTTCCAGTGACTTATGTCCCATTATGACATTGTGGTTTTATTTACACAATTCACTGAACAAATAAAATGGGTTCTGATTTATATTTATATTACATTTATATTTCTTTTTTGTTTGTGATCTATCTCATGAGACCTATCTTCATGTACTGAGTTGTAATTTTTATATCAATACATGTATTTAGCCTGCATATAGGACATTTGTTACAAACACTAATTATAAATAAATTTTACATATCCATCATTTGCATTTAAACTCAATCAATATTGTCATTTTAAAGTATTTTGAATTAAAATTGGGAATTTCTAAATGATCATAGTCTTACTTTAATTTATTTGCAAATATTCCTTTTAAAGGACAATTCTGCCTACATTAAAGATTTGAAGGATATCCTTCTCTATCTTACTTTCTTTTTAAAAAGTCTTTATTATTAGACTTTCTACATTTAAAAAACACACCAATGTCTACCAATATCTATGAAACTGATATTTGTGGATAGTGTGAGTTAGAATTTTAGATTTGCTTTCTTAGAATCTGGAGATATATTTATAATTTATCCAGTGTCAGATTTTGAAATGTCCATCATTTACCCATTGTACCAGACAAAGTGATCATTGCTATTAGAATCTGATGTCTTTATCACATTCTTCAACTATTGCTTTACCAGTGTTCACATTTTTAACTTCATGGTATTCTTTATTGATTTCTTTAGCTATGGGCTGGTCTACCCACTCTTTAGAAACTAAGAATAAAATATTCAACAACAAATAGCAGCTCCTTTGTGAAGCTTAGACATTCATACATTGTAATAGGAAAAAAATGCAAATGCAAGGCACTGCAAAGGAATAATTACTACATAGAACAGAAGACAAGGAATGGCTGCAAAGTGTCAATGGCCTGTGGAGGATGCATATAAATCTGTAAGGTCTTCTGACAGGGGTGAAGTTAGAGCAAAGGTACAAGCAAGGTCAGGGTGAGATGTATATGCTATGAGAAGAAAGAGTTGCAGAGACAATGATGATGTTATTGGTGCAAGTACATTTATATTTCAGGGTGTCCATATCCAGCACCTTAAAATGCATACCCCATTCTGATTTTAATTATATCTAGAGGCAGTTTCTCTTAAAAGACTGTCCAGTTCTTATGACCTTATAATAAATGCTGAGGAAAATTTGGTAGAGACAAAAAGGAAAAAGAAAAAACCATGTCAAAATGAAGATGATGTAATCACAAGCTGCATATAAACCAGAGGTGTCTAGAGTTTGGAGGATAATGTGAAGATCTTCCTAAAACCTTTGAAGGAGTGCTGCCCTGGTGATGTCATGATTTTTAACTCATAACATTTTATCCTAACATATTTCTTGTGATTTTTACATTTTTAGGAAAGCAGTCCAAAGGATATGTGTAAATAAGAACACAGAATTTGGGTGCTTCTGAGGTGAGAAGTTAGAGGATGTTGAAGGAGACCTTGTTAGAGTTATAAGAATGAGACAGACAGGTAGAGAGATATGGGAAACTAATTAGACTACCTTGGATTGCAATTAATCTAGGATATTCATTTTTGTGTACCTAGCGATTCTGTAGTGTCATAAGGATTCAGAGGGCTTGATCAACTTCTTGGCCTATTTTCATCCCTTTGACTCTTCAACATTCTCTTGAGTGTACCTCATTGTTCTATATCTGCAATTTGTGAATCTTGGGTTCCTAGGTTGTAATATCTGAGGTTTTAGACTTCTGATTCAAAGATTCCTATTTTGGATGAAAATTTACTCTCTCTCTCTCTCTCTCTCTCTCTCTCTCTCTCTCTTTCCCTGTATGTGTGTCTCTCTCTCTCTCTCAATCTGTGTTTATATTGAAGAGTTTTATGTTAATCTCAAAAGTTTTCTGAGACATCTCATACATTTTCATGCCTAATATCATAAGCGAACTGATTTGCAACAGCATATCTGAGCTCCAGAGCTATTTCACAGTTTATAATAAGATCAACCTATTCTTATTTGAAGTATAATACTAGATCCATGCTTTCCCTCCATCAGTGTGGTACCATCTGGCACATTATTAGTGCAAGACACACTGAGGTTTGATGCTACTTGCATATGACTGGGACAGACACAATTTTGATCCAAAAGCTGACATTTTACTATGATTAGTTTGTCAACTTACTGTAACTCATTAGAATAATAGGACAATATTATGCTTTTGCTAAAATACAAATACTATTACAACACGAGAGACAATTTAAAAGTAGGAACCCCCAATGCTCACTTACATCTCTGAGAAACCTGTGGAAAAATAAAGTGGAACAACATGGATGTTTTCAAAATTAATTTCTTAGTCATTAAACTTAGTAAGATCCTGGGTAAACTGTAAGTTTTTTGTTGTTTCCTTTTGATGTATTTTGCTTCTTTTTCACCTTAAAGAAATCAGGGAATGAGTATGACATTCTTTTCAGTTTTTACTCTTAACACATCCATTACTCTTATTTACAACGTTCAGTCTCTAAGCTATAGCTAGCTCAAAGTTTATTAGCTTCAAACACTGTATTTTCAGCACTTGATTTTCCTTAGAATACTGAAATGCTGATTATCATAAGCTTCTTATTTTCATTTGGATAAGTTTAATTCCAAAGATGAGGTTTGGGAAATGATAGCTACACAAAAACTATATTGTTGAAAGAAAGAAAAGTTAGATAACTTTTTAAATTGGGTTTGAAAGGATGATATTTGATTTTGTTGAAGAAAGATAATATTCTAATTCTGTACACAAATTATTTTTTAAAAAGTTCATTATAACACCCCATAACTTGTTTATTAATTAAGCGTGATATAAAAATTGCTGGAGATGAGAGATGATATTTTGATTTTATGGAAGTTAACATAAACCAAAGGGATAGTACGGTAAAAAAACAAAAAAACAAACAAACAAAAACAAAACAAAACAAATCTACAGTAATATCTGTTGAAGTAGCAGGTCATCTTAATTCTAAATCTGTGTAGGAATATTTGCCAAATCAACAAAGAAGAGATATAATAACATGCATTTTGCTTTTCAAAGTTAAGTTGGGGCTAATATTATTAGATACGAAATACGAAATAATCTTTTTTAGCATTTTCTAATCAGTTTCCAGAGTGATAGAATAGACAATACTAAATTTGTTTCCGAGATGTTTTCTATAATCTCAAGCTTTCTTCTTTTTTGAGAGCCTGTTCACTAGATTATCACTGTTTCTCATCTCTAAGGATTGTTTGCATAAAGTAGATATGGAGGAGAATCTTCTACACAGACAATAAAATATATACAGTAAACACAATTATAAAAGTTGGGGTAATAAGTCTCTCTCAAGAGCCATAGTCTAACAAAATCCCCAATGCAAGACATGGGAAACAATTCAAAGTGTTGCTTAGAGTCTCTCTCTCTCTCTCTCTCTGTATATATATATATATATATATATGACTTTTGCCCTTAATTGTTCCAGAAATTGAAAGCAATTTTTATTACTGAAGAAATCCCATCCTAAAAATATTGGAATTATAAGAATAAAGCTGAATCTGATTAGTTGGTGCCTCCCTGAGCACTTACTTTCATACTGCAGGAAGTTTCTAGGAAAGCTTCTAAGCGAGGAAAACAATCAATATTGCAACCCATGTATAAATCCTAAAAATCTCAGTATTGACCAGCATTCAAGACCTTTTTCCTTCTTCCTTCTTCCTTCTTCCTTCTTCCTTCTTCCCTCTTCCCTCTTCCCTCTTCCCTCTTCCCTCTTCCCTCTTCCCTCTTCCCTCTGCCTCTGCCTCTGCCTCTTCCTCTTCTTCTTTTTCTTTTTCTTTTTCTTTTTCTTGAGATGAAGACAAATTTCAGAGCTATAATTGGTAAAATGAAAAGCACAGCTGACAATGGTACTCCCAGCCCCGATTGAGACATTTGTAACACAACATTTATACCTAAGGCTCAGGGAACATTATGGGAGGGGGAATCTAGGATATCAATATATTTAATCCAAATAGTGTTTTCAATACATGACAAGGAAACAGCATCCATAAATTCTTGACAATATTGCCAAAACAAGAACAGAACAATGACAACATCAGGTGACAAATCCACATGGATGGGGGAATATCTCACAGGGCACCATTCCCAGATGAAAACTATGGCCAGTGATGTGAACAAGTGTGATTGTGTTCACCTGTTTTCCTTTCCCTTCGGGTGGTGAGAAAAGACATCATGGATTTGATACTGAAACAGGCGGTATAGTAAGATTTTCTCATTAAAAATGTGATGTCTACATAATAATGCTAATTAAATGTTGAACAGTACTAGAACCTTTGCTGCACCTAATTTACAGGAGTCAAATTAGTATATTATTGAAAATATAATTGTTGTGGGCATCCATGCACTTTTAGCTGGTGGTGGTACTTTTTGGTGCGACTACCACCCTTCATGATGAAATGTTTGTTGGTCTGGTGTTTGCATATGTCTTGTCCATGCTATCATAATTGCTGAGTTCATATATATAACTCCCCAGTTGCATCAAAAGAAAAAAAAAAAAACACAGTTTCCTTGAAAAGCTATCTAGTACAGTCTTTATATCTCCTCTTCAGAGAAGATGCCTGAGCTATGGTGGGAGTTGTATGTTCTGTGACTTTCTCTTTCCATGTGGATTTTTAACTCTTTCAAGGTTATGGTTGACATTCACCTTTTTCAGGTCATCTGCTTTATTGGTTTTTGTACATGGGTGATTGTTCACTATCACAAACTTAGCACTCTAAGTAACAAAAGTTTTACTGTAGGTAAGAGATCAGTGTGTCTCACTAAAGAAGTTTTAGTAACTGTTTCTCCCCAGCCCTCGTCAGAGGTGTTCTTCCTCTTTCAAGATGTTAGTGGAATCCATTCCCATGTAGTAGAATTGAGCAGTCCACTGCTTAGCGACTATCACCTTAGTGGTACTCTTGAGAGGTCCCCAAGTTCCTTGTACAGAGCCTTGAAATGTCAACAGCATAAATGAAGGCTAATGTAGCACTCACACTGACATCTTTATTTCTCAGGAGTACTCATTATTAATGTTTCATGGGGTTAGAATGAAGCCACTCTTGAACCCAAGGAAAACTTTCCATTTTTAAACTTCATTTCTTAATCTCAGATTCAAAGTATCTTTTCCCTTTACAGGCAATATACAGCTCAGGGATATCTTTGAGGGAATGTTATCACTTTCTCCAAATACATTTGCCTCAACACCAAGTCATTTAAAATATCATCCTATTCTATTATCAAGTCAGAATTTGGTATGTCATTACCTGAAATTCTCCTCATTATTTCACCTAAATTAAGACTAGGTGGACTGTGAGCTACATCTCTCAGTCCATGGGACTTTATATGTGAAGAAGCAATTCTATTCTTTCTAAAGTAGAGATGACATTTTAAAGCTTAATATAACATCAATAGCAATTTTAGATGTGAATGGAGAAAATGGAAGGAAGATGGGTTTATGGTCTCAAGAAATTCTAAATGACAGAGGAATCAATTCCATTCAGGATTAATGACCAGAAAATAATTTTATGTGACTAGTAGCTGTGCCCTTTGGACTTTTAGATCCATGTTCAGAGTCATTTTTGATATATTTTGGAAGATGTCATGTATTAAGTAAAATTCTTATCATCTTTGTTCTCACTTACAGAATTTTCAGTTCTGAGAGCTTTATTTCATTTCACACTCTGTGATCTTTTCTATCACACTCTGCAGTGCTCCAGGTGACCAAGCATTCTTAAGAACCTTGTAGGATTTATTTCCATGTTACGTCTTTACAAGTCAACATTTTGATCCATAGAGTTTGTGGTAGAAAAATCTATTACCTATTGTTGGCTTCTGAGGGATTGGAGAGAGCATCTTTTTAAGCCTCCCAGATGTTTTCTTGTTTAATTGAAGGGATCTGTGAGTCAGACTCTCAATCCTTTCATAATTCTTTGTATTATGGCTTATCTAATGATTTGATTCAAGGACCTAGCACACTGTTGAAAACACAAATCCGCATATACTTCAAGACACATTCTGTAAACCTCTTATCATTTGATCTTCAATCCCTTTGCCTTTTGGATAATTTGAATAACTCTCCACTCCCTGTGTCATATTTTGTTTTGCTTCAGCAGTCATGGCAGTCTTTTGCTGTTGTCCTTGTCCATTTTAAGGGGCAAGAAAAAATCAGGCCATGCCTTTAATATGGGTTTTCAAAACTCCTCAATTTTTTCTGAGACAGTGTATTGGTTAATACTACAATGTGATCATGAACTTGGAATCCTCTTACGTTAACCTCTCAAGGACTTAGATGACAGATATATACCATCAATCTAGCTTAAGATCTTATTAACACTTTTAATTGAACATCTACATTTCCCCATAAACTGAATACATACTCTGGTTATATGTCACAAAATTCTTTCAATCCTGAGCAGATATCATTGCTTAAGAGACACTTGTTAAACAGTTTAAATTAAATAAATTGATTTTAAATAATTTATTCAAATTCTCCACTTTCTGTTGGTGATCATAACAGGCATACACAGCATCATAAGATAGTTTAGTGATGATTTTTCAAACTGGAAAGGTAACTGTAAAATCTTAAGTTGAAGCTATAGCCCAGGTAGACATTATTATTTTCTTCACCTAAAGCAAATATATATTGAAATTCTCATTATTTTTCTAAAAGCATCTAGATGTTTCCTTAAAAAGCATGTAAATGATAAGACCACGAAGGTACTTGCAGTATAATGACTGCTAGCTTTCTAAATACTTAATTTGATGTTTCTTCATAGAATTCTAAAAGAATTACATGTTCAGAAGACCGTAAATAAATAAAAATAAAAATACCATCATCAGTTTCTTATTCATCACAGCATAAAGCTTTGGAGGAAATCTTGTGAAAAGCAATTATGCCATTTTCATGGTCTAACTTCTCAAAGAAGTATCATCCAGTAAATTCTTTAATACATAGGAATTTTATCTCTAAACTATAACGACAAGCATAAATGTACTTGAGTGCTGAGGACAAAAATCACCTAAATATTTCTTCATTTCTCTAGACTACTGAAATACTGAAGCTTTTGACAGATACATGTGACAGGAGTGAGGAGAATGGCTGGGGGGATGTAGTAAGAGCACTTAAGATTTACAATTAATACAAACAGACCTGCATTCCCATTTAAAAAATGTTTCCTTCATATAAGATTATTTAATGCAAATACCTTCTAAAGATGAAATTATGACAGACAGGCTTCATTTCATAAAATTTACCTTACAGATAAAGACTTAACAGATAAAGATATTCTTGTTGAAGTAAAACATGAGAAAGGGTCCAATTTTAGTAACATCCTATCTTTTGTAAGCAATTACATTAACATCATAAAAACTACAAGATTACCATGTCATATTTACTTTTAAGACCAATGGGGCTGTAGAGAACGGTTAGGAATTAAGAACAAATACTGATCTGTGAGAGGACCTCAGTTCTTTTCTCAGCACTTACCTTGGGTGTCTCAGCCTATAATTCCAGGTCTAGGAGAGGCAAAGCTCCCGGATCTCATATATGCACATATGGACACATAGACACACAAATACATAAAGAGTTTTTAAAGGAACAGTATTATAGTTATTGGGACATGAGGATTTATCACATGTCTGAAATTATAATTTTTATGTAAAGTAATTATCAGACTCTTGGCTAAATTATCATAACATGCATTAACCAGGTGTGTTTAAACTAAAATGGATCATATAATTTTTATATTATCACTTCCAATTAATCAATTAAGTTAATGATATATTGTGATTATAAATACAGAAGCATAGAGTATGTTTATAATGAATAAATTATATACAATATATTCTGAATACAAAAGGAATGGATAAAATAATATGAAACTAACAAATAAAAAACTTATGGTAGGAGAACACAAGGATTTAACCTTTCCTTTGAAATAGTCAAATGTGAAGACTTACAACAGAATAGCTACATTAGAAGGCTTCTTTTCCTGCTGCTGAATATGTTTCTCAGTTCAGAGGGGGTGGCATTACATCCTACATCATCGCTTTACTGCAATCTGCTCCTGACAGGACCATCCATCTGTTTAGCCTGAACAACCCTGCGGTTGCTTATGTGCTTATTCACAGATGTAAGTAGGAGGTTGACTACAGGTTTTCTGACTTATACTCGAATCTAAGCTAATGTGACACATTTGGAAGCATAGCTGCACATGTTCTTGTTTAATTGGGAATTTTCTCCTTTGACTTTCAGAATAGCATAGAAGCAAAGACTGTGCTAAACAGACCTAGATTCTGAGCAGATCACATTCTTCTTGAAGAAAGCTGGAAATATGATAAGAAGGGAAGGACTCTCAAGAAGCAAGGGGTTTCTCTGAAAGTGGTGAGCAGCTGGCATCTTTTATACATTTTCTGAATAGATTTGGCAGGAGGTCAAAATCTGGAGAAGAGTCTGTGGGTTCAATATGGTCCGTGAATGGCTCTGAATTATACAACAGGTTTAGTAATTACAACCTTATTCTTTCCATGAGATGTGATAGACATTTTTAACATTCCCATAATACTCTAGCTGTATTTATATGATAGCTTTGGACCCTTAAATTATTTTACTAAACAGAATAGTGTTTATTGTCTGGCTTATGATTGGGAGTCTTGGTGGATGAGCATAGCTCATATGTTGTACTGCATTAATCCTTCCAGATTGAATTAAGACAACCATTTTACTATGTTGGGCAGTGTGCAATGTTTGACAAAATCAAACCAAACCAAACACGTGTCAAGCTTTTCAAGACTCTGAAGCTATGGAACAGCACTCAGCATGATTTATGATGGTACATTTTGTGCTTGAAATTATTTTGACTGTTGAAGGTAATTGCTTTACAAGGAAAACCTTGCTTCCTCCTTTCTCAGAACATTTAGAGTTGAGGCATATCACCCTGCTACAGCTTTGTTCATGCTAAGTTCTTTGAACCTTCTTTATTTTTAACTATTTAACTAGTGAAGTGTCCAGCTCCAGTGTTACTATAGAAATATGCTGTTGATCCTCCCAGTCAACATGAGTGACTAAGCTCAGCTTTGGTTTCACGGGGCTGAGTCTATTGGTTGTTAACATGCTTTACAGTTTGAATTGAGTAGTAGTTGTGTGTGTAGATTTCCTAAAAGATTCTATTAACATATATCTATGTGTATGAGTATTCCCTAATAAAATATAGGAAGGAATTCAGAATCTTAATAAGTGCTTACTGGGAAGAATTTTGGGAATTTCTGAAATAAATGCAATTGTCGGTTAAGCTATTATATAATTATCTCTGGAGATCTCAGTTTTAAATCAAGAGGCATTTTTAGAATTGTATAATATTTTATATTTTCTGCTCCATCATGTTTGGCTGCAAGGATCTCCCTCTGTATTTGTAAGGATCTGGCAGGACCTCTCAGGAGACAGCCATATCAGGATCCTTTCAGCATGTACTTCTTGGCATCCACAACAGTGTCTGGGGTTGGTAACCTTATATGGGATGAATCCCTAGGTGGGATATGGGATACTTATAAGAGAAGGTAAAAAAAATTATGATAAACATTGTGATGGTTTGTATATTCTTGGACTAGGGAGTGGTGCCAATTGGATGTGTGGCCTTGTTGGAATAGGTCTGACCTGGTTGGAGTAGGTATGTCACTGTGGGTGTGGGCTTAATACTCTCACTCTAGGTGCCTGGAAGTCAGTCTTCTACTATCAGCCATGGAGCTTGTTGGGTGCAAATGAGTTTACTATTCAATTTAGTATGTTTAATAGCCTGTATATTTTTAGTCCTAAATTGCATTGAATTATCCTTAATTTTAACAACTCCAACCCAGACTATGGATTCAATATTTATTTTATTTTATTATATATATATATATATATATATATATATACACACACACACACACACATATATATGTATACGTGTGTGTGTGTGTGTGTGTTTGTGTGTGTGTGTGTGTGTGTGCTTGGTTTATGTATGTTTGTAAGGGAGTACTCCAGTGTCCATGAGTGTGTTCACATACGTGTGCCTACGCTGTGAAGGCAAGAGGTTAATAATGGCTATCAACCTTGATATCTCTCCAACTTATTTTTTAAGAAAGTGCTCCTGATTGAACCACTAACCCATTGTTGCCAAGGGTTAATTGGAAAACTAACTCTAGAGAATCCTCCTATCTTTTCCAGGGCCTTGACTACAAAGGTCATGTACATTTGTGCTGAAGATAAGGCCTAAAATCTTCATGCTTGCATAGCAGTTATTTTACTAGCTGAATCATTGATACAGCTCTGAACACTATTTCTTTTTTTTTTTTGTAATTTTTACTTTATTAGATATTTTCTTTATTTACATTTCAAATGCTATCCCGAAAGTTCCCTATAACCTCCCCACACCCTCTGCCCTGCTCCCCTGCCCACCCACTCCCACTTCTTGGCCCTGGTGTTCCCCTGTACTGGGGCATATAAAGTTTGTAAGACCTATGGGCCTCTCTTCCCAATGATGGCTGACTAGGCCATCTTCTGCTACATATGCAGCTAGAGACATGAACTCTGTGGGTACTAGTTAGTTCATATTGTTGTTCCACCTATAGGGTTGCAGACGACTACAGCTCCTTGGGTACTTTCTATATCTCCTCCATTGGGGTCCCTGTGTTCCATCCTATAGATGACTGTGAGCATCCACTTCATTGCTGGTGGGATTGCAAACTTGTATAACCACTCTGGAAGTCAGTCTGGCAGTTCCTCAGTTCTGGCATATACCCAGAAGATGTTCCTACTGGTAATAAGGACACATGCTCCACTATGTTCATAGAAGCCTTATTTATAATAGCCTGAACACCATTTCTTATTCAAAAGAAAAAAAATTAGAAAACAATATTAAATGCATAAATTGCACATTTTGATTTCTGTTTAAGTCAGAATATAACCTCTAGTTAATATGTTCTATTGCAGGATTTCATGTAATTATTTTAATAATCCTAGATTCTAAAAGCATTATCCTAAATTCTAATACTAATATTCAAATCCTAAAATTGTCATAATCTCATGGTTCCTTCTCTTACAACTGCCTCTCAACATCATTCTGCCATTTAGATACACACTTTGGTACAACATCTGACTACTCTATAGATGATGTTTATTTAATTTTTTAATTTTTATTTATTTTCTTCACCCTTTCCTTTTATTTAAAATAGTTTCTTTTACACATCCTGATTATAGTTTCTCTTTCCTCTAGACTTATCTGTTCCCCCACAGCTTCTCTTCCCTCTAAACACACCCCTTAATGTCTCTCATTAGAAAAGAGCAGCCAGAGAGTATGGTGAAGAGGTAAAACTGTGGTCTGGATATAATTTATGAGAGAAAAATGAAAAGAAAGAGACTTCTTTTTTTTTTTATTTTTTTTTATTTTTTTATTTTTTTTTCCATTTTTTATTAGGTATTTAGCTCATTTACATTTCCAATGCTATACCAAAAGTCCCCCTTACCCACCCACCCCCACTCCCCTACCCACCCACTCCCCCCCTTTGGCCCTGGCGTTCCCCTGTACCGGGGCACACAAAGTCTGCGTGTCCAATGGGCCTCTCTTTCCAGTGATGGCCGACTAGGCCATCTTTTGATACATATGCAGCTAGAGTCAAGAGCTCAGGGGTACTGGTTAGTTCATAATGTTGTTCCACCTATAGGGTTGAAGATCCCTTTAGCTCCTTGGGTACTTTCTCTAGCTCCTCCATTGGGAGCCCTGTGATCCATCCATTAGCTGACTGTGAGCATCCACTTCTGTGTTTGCTAGGCCCCGGCATAGTCTCACAAGAGACAGCTACATCTGGGTCCTTTCGATAAAATCTTGCTAGTATATGCAATGGTGTCAGCGTTTGGATGCTGATTATGGGGTGGATCCCTGGATATGGCAGTCTCTACATGGTCCATCCTTTCATCTCAGCTCCAAACTTTGTTTCTGTAACTCCTTCCATGGGTGTTTTGTTCCCACTTCTAAGGAGGGGCATAGTGTCCACACTTCAGTCTTCATTTGTCTTGAGTTTCATGTGTTTAGGAAATTGTATCTTATATCGTCGGTATCCTAGGTTTTGGGCTAGTATCCACTTATCAGTGAGTACATATTGTGTGAGTTCCTTTGTGATTGTGTTACCTCACTCAGGATGATGCTCTCCAGGTCCATCCATTTGGCTAGGAATTTCATAAATTCATTCTTTTTAATAGCTGAGTAGTACTCCATTGTGTAGATGTACCACATTTTCTGTATCCATTCCTCTGTTGAGGGGCATCTGGGTTCTTTCCAGTTTCTGGCTATTATAAATAAGGCTGCTATGAACATAGTGGAGCATGTGTCCTTCTTACCAGTTGGGGCTTCTTCTGGATATATGCCCAGGAGAGGTATTGCTGGATCCTCCGGTAGTACTATGTCCAATTTTCTGAGGAACCGCCAGACTGATTTCCAGAGTGGTTGTACAAGCCTGCAATCCCACCAACAATGGAGGAGTGTTCCTCTTTCTCCACATCCTCGCCAGCATCTGCTGTCACCTGAATTTTTGATCTTAGCCATTCTCACTGGTGTGAGGTGGAATCTCAGGGTTGTTTTGATTTGCATTTCCCTGATGATTAAGGATGTTGAACATTTTTTCAGGTGCTTCTCTGCCATTCGGTATTCCTCAGGTGAGAATTCTTTGTTCAGTTCTGAGCCCCATTTTTTAAGGGGGTTATTTGATTTTCTGAGGTCCACCTTCTTGAGTTCTTTATATATGTTGGATATTAGTCCCCTATCTGATTTAGGATAGGTAAAGATCCTTTCCCAGTCTGTTGGTGGTCTTTTTGTCTTATAGACAGTGTCTTTTGCCTTGCAGAAACTTTGGAGTTTCATTAGGTCCCATTTGTCAATTCTCGATCTTACAGCACAAGCCATTGCTGTTCTGTTCAGGAATTTTTCCCCTGTGCCCATATCTTCAAGGCTTTTCCCCACTTTCTCCTCTATAAGTTTCAGTGTCTCTGGTTTTATGTGAAGTTCCTTGATCCACTTAGATTTGACCTTAGTACAAGGAGATAAGTATGGATCGATTCGCATTCTTCTACATGATAACAACCAGTTGTGCCAGCACCAATTGTTGAAAATGCTGTCTTTCTTCCACTGGATGGTTTTGGCTCCCTTGTCGAAGATCAAGTGACCATAGGTGTGTGGGTTCATTTCTGGGTCTTCAATTCTATTCCATTGGTCCACTTGTCTGTCTCTATACCAGTACCATGCAGTTTTTATCACAATTGCTCTGTAGTAAAGCTTTAGGTCAGGCATGGTGATTCCACCAGAGGTTCTTTTATCCTTGAGAAGTTCTATCAGACCTTCAAAGAAGATCTAACTCCAGTTCTGCACAAACTTTTTCACAAGATAGAAGTAGAAGGTATTCTACCCAACTCATTTTATGAAGCCACTATTACTCTGATACCTAAACCACAGAAAGATCCAACAAAGATAGAGAACTTCAGACCAATTTCTCTTATGAACATCGATGCAAAAATCCTTAATAAAATTCTCGCTAACCGAATCCAAGAACACATTAAAGCAATCATCCATCCTGACCAAGTAGGTTTTATTCCAGGGATGCAGGGATGGTTTAATATACGAAAATCCATCAATGTAATCCATTATATAAACAAACTCAAAGACAAAAACCACATGATCATCTCCTTAGATGCAGAAAAAGCATTTGACAAGATCCAACACCCATTCATGATAAAAGTTCTGGAAAGATCAGGAATTCAAGGCCAATACCTAAACATGATAAAAGCAATCTACAGCAAACCAGTAGCCAACATCAAAGTAAATGGAGAGAAGCTGGAAGCAATCCCACTAAAATCAGGGACTAGACAAGGCTGCCCACTTTCTCCCTACCTTTTCAACATAGTACTTGAAGTATTAGCCAGAGCAATTCGACAACAAAAGGAGATCAAGGGGATACAAATTGGAAAAGAGGAAGTCAAAATATCACTTTTTGCAGATGATATGATAGTATATATAAGTGACCCTAAAAATTCCAACAGAGAACTCCTAAACCTGATAAACAGCTTCGGTGAAGTAGCTGGATATAAAATTAACTCAAACAAGTCAATGGCCTTTCTCTACACAAAGAATAAACAGGCTGAGAAAGAAATCAGGGAAACAACACCCTTCTCAATAGCCACAAATAATATAAAATATCTCGGCGTGACTCTAACGAAGGAAGTGAAAGATCTGTATGATAAAAACTTCAAGTCCCTGAAGAAAGAAATTAAAGAAGATCTCAGAAGATGGAAAGATCTCCCATGCTCATGGATTGGCAGGACCAACATTGTAAAAATGGCTATCTTGCCAAAAGCAATCTACAGATTCAATGCAATCCCCATTAAAATTCCAACTCAATTCTTCAACGAATTAGAAGGAGCAATTTGCAAATTCATCTGGAATAACAAAAAACCGAGGATAGCAAGAAAGAGACTTCTATGGTGCAACAACCAACATGACAAAATAAAATAGAATATGATAAAGCAAAGATCACTATATTAAAATTGGACAAGGCAAACCAACAGAAGGAAGAGTTTTAAGGAAAGGCCTGTGTAGGTACCATGATAGCTTTTTCCATCTCGTTGAGTTAAGATGAGCCTTGCTTAGTTCATACACAGAGTCTTATTCTTCTGGCATCTTTCATCTCCATTAGCTCTTATACTCTTTTTGCTTCCTCTTCTTTGGGATTTCTTGAGTTCTGAGGGAAGGAATTTGATGGAAAAAAAATCCCATTTACACACTCATTCTCCATATCCCATCTGCAGACATCAAACTCCCACACTATTGCTGATGCCAAGAAGTGCTTGCTGACAGGAGCCTGGCATGTCTGTTCCCTAAGAGGTTCTACCAGCAAAGATGCAGATTCTCACAGCCAACCATGACTGAGCCCCGAGACACCTATGGAAGAGCAAGAGAAAGGACTTAAAGAGATGAAAGGTATTGCAACCCCAAGGAAGAACCATGTCAACTAAGTGCTCAGAGCTCCCAGGGACTAAGCCATCAACTAAAGACTATACATGGAGGTATCCATGACTCCAGGTACATATGTTTCAGAGGGTGACCCTAACTGACATCAATGGGATGGGCCCTTGGTCCTGTAGAAGCTTGATGGTCCAGCATTGGGGAATGTTATAGTGATGAGACAGAAGGGGGTGAGTGGGAAAAGGAGCACTTTCACAGAGGCAAAGGAAAGGGCGGGGGGAGTAGGGAACAGATGGGGAGGTCTGTGGAGAGGTAACTGGGAAGGGGGATATCATTAGAAAAGAAACAAATAAAATGATTAATAATAAAAAAAAATCTGACAGTAGGTTTCTGCATCTGTTCCCATTTTCTGCCAGAGGAAACCTTTCTGATAATAGAATGAGGCATGAATATATCAGCATAGCTTAATATCATTAGGACATTTCAAAAAAAGTATTATTTTATTTGTTAAGATACCAGTACTGTTTCTTTTACCATAGAATTATGTACAATTTAGTCTTTGGGTCTTGGTCAACAAAGCAATACTATAGGTATAGGAATCTGTCTTATAGAGTGTGCCTTAAGTCAAATTAGATTTTTTTTTGTATACTCCCATAAGCTCTGTACCACCATTGCCCTATCGTATTTTTCAGGCAGAATATATTGTAAGGTTTTGTGGCTGGGTTGGTGTCTGCATTTCTTTTGGTAGCCTACAAAATGATGATGAGTACCTTCTCTCATCAAATGCCATAGGGATGGAGGCTTCATGTAGGCACCACTCAACTTCTGTTTGTTCAATGACTTTTGTTGGATGTTATTCATGGAAATGGGACCCTACTATCAGTTTTCAGGGAACAACTCATTGACTTTTCAACATTTTGGGTCATTTGGGGATTTCTATGGTAACCCCTGGGTCAACAACTCACATGAATTCAAGCTATTTACTCCACTGGAGGCCTCTTTTGGTAACAAGAGATAGCCAGTTATGGATGGGGAAGTGTGGGTTCAACAAAAGCCTACTTATATATTTGCTAATAAACCCCATATTCTCAAACACACATGCTAGTTAATATCTTGGTCTTGTATTATAGTTTACTATATGAACTTTAAAATATTTTCTCAAATCATCATAATATATTTAAATATACTTTCCTTGTCAAATTATATCCAGCAAAACAATTGGGCCTTTAGTGGTTAAAAGTTGAAAGCAAACAATATATATGAAGAGATTTTGTTATGTAAGGAACAAAAAGTAAAATAGTAAGAAGGCATGCTTGAAAACATGATGCATGTCCTAGTGAGAAAAGAAAATAAACCACCATCTCTGGGTCAAATATCATCTCCTATAATTCTCTTGGCAGTAGATTCAGTGAATATATTTTCAATCTCTTCCATTTAGTGTGGAAAAATATCCAACTAAGAGCTGAATGGTTTTTCCAATAATGTTTATTCTTTACTGTAATGGAGTAATATTGTGTTCCCATTAGGAAGTAAGTTTATGAGAAAAGAAGCCACCTGGGAAATGCTGACTAGAGATTTTTCTCTACATTCACTATGAGCATTTAACCTTCTACTGCAACCTGAAATCTGAATTATCATTAAAGATTTTTTTTTTAACAGAAGATATGTATACTACATCAACCCTCTCAATTACTCTTGGAAGAGAGCCTCTTGAAGATTTAAGAAAAATTCTTAGTAGTACACATCAAAACTGAACAAATTTTTTTTAAAAATATTTTTCATTTTTATTGGTTATTTATTTATTTTAATTAATTAATTAATTTTTTTACACACGAGATTTTATTTCCCCTGTCTACCCTCTGACTGTTACATATACCATACCTCCTCTGGACCCTGCTGTCTCCACAGTCATGTCCCTAACCCACACTTCCCACCCCATCTGATTTCTAAACACCCTGGGACCTCCAGTCTCTTGAGCGTTGGGTGCATAATCTCTGAATGAACACAGATTCAACAGCGGCTGATATGTGCTGCCTGTTTGGTGGTCCAGTGTTTGAGAGATCTTGAGGGTCCAGGTGAATTGAGACTGCTGGCCCTCCTACAGGGTCGCCTTCCTCCTCAGCTTCTCTCAGCCTTTGCCTAATTCAACCACAAGGGTCAGTGTCTGTCCATTGGTTAGGTGTAAATATCTGCATCTGACTCTTTAAGATGGTTGTAGGGTCTTTCAGAGGGCAATTATGATAGGTCCCTTTTTATGAGTGCACCATAGCCTCAGTAATAGAGTCAGGCCTTGGGACCTCCCCTTGACCTGGATCTCAATTTCGGCCTGTCGCTGGACCTTTTCCTCAGGCTCCTCTCCATTTCCATCCCTGTAGTTCTTTCAGACAGCACGAATTATGGGTGAGAACTTTGACTGTGGGATGGAAATCCCACAGTCCACAAATCCCCTATTCTCTGGCCCTTTCCTGTGCCTCTATTAGGGTGCTTCTCCAAACACCAACCCATTCCCACCTCACTGCCCTAGCATTCCCCTACCCTGGGTCACCAAGCTTCCACATGACCAAGAACCTTCCCTCCTAGTGATGCCTGATATGGCAATCCTCTGTCATGTATACAGCTGGAGTTATGGGTCCTCCCATGTGTACTCTTTGGTTGGTGGTTTAATCCCAGGGAGCTTTGTGGAGTCTGGATGGTTTGTACTGCTGTTCTTCCTATGTGGTTGCAAACCCCTTCACAGAAACTGAGCAAACCATAATTCCTTTCCATCACCATCAACAATTTTTCAATTGGATTGCTTCAACTTTTTCTCCATTTAGTTTGATGTTGGCTACTGGTTTTCTGTATATTGCTTTTACTATGTTAGGTATGAGCCTTGAATTCCTGATCTTTCCAAAACTTTTAACATGAAGGGATCTTGAATTTTGTCAGATGTTTTTTTAAGCATCTAATAAAATGATCATGTGGCTTTTTTTCTTTGAATTTCTTTATGTAATGGATTTTGCTGATGAGTTTCTGTATATTGAACCATCCCTGGGAAGAAGCCCACTGGATTGTGGTGAATGATCTTTGCTATACTTTGATTTATCCAGTTATTCCATCATAATTCAGAGTTGAAAATATTCTCAAGGATTTCAAATATGTCTGAAGAATGTGGCTCAAGAAAATCATCGTAATTAATGAACTTATGACAGTCTTTGTTCATACTCACTAACCAACCTCAGGCATTACTAGCTGTGGGTAGTCAAACAGCTTCATAAGATTTTTTGTTTGTTTGTTTTATTTTTCTTGTTTCATCTTTTACATTCTAAATGATTTCAAGCCTTCTCAAATTCTGAATCTCCCTATTTACTCTCCTGATTATATAATTCAGCAGGGGATAGGCATGGCATGTGAAAAACATTCACATATTTGTGGGTAAAAATGATGCAGTTTTCCAAAGCTGCTCACATTAGGAAAGACCAACAGAATTTATATACAGGTTTCTCAGAATATGTCGGCTCATGAAGGATGCTTTGAAAGCTTCTAGTGGACAGAGAAACAGCAAGAAGTTAAGTGTGATTGAAACCTAATTGTCATTGTGCAATTTGTCAAAACAGCATAGAAGCTTGAAGCAAAACAAATTGAATTCCATATTTTTACTGATCTCATATATAAAAATAAATGTATTTTTATATTATAGATATATGTGCACATAACAATAATTAAAGAAAAAGTTCATAAATTTGGAAAAGATCAATGTGGGTACACAGGATGGTTTTAATGAAGGAAAAGATATGTAAGTGAAGTGAATATATTACAATCTCAAAATCAAAACACACTTAATAGTAAAACAAATGTTTTATAAGTATGTACATGTGTGTATGAAAATCCAGTTATATGCAAAAGTAAATTTATGTAGATCCAAAGAAGATAGGATGAACACTGTGAATGTTTAATTACAGGAGCCATTGAGCATTTCAAAAGAATAACC
The DNA here is from genome assembly GCF_000001635.26 of Mus musculus. Lineage (NCBI taxonomy): Eukaryota > Metazoa > Chordata > Mammalia > Rodentia > Muridae > Mus > Mus musculus. Next base: position 17,625,486 of record NC_000070.6, on the reverse strand, counting down.
ATTAGTTTAAAAATAATAAAAAGGAGAAGGAAGGAGGGGCTTATATTATTTAAAGCCATTTCAGCATAGTTATTCATTTAAAAGGTCAGTTTGCAAATTTACCTTGCAAATGGAACAAATTAGAAAAATGATAGGCTGAGGAGAGATTACACACTTAATGTGAGCCTGGGGTTCTTGACAGCAGGGCTCTGATGAGACTGAATAGAATGGGATTAGCAAGTAATGCTCTTCAACTCTTGAATAGTAGCAGAGCAGGTAAACATGGAAGACTGTGTGGCTTGGAATAGAGTTTTATAAATAGCTCTCTAAAAACTGTTAATTATTTCTCCTTTCTTACTGTTATTTCTTAGGCCTGCATTATGATGTAGGAAATCCTTTGAATTAGGTTTCTCAAAGGATCCTTTAAATTAAATTCCATTTTAATGAAAAGAACTGATCACATAAAAGAGCTAGAATAACTATAGTAAAAACTCATGTTTAAATAATATTTATTTGTTCCTTTCTTCTTTCAAAGTATGTTTATTTACAGAAAGAAAAAACTAATAAAAATAAATCAACTTTGTTATTTTAATATGCAATGCTTAACATTACTTTGTAAATAAGATGGAATAATTTAATTAATTTAAAAGGTATAGAATATGCTCTAATAGAATATATTTCAGCGCTAAAGATTTTTTTTTTTTTTTGAGACAGGGTTTCTCTGTGTAGCCCTTGCTGTCTTGGAACTCACTCTGTAGACCAGGCTGGCCTCGAACTCAGAAATCTGCCTGCTTCTGCCTCCTGAGTGCTGGGATTAAAGGTGTGCGCCACCACTGCCTGACTGGCAGAAGAACAATTAAATGAGAATTTGGTAATAAAACATCGAGAAGCTGGTAACAGAATTCATTACTCTGATGGTATTTTCAGAATGAGATTAGCTAAATTTATAATATTGTATCCATTTTCTCTCCTCCTATCATTGATTCAAGAATAAAACCATAATATTTAGGAAAGCTTGAAATAAGTTCCCTTTTCATATGAATTTATATATCCCTGCTGGTGAGTTTCCTTAACTTTTCTTGGAAATTCTTATTTCACTAGCTTTTAGACCATGGGATTTTTTTTTTTTTTGTCATAAAGGAATTGAATTTATTTTTAAAATAGCATATGCCTTATGTAGAGTTTAATCAAATATCTTAATTTTTTAAATTAGGTATTTTCTTCATTTACATTTCCAATGCTATCCCAAAAGTCCCCCATACACCCCTACCCACTCCCCTCCCCACCCACTACCACTTCCTGGCCCTGGCGTTCCCCTGTACTGAGGCATATAAAGTTTGCAAGACCGATGGGCCTCTCTTTCCAATGATGGCCAATACATACATCTGATACATATGCAGCTAGAAACATGAGCTGATACATATGCAGCTAGAAACATGAGCTCTGCGGGGGGGGGGGGGGAGTGGGGTACTGGTTAAAAGCATTGTTTCTTGTCATGATCAGGCGGGGCAGGGATAGCAAATTAGCATTTGTTACAGTTCTGTTAGTAGAAATTAGATCAAAATGAGTGGCATATATCATCATGTGATTCAGAACCATTGGTGTTTGAATTTACTCAGTGTGGACAATAGGACAAAAACATTCTCTTGACATAATAGAATGTATAAAAAAATGTTTCTTATTAAATCCGTTTTGAGTTGTCTTTTCCAGAAGTAGGTGGCTGAGACAAGTCCCCTATAGAAGACTTCATGGATAAAACTAATCTGGAGTTACTCTAGACTTAGCATCTCTAACTCCATTTTATACAAATAAAATGCCAAAAATGCTTCATCCTATGTAATTAGAGCCACTTCGGCAGAGAGACTTTGTAGTTTTCCCATGTGTGTATGTGTACGTGTGCGTGTGCGTGTATGTGTGTGTGAAGAGTAGTGAAAAAAAGTTTTTTTTAATCACATAAATCAGAAAAATGTAGATTAGAGTACTATATGAGTAATTTATCGGGTCAAGTGTAAAAAGGTATGGTAACAGATATTCAGTATATTAAAATGGATCCTGCTTCAGCACAAGTAATAGGAATGGAGCTAAATCAACACATGCTAGTGACTCCAGATCTATGCAAAATCTCTAGTAAACCTTCAGGTACTAGCCCATGCACTTGGTATTATTCACATGTTTCCTACCAAATATGTGGTTTTAAAGCTATACTCCCTAATAACTCTATTAATTATAAATATTTGTGTTATCTTGCGTAATTATATTTATGGAGTACAATTGTTCAGTACATGTTTACTTTATTCAGTGAACAGATTCCGCTAAGTGACTTAGCCATCAATTCCTTGTATTGTGAACATTAATAGTTCTTTCTGTATCTGTTTCAACATATATGAAAAATTCTTTTGAGCCACTGCCACTTGATTATGCTATAAAGCATTAAACAGGATTCCTTTTATTCACCTCTACTTCTGTGCCTCTTTCCACCACTTTCTTCATCCTCTCTGAGGATATCTCTGCTAGGATCCTGTCTACAATCACAACAGTAGTAATAGTTTCAGTGTTTGGTGCCTGTTCATTGGGATGGATCCCAAGTTTGTCCACTCACTAGCTGAGCACTTTCTCACTCTCTGCTCCATTTTGTTCCTGCATTTCTTTTAGACAGGAAAAATTTTGAGTCAAAAATTTTGATGGTGGGTTGGTGTTCCATCTCCCCACTGTTGGGCACCCACATCAAGCCTCCTCCATTCCAAGTCTCTGGGACTTTCTAGAGGTTACCTCAAGGACCCCTGCCCCTGGCAGCTGCATATTTCTATTCATTCTCTTGGCCACCTGGGCTTCTCTCCGATCTTCCCTGTCACCTACTTCCTACTTTCCTCTTCCCCTCTTTTATCCATGTCCCTCATTTTCTCTGCTTCCCATGACTATTTTGTTCTCCCTTCTAAGTGGTTGAAGTATCCTCACTTGGGCCTTCCTTCTTGTTTATTTTCTTAAGGGGTGTGGGCTGTATCATGGGTATTCTGTACTTTTTGGCTAATATCCACTTATATCCTCAATAGTATATAATAGTATACTATATAGTATATAGTATATATACCATGTTTGTCCTTTTGGATATGGGTTACCTCACTCAGAGTGATATTTTTTTAGCCACACCCATTTGCCTGCAAAATTCATGATACCATATTATTTAATAGCTGAATAGTATTCCACTGTGTAGATGAACTATATGCTGACGAGGATGTGGAGAAAGGTGAACATCCCTCCATAGCTGATAGAATTGCAAACAGGTACAGCCATTCTGGAAATCAATATGGCAGGTCATCGTAAATTGGAAATAGTTCTATCTGAAGATGCAGCTATACTGCTCCTGGACATATAGCCAAAAGATGCTGCAACATACCACAAGGACACTTGCTATAGTATGTTTATAGCAACCTTATTTATAATAACCAGAATCTGGAAGCAACCCAGATGTCCCTCAACCAAAGAATGGATACAAAAAACAGAAAAGCTCTTGATATTCATCCATTCTTTATTTACTTATTTATTTTTGCTTTGAGGGACATACACAGTAATAGAATTACCAGATAATGCAATATCTCCATTTCAGTCCTCTTTATATATGAGTGTTTTTGTATATGAGTGTGTATGTGTGTGCGCACGCGTGCATTTTGTCTATATGGTTTTCTATAATTGCCCCACCAATTTAAAATTTCCCAACATTATAAGAACTCTCCATTTACATTCTTGACTGTACATGCAATTATTGACTTTTCATAGTAGTCATTCAAAAGTGGTTGATATGAGAGCTTCTGATTTTAATTTCATTTCCCATTTATTTAGTAATTTTCAATTACTTACTAAGCAATGAAAAGTACCTTTTCTTTTCATGTGTTATATTTAATAATATGTAAACATTCTTTGGGAATAGTTATATAAAGTTATATAACTGGTTTTAGGGGAGGAATCAGTGGATAGAGCCCTTAAACTATAATCATAGGGTCTGAGATCAGATTCCCAGAAACCACATAAAAGCCAGACACAATAACCCGAAGGCCATATGTCAATAATCTCTGTACTTCTCCTGGCCATTGAGAATCTGATTGTTGTTGAACCCAGATCTTGTAAGATAGGTAACCAGATGTCTGCAACATCAGACTATGAAAGACTGTCTCAAAGTGGAAGATGAGGAAATCCACATGAGATTGTCTTCTACACATATACTGAGAATAGCAAGTCTATATGTATACACATACAAATGATTTTACCAAAAAAAGATTATATAATTACTTATATCAATTTATTATTATTTTGCTGATATTTGAATTCTATGTATATTCAGTATATTTATCCTTTGTAGAATGAATGCTTTCTATACACTTTCTTTAGTTATATAGCTTGTAAAGTAACTGTTTATTGTCAATTTTCTTTGTAGAGATATTTTAATTTGTGCTAATACTGATCATCATTTTTATTTTATTAATTTCGATTTTTGATCATATTTTAAACATTTTCATCCTGACAAATTTCCTTAATAATTTACTTTATATTTTTCTGTAGTAATTTTTTACTTTATATTAATGTCTCTTGATTATTTCTAGTTGACTTTTCTATAAAGTGAGATATAGAATTGCAGTTTCATTTAATTTGCACATAAACTTTTTCAAAACTGAAACATGTATTTAATTAATTCTTTATGAGATTTTACCAAGTTATCTATATTTTGCAAAACTGAAGGATGTTATAATACAATTTGCTCTTTTGATTTTTCTGTAACTATATTGTTATTGCCATTTAATAACAGGTTTAGTAATTTAATATTTTATATCACAAAATTTAACCATTTAAATGGTGTTGTTGAATCATTTTATCTATGTTTAATTTGTGAAATCAGTGATGTATAGCAGCCAGGCTGTTCTTGCATAGTAGACCAAGGTATGCCAAGTTGAGCTAGATATATTACCTTACTTGGCAATGTATTTTCCTATTGCAACTTGATTTGTAATTATTTGTTTTAGTGAGCATATGACATAAAATATTACAAAACTTTTTTCTCTTTATATTCAGGGTAGTAGGAAATCTGTTCCTTATTTAGAGCAAAAGAAGGGTTCACAGTACCCCTTGAGTAATTATTGCAGAAACTAATTTTCTTAGGAGACCATGATTTTTCTCGAGATGGGTTTTGTTTTGTCTTTTCTTCATAGCAAACACTGATATACTATTCATTAGATCACAGACAATTGAATTGTGTTACTGTTGCTGACATCTTTTCCCCATTACCTCACCATTAATAGTATAACTGTGGTGTAAGTAATGGGAACCATACATTACCTAAACATTTACAAATCTGAATTTACCATGGCTATTTTTGAGTGTCCAATCTGCCAGAAACTTTGAATATTATAGGAGGATTTAAGTTTACTAAATGTTAGAGAAACTATGACCTATTTTTCTTGTTGGAAGACATATTCTAGATTATGTAAGTGTCATTTCTGCATGGAATGCTTTTTTCTAAAAGAAAAAAACCATGAGTTCCCAATGTGTTCTGTCTACCATGATAATGTTCTATCTAACACTGCATCTGAACACGGAAACAAATTCATAGTAAAAGAGTGTAACAATGAGATCATTATAATAAAAGTTACTGAAATTTTTATGTTGGACTCTATCATGAAATACATGTATCAATGACATGCTTAAATGGCCTTTTGAAAACTTTTAGTTCCAGTTGGATGACTAGTTCCAGTGCCAATTCAAGGTTTCAAGGAGATGTGTTTATGCTCTGAATCAGCAACCGATATATGGTTATTTTCTCCCAAAATTAGAATTCTTAACTTAATAAATCAAATAGAAGACATAGCAAGCAATCCTACCATTTACAAAGAACCCTTAATGAACAACTACTATGTTCTGATGACCTAGAGGTATTTGTTCCAAAGTAAAGCATACACGCAAAACAAGACACGACAATAATTTCCTTTAACTAGAAGTATATATTGTCAATTATTTTATGCTTCTTCTGTTTCTGAATCAACAAATTATTGTGATATTGATTAACTGACTATCTTGGGGGGAGTTGAACTGCTAATCGTCAGTGGACATAAAGGAGAATGTGGCTGAAGTATGGGAAATTCCTTAGCATATGTCTCTTAGCATATGTCTCTTCTGATTAAAGATGGTAAAAAAACAAAAACAAAACAAACAACAACAACAACAAACTACAAATGTTCATACCTAGTTTGTGTCATCCCACTAGGTAAGAACTAGGGAGCTTACTGAATGCAAAGGCAGTACATGATTGTAGTAAGAAAAGGTAATTATAAAGGAGAATTTTGACCATATGCCTAGATACATAATGAAGACATTAAATAAGGACTGTAAATAGTTGTTTAAAAAAATTACCTTCTGACCAAAAGCAGAAACTGCAGATGTCAAGGGTTTATTTGACTTAGAATTCAAAGGGGGAGTGGGTGGGTAGGGGAGTTGGGGGGTGGGTATGGGGGACTTTTGGTATAGCATTGGAAATGTAAATGAGCTAAATACCTAATAAAAATTGGAAAAAAAGAAAAAAAAAAGAAAATATCCAATAAAAGAAAAAAAAAGATAAAAAAAAAAAAAAGAATTCTAGGGCTCAATCTGTCATTGAGGGAAGTAAGTGTGGGATGGAACTCTAGGAAGAAACCCAGGATCAGGGACTGTTGAAAAACACTGCTCTCTGACTCGCACAAAAGCTTATGTTTGATTAGTTTTCTTGTATAACTCAGAGTTACATGTCACAATGGTACAGTACACAGTGACTGGAGCTTCTTATATCAATTAAAAATCAGATCATTTCCCACAGACATTACAAAAGGCTTTGCTAATGTAGTAAATTTCTTCCATACTTTGCTAGGTTATGTCAACTTGATAATTAAGAGCAGCTAGGTCAAATACATTAAATATTGCTTTGGCTTATATTTTTAAGTTAATGGGTTTATTAGGATACTTTACCATAATAAGTCCCAGAAAATACGTGTTATATATCACTATATTTCATATATTCATATTTACATATATTATATTTTATCTTTTCTATTTTTATAACAGATGAATTTGTTGTCTATCTCTTATTTGTCACTCCTCACTCTGAAAGATATATATATGTTTGTTTATTTAAATTTATATAAATTGAAGCATTTATATGAATATATTATAAACACATATATGACAATAATCATTTATATAAATACGTACATTTTACATTGCATATTACACAATACACATTTTCCCATGGCTTAGATGTGTGTGTGCATATCACACACACACATATCTGTGTGTGATTGTTGGATAAGTATGTTTGTGAATGTCTGTAAATAAAAATATTCTATTCTATTATTCTATTTCTTGGAGGCTTTTTAGTGCATTTATGGTAGAAATTTTAAACAAACATCTATATCTTGTGAAAGTTCCAAAACATGTTTTATTTAAGCAGATTCTATCATTTATATAAAATAATTTTTCTAATTTTTTTGCATTTCTCACTAATAGATATAATAGCCTTGAAATATAAAAATGTTACATAGAATTTTGAGGGACAAGGAAGATAGGAGCAGCTCTAGCTTCCATCGTATGCAGTAGTAATAGAAACCATGCATGAGGTTTCACAGAGGATACACTAGATGTTAAGTTGGTCTCTGCCATCCACACAAAAAATGTGATATCTGTCTAAACATAATAATTGTATATATATTTCTACTTAGAAAAATATTCTATGGGGCTGGAGAAATGGGTCAGCAGTTAAAGCACCACTGACTGCTCTTCCTGAGGTCCTAAGTTCAAGCCCAGCAACAACATAGTGGCTCACAACCATATGTAATGGGATATGGTACTCTCTTCTGGTGTGTGTGAAGACAGCTACAGCTATATAAAATAAATAAATCTTTAAAATATATAAAAGAAAAATATGCTATGTATATCAAAGTCATTAATACAATGGGCAGTTTTATCCTACTTTGATACCTGTATCAGCATTTGAGAAAATACATGCCACAATGCTTCTGGTTGTTTTGAAGAAAATCAGCTTTTGACAGGATAAAGGGTTAAGAAGCACCAGTACAGGCTTCTCTAATTTTACCTAAGTGTCAAGTTTCTATACAGTTTTCCATTCAGCCTTTGATGGGTAGCAGTACCCTGTGTTTAGGTCTGTATCGATTCCTCTGTGCCAGAACCGAAACCTTGTCTATTAAGGAATAAAGGAGGGAGGAGGGGCTAGAATGAGATAGAGAATGAGAAAGCCTTCATCTGGGGAATTAAGATAAGAAGAAGCCCAATTTTCCTATCTTGAAAGATGACCTCCCCACCCCCCTTACCCCCACCCCCAAATGGTTCTGACAGTAAGTTCTACTTTAAAAAAGTACAAAAATCAATATCACTTCTAAGTGTGAAAGTCGGACAGCATGAAGAGGAATTTAAGTCTTTTCCTAGTGTTAATGTAATAAAGATTCCCCCTTGTTCCTGCACTCCTTTATACAAATGATATCTACTCTTTTTTAAAAAAAAATTATTAATTGTTTTATTTATTTACATTTCAAATATTATTCCCCTTCCCCGTATCCCCTTCACACACCTCCTACCCCTTCCTGTCCCCATTGCTTGTATTATGGTGCTCCTCCACCCACTCCCACCTTCCCACCCAAGCATTACCCTATGTTGAGTCATTGAGCCTCTACAGGAACAAGGGCCTCCCCTCCCATTGACACCAGATAAGGCCATCCTCTACTACATATGCATCTGGAGCCATGGGTCCCTCCATGAGTACTCTTTGGTTGGTGGCTTAGTCCCTAAGAGCTTTGGGGGTCTGGTTGGTTGATATTATTGTTCTTCCTAAGGTGTTGAAGGAACTGATGGGCTTTACAACCCCATAGGAAGGACATCTACCTTTAAATCCTTAGTGTACTTTTTACATTGTGTAGTTATAACTCTTCAAATTGAAAATGCATTATGAAAATTTTATTGTCATTAAACATTTTAAAATATGTAAGATTCATTATTTTCAGACCTATTACAAGTTATAAGTGAGCAATCAGCATGAAAACACGGTTGAACATTGTTATAAATTTGTAACATGTCTGGTTTTAATATATATTAGCATTTAAAAATAATTCATCTATTAGTTGACATTTTGCTGTATGCTGTACAATGGCCAAAAAAAAGAATACACACGCACACACACACACACACACACACACACACACACACACATATGATTTATATATTATTATATATTGAATAGTGCATTTTCTCTTAGGTGGCCATCTTGTTAGCCTGATGTTAATTTTCTACTAATGAAAATTTATGAGCTCCTCTAGTTTTCTTATATGATTTTATATTCCCTCCAGAAATTTATGTTATTTTATTTCTCTGCTTTGACAAAATTTGAAGTTATCATATTTTGGTTTCATACTCTATTTCCTTGATAGCTAATAACACATAGCATATGTTTTTATTCTATTTGTCATTCATATATTCTATTCACGTATTCTGACTATTTTATTATATTTATATATACAGATTTTATGTTTTAATTATAAGCTTTTATTGAATATCAACTTATAATATTTAGTTAATAATTTTTCTCACTATTTGATTTTTCTGCTTTTTTTTTTTTTTTCCGAGAAAGGGTTTCTCTGTGCAGCCCTGGCTGTCCTTCAACTCACTCTGTAGACCAGGCTGGCCTCAAACTCCGAAATCTGCCTGCCTCTGCCTCCAAAGTGCTGGGATTAAAGGTGTGTGCCACTACCACCCGCCTATTTGATTTTTCTGAATAATACATGTTTTTGCTAAGTCAATTTTGATACAAAATTATTATTAACTTTTACTCTCAGTTGATCATCCACTAATTTGAATATAGTGAAACTTGTCCTATACAGCAATGGTTAATACTTTCCTCAACATTATGAAGTTAAATAGCTTTATTTTTGATTATTTCATACAGGTTCACTGCATCTTTATTACTTCCATCCTTCTATTTTTGCCTTTCAACTGTTTGCTCCTACTTGACCCTAATTTGTTATCTATTCTTCATTGCTACTTACACATGTACACATAACCTACTGATTCTGTTTATCTTTTCTCCCATTTGCATGTGTCTAGTACTAGTCACTTAAGAAATTTATGTAGGAGTCATTTTTCTAGTCCATGAATCTGTCTGTCTGTCTGTCTGTCTGTCTGTCTCACTGTCTCTCTCACACTTTCTCTCTCTTTCACTTTTTCTCTGTCCCTCTCTGTCACTGTCTCTCTGTCTGTCTCTCTCTTTCTCTTTCAGTTTGGGAGATTAGAAATAATAGGTTCTTCTCTTGGTTAATTGACCTTTCCAGCCATGGCCTGGACTTACATGATAGGAGAAAATTGATTCCTGCAATTCCTCTTACTTTCACGTGTCCCCTTATACAATAAATAAATAATAAATTAATTAACTAATATGGACATAAACTCTAGTCTTAGAACTTATTGCCCAGACTCTGAGGTATCACTTATGTTCCTAATGTAGGGAGCCAGAGTCAGGAGGATTACATGAAAGTGCTGGATAATCTACACAGCAATCTTAGTAACAGTCCAATAGGTAAATGGCACAGAAGATCACCAAATATCTCCACTTACCTTTTAACACTTTATAAGCACACACGTACATAAGCTTGTACAAATGTGCACTCACATTTTCATATATGAACAATTGTACTTATACACAAGAATACAATACAACCCAGATATATGATTCCTGGATGTATGGCCAAAACACTCATACTATAGAATAACTTACACATCAACATTTATAACAGGGTTATGGAATCATCTTCATATCCATGAATAGATGAGTGTGTAGAGAAAATGTGTTTATATGTGTGTTTGTGTGTATTTCATTTGGCCATAAAAATTAATGAAAAATTTCCAGCTGTGTTAATATATGCCTTTGATTCCAGCACTCATGATACAGAGGCACAGGTGAAACCTGTGAGCTCAATGGTCAGTCTGGACTACATATCTCAAAACTAACCTAACAAAATAATAAAATAAACTGAGTTAATAAAAGAAACTTTCTCATTTGTAAGAAAATGGAGATGTCTGGCTTTCGGCACATAGACAAACTAAAGAGATTATAGGTTTTCTCGTATTTCTGAACTTTAATTTCATCTAGATGTATGAAATCATACTATCCTGAAAGCAGGAGACTTTCTGAATGATGAAAGATGATTAGCTGGATAAAAATAGAAGGAAGAGAGAAATGGAAGAGTTTCAGCTAATATAGCTAATACATGCAATCTACTTGAAAGTAATTGTTATTATTAAATCCATTTGTGGAGATCAGTTTTTTCAGATACATAAAATAACCAACAAAACTTGAGTTCTCTTTTCTCAACATGCACAATAGCAAAGCCCCAATTTCTGTTTAAGGTAGTACTGACCTCATCAGCTTTATTCCCCTCCAACTTTCCTTCTTTTACCTATAGATAACTTGTGACAATTGTACTACCTGCTAGTTAGTTCTGAGAAATTCTTAACTTTGTTAAATGTGCGTTATACAACACTAACATATATCCTGAACAAAAGTTATAGCAAAGCAAATATTGTGTAATCTATTGTGTACATTATTCACTCATCCAACAAACACATACCAAAAGTCAACATGTAGTAGATACTGTTTTAAGACACCTTGATGACTGGAGAATGGGCATGATTAAGAAAAAATTATGGTGAATTACTTTCATAAATACTCATTAAGAGGATGACAGATGTACTGATACAACACATAGAAAGTAAAAATGGTTAAAATGTAATTTTAGCCGTGGCTTGTTTTTATCAATTGTTTTTGAGACAGGTTGTCATTTTGTGTCCTATGCTGGCCTTGAGATTGCCCTGTATCCCTGTCTGGCTTTTAAGTCACAATGCTCCTGTCTGAACTCCTAAGTGCAGACATTATAGTTATGGACTTCTGTGTCCTGCCACTTGAACCATTTTCTTACATAAAACTAAATAGATGCAATATTAAGTTGATCCCCATGTAATTTAATCAATAGAATCTATACATATAGAAAAATTCAAGTTTTATTTCTAATTATTCAGTTTATATTTATATTTCAACATGAAATCTTCTACATTGCAGATATTGATTTAGAAATTTTAATATTTAATTTTCAGAGGTGTATGTGCATCAACTCAATACATTTTTCTCAATATGATTATTACTCTGTAGAATAAATCTATAAAACAACAAAACTGAAATTGCATTAACTTTAGGAATGTATTCGTTTGGCTGACAAATTAGAAAGAAAAGGTAATTAGTATATTATAATTTTAATATGACTTTATACTAAGCACTTTGTTTTTATTGATAAACTATTACTTCATAAAATACAATAAAATGTGAACAGTGTGAGATGAAAACCTATTTTTAATATTTTAAACTGTTGCATTCTGAACAAAAGATCAAATCAACATGAGTCTACATTTTTATATATATTTTTTTACATTCCATCCAAATTATTACCAAATAATAATACCATTAATTTTGAAAGTAAATATCAAAGGAAAATTGGTATATAAGGTTTTATCATATTTTTTAAATTTTGTTAACTCTTAATTTTTAAATTTTATTTATTTATTTTTTGTTTGTTTTTACACTGCAGATTATACCCCCTCCTGGTTCACATTCTGTCTGTTCCTCATATCTTTTTTTCTTTTTTCTTTCTTTCTTTCTTTCTTTCTTTCTTTCTTTCTTTCTTTCTTTCTTTCTTTCTTTCTTTCTCTCTTTTTTCTTTCTTTCTCTCTCTCTCTCTCTTTCTTTCTTTTTTTGATATTTTCTTTATTTACATTTCAAATGTTATCTCATTTCCTAGATTCCCATCTGAAAATCCACTATCCCCTCTGCCTCCCCCTGCTCCCCAAACCACACACTTCTATTCCTGGTCCTGTCATTTCTCTATACTAGGGCATAGAGCCTTCACAGGACCAATGGCCTCACCTCCCATTGATGACCTACTAGGCCATCCTCTGCTACATATATAGCTAGAGCCACAAGTTCCACCATGTGTTTTCTTTGATTGGTGCTGTAGTTCCAAGGAGCTATGGAGGTACTGGTTAGTTCATATTGATGTTCTTCCTATGGAGGTTCAGACCCCTTTAGCTCCCTGGGTACTTTCTCTGGCTCCTTCTTTGGGGACCTTATATTCCTTCCAATGGATGACTGTGAGCATCCCCTTCTATATTTGCCAGGCACTGTCAAAGCCTCACAGGAGACAGCTATATCAGGCTCTTTTCATCTGGCTCTTGTTGGCATCTGAATAGTATCTGGGTTTGGTGGTTGTTTCTGGGATGGATCCACAGATGGGGCAGTCTCTGGATGGTCCTTCCTTCTGTCTCAGCTCCAAACTTAGTCTCTATAATTCCTTCCATGGATATTTTGTTCCCTATTATAAGAAGGAAAGAAGTATCCATACATTAGTCTTCCTTCTTCTCTAGGTTCATGTGTTTTGCAAATAGTATCTTGGGTATTCTAAGATTCTGGGCTAATATACACTTATCAGTGAGTACAAATCATACTTGTGTACTTTTGGGATTGGGGTACCTCACTCAGGATGATATCCTCCAGATGCAACCAATTGCCTAAGAATGTCATAAATTGATTGTTTTTAATAACTAAGAAGTAATCCATTGTGCAAATGCACCACATTTTCTGTATCCATTCCTATGTTGAGGGACATCTGGGTTCTTTCCTGATTCTCACTATTATAAATAATGATGCTATGAATATAGTAGAACATGTGTCCTTATTATCAGTTGGAGCAACTTCTTGGTATATGCCCAGGAGTGGTATTCCTGGATCTTCCAGTAGAACTATGTCCACTTTTCTGAGGAACCACCAAACTGATTTTCAGAGTTGTTGTACCAGCATGCAGTTCCACCAGCAATGAAAGAGTGTTCCTCTTTCCCCACAACCTCACCAGCATCTGTTGTCACATGAGTTTTTTTATCTTAGCCATGCTGGCTGGTGTGAGGTGGAGTCTCAGAGTTGTTTGATTTGCATTTCCCTGATGATTAAGTATGTTGAACATTTTTTTAGATCCTTCTCGGCCATTTGGTTTTCCTCAATTGAAAATTCTTTGTTTAGCTCTGTACCCCATTTTTTACTAGGTTTATTTGATTTTCTGGAGTCCAACTTCTTGAGTTCTTTATATATATTGGACATTAGTCCCCTATCAGATTTAGAATAGGTAAAGATCCTTTCACATTCTGTTGGTGGCCATTTTGTTTTATTGACAATGTCTTTTGCCTACAGAAGCTTTGCAATTTTATGAGGTCCCATTTGTTGATTCTCGATCTTACAGCACAAGCCATTGCTGTTCTGTTCAGGAATTTTTTGCCTGTGCCCATATCTTCAGGGCTTTTCCCCAACTTTCTCCTCTATAAGTTTCAGTGTCTCTTGTTTTATGTATGTTCCTTGGTCCACTTATACTTGAGCTTTATATAAGGAGATCAGAATGGATCAAATCGCATTCTTCTATATGATAACCACCACTTGTGCCAGCACTATTTGTTGAAAATGCTGTCTTTTTTCCACTGGAGGGTTTTAGGTCCCTTGTCAAAGATCAAATGACCATAGGTGTTGGGTTCATTTCTGGTTCTTCAATTCTATTTCATTGATCTACTTGTCTGTCACTGTACCAGTGCCATGACATTTTTATCAACAATTGCTCTGTAGTAGAGCTTGAAGTCAGGCATGGTGACTCTTCAAGAGATTCTTTTATTTTTGAGAATAGTTTTTGCTATTTATCCAGATGAGTTTGCAAATTTGTTGCGCTCACCTTGTCCAGTAAGGAAAAATGCAACACGGTCAGATTCTTCTCAACAGCTTTACTCCAGGAACTCCTCGATGCTACGGGAACCCCGGGAACCCAGGGAGGACTACTTATATACACCCCAGTACTGGGGAGGGCTATGTGTCCTCCTGAGATTGGTCAGTCTGCTGGTACTTTAATTTGCAAGCACCTGCTCAGGAGGGGTTGGCGCCAGATTCGGGCTAGCACCTGCTCAGTGATGTTGTTTATGGAGATGGTGTACCAGAGACTGGCGCCATCTTTTAGGCGCCAGCTGCCTATGCAAATTACCCTTTTTACTCTAAGTATTGAGTGGAATTTTGATGACTGTAGATTTCTTTCAGCAAGATAGTCATATTTACTATATTAATCCTGCCAATCCATTAGCATGGGAGATCTTTCCATCTTCTGTGAACTAGTTTGATTTCTTTCTTCAAAGACTTGAAGTTCTTATCATACTGCACTTTGACTTCTTTAGTTAGAGTCACACCAAGGTATTTTATATTATTTGTGACTATTGAGAAGGGTGTTGTTTCCCTAATTTCTTTCTCAGCCTGTTTGTCCTTTGTGTAGAGAAATGCCACTGATTTGTTTGAGTTAATTTTATATTCAGCAACTGCATTGAAGCTGCTTATCAGGTCTAGGAATTCTCTGGTGAAAATTTTAGGGTCACTAATATATATTATCATATCATCTGAAAATAGTGATACTTTGAATTCTTCCTTTCAAATTTGTATCCACTTAATCTCCTTTTGTTGTTGAATTGCTCTGCCTAGGACTTCAAGTGCTATATTGAATAGGAAGGTAGAAAGTGAACAGCTTTGTCTAGTTCCTGATTTTAGTGGGATTGTTTCAAGTTTCTCTCTACTTAGTTTGATGCTGGCTACTTGTTTGCTGTATATTGCTTTTATTATGTTTAAGTGTGGGCCTTGAATTCCAGATCTTTCCAAGACTTTTATGAATGGGTGTTGGCTTTTGACAAATGCTTTCTCAGCATCTAAAGAGATGATCATGTGGTTTTTGTCTTTGAGTTTGTTTATGTAATGGATTATGCTAATGGATTTCCATATATTAAACCATCCCTGCATAACTGGAATAAAGCCCACTTGATCATGGTGGATGATTGTTTTAATGTATTCTTGGATTTAGTTAGCAAGAATTTTATTGAGTATTTTTGCATCAATATTTATAATGGAAATTAGTCTGAAGTTCTCTTTCTTTGTTGAGTCTTTGTCTGGTTTAGTTATCAGAGTAATTGTGACTTCATAGAATGAATTGGGTAGAGTACTTGTTTCTATTTTGTGAGCTAGTTTGAGAAGAATTGGAATTAGGTCTTCTTTGAAGGTCTGGTACTCTGCACTAAACCAATCTGGTCCTGGGGTTTTTTGATTGGGAGACTATCAGTGACTGCTTCTATTAATAAAAAAACAAAAAACAAACAAGCAAAAAAAAAAAAAAACAGCTCCTGGTTTGATTGAAACTTTGTACAGTTTTTTGTTTTTTCTACTTGGTTGATTTCAGCCTTGGGTTTGTTTCTTCCCTGCCATCTACTCCTCTTGAATGAATTTGCTTCCTTTTGTTTTAGAGCTTTTAGGTGTGCTGTCAAGCTACTAGAATAGACTCGCTCTCTCTAGTTTCTTTTAGGGGGAATACAGAGCTATGAATTTTCCTCTTAAGAATGTTGTCATTGTGTCACATAATTTTGGGTATGCTTTGCCTTCATTTTCATTTTACTCTAAAAACTCTTTAATCACCTTCTTTGTTTCTTCCTTGACCAAGTTATCATTGAGTAGACTGTTGTTCAGTTTCCATGTGAATGTTGGCTTTGTATTATTTATGTTGTTTTTGAAGATCAGCCTTAGTCTTTGGTGATCTGATTGGATGCATGGGATAATTTCCATATTTTTGTATCTGCTGAGTCCTGTTTTGTGACAGATTATATGGTCAATTTTGGAGGAGGTACCATGAGGTGCTGAGAATAAACTATATCCTTTTGCTGTAGGATAAAATGTTCTGTAGATAACTGTTAAATCCATTTGTGTCGTAACTTCTGTTAGTTTCACTGTGTCTCTGTTTAATTTATGTTTCCAGGATCTGTCCATTGATTATAGTGGGGTGTTAAAGTCTCCCAATATTATTGTGGGAGGTGCAATGTGTGCTTTGAGCTTTACTAAACTTTCTTTAATGAATGTACATTCCCTTGCATTTGGAGCATGTATATTCAGAATTGAGAGTTCATCTTGTAAGATTTTACCTTTGATGAGTATGAAGTGCCCCTCTTTGTCTTTTTTGATAACTTTGGGTTGGAAGTCGATTTGATAGAATGACTATTCCAGCTTGTTTCCTGGGACCATTGTCTTGGAAAATTGTTTTCCAGCCTTTAACTCTGAAGTAGTCTGTCTTTGTCCCTGAGGTAGGTTTCCTGTATGCATCAAAAAGTTGGATAGTATTTATGAGGTCATTCTGTTAGTCTATGTCTTTTTATTGGGGAATTGAATCCATTGATATTAAGAGATATTAAGGAAAAGTAATTGTGTTTCACTCAGCAGTGATCCTAAGATCCTGGGTGTGCTAGGGTGTCTGTTGTGTGGAGAGTTCCTTGTGGACCATGGGACTGTCTTCAGAGTTCATACCTCCTCCAAATTCCACACTCTCCATGAAGCTATCCACACCTCACCAGCACCCATACCACCAGACCTGTCCATTTCCTGGGGCCTCTAGTCCCTTGAGGATTAATTACATCTTCTCTGATTGAATCCAAATCTGGCAGTCCTCTGTTGTATATATGTTGGGGGTCTCAAATCAGCTGATGTATAGTGCCTGGTTGGTGATCCAGTGTCTGAGAGACCTTGTGGGTCTAGGTTAATTGAAACTGCTGGTCCTCCTATAGGGTTACTTGTTAGGTATTTCAGGGGGCAGTCATGATAGGCCCCTTTTTTTGACCACTACATAGCCTCAGTAATAGTGTCAAGCCTTGGGACCTCCCCTTGAGCTGGATCCCTCTTTGGGCCTGTCACTGGACCTTCTTTTCCTCAGGCTCTTCTCCATTTTTGTCCCTGCAGTTCTTTCATTCAGAAATAATTATGGGTCAGAGTTATTGACTGTGGGATGACAACCCCATCCCTCACTTGAAGCCCTATCTTTCTGCTGAAGGTGGGCTTTACAAGTTCCCTCTCTCTACAATAAGGAATTTAATCTAAGCTTCCTCCCTTTGAGTCCCGAGAATCTCTCACCTCCGAGGTCCCTAGTACATTCTGGACAACCCCCCCACCAAGTCCCAAGGTTTCCATTCTTTCTGCTGGCCCTCAGGATTTCAGTCTTTTTTCCCTTCCCTCCACTTCTGTTATAGCTTTCATCTCTCTCCCAAGTTGGATTGAGGTGTCCTCACTTGGATCCTTTAGCTTGTTAACCCTTTTAAATTCTGTGGAATGTATCTGTACTTTTAAAATAATTTTACCCAAGATATAAGATACAATTTGCTAAACGCATGAAACTCAAGAAGAACGAAGAACAAAATGTGGACACTTTGCCCCTTCTTAGAATTGGGGACAAAACACCCATGGAAGGAGGTACAGAGACAAAGTTTGGAGCTGAGACGAAAGGATGGACCGTCTACAGACTGCCATATATGGGGATCCATCCCATAATCAGCTTCCAAACACTGACACCATTGCATACACTAGCAAGATTTTGCTGAAAGGAACCAGATATGGCTGTCTCTTGTGAGACTATGCTGGGGCCTGGCAAACACAGAAGTGAATGCTGACAGTCAGCTATTGGATGGATCACAGGGCCCCCAATAGAGGATCTAGAGAAAGTACCCAAGAAACTGGGGGGATCTGCAACCCTATAGGTGGAACAACAATATGAACTAACCAATATCCCCCGGAGCTTGTGTCTCTAGCTGCATATGAATCAGAAGATGGCCTAGTAGGCCATCACTGGAAAGAGAGGCCCATTGGTCGTGCAAACTTTATATGCCTCAGTACAGGGGAATACCAGGACCAAGAAGTGGGAGTGGGAGTGGGTGGGGGAGCGTGTGGGAGACTTTTGGGATAGCCTTGGAAATGTAAATGAAATAAATACCCAATAAAATTTTTTTAAAATTTATTTATTTATTTATTTATTTATTTTTCTAATATCCCTTATTAATGAGTACATACCATGCATGTCCTTTTGGGGCTGAGTTACCTCACTCAGGATGAATTTTTTTTCACTCTATCCATTTGCCTGCAAAACCCAGGAAGTTCTCATTCTTAATATCTGAGTAGTATTTCATTGTGTAAATGAACCACATTTTCTGTATCCATTTTTCTGTTGTGGGACATCTGGGCTGTTTCTAGCTTCTGACTACCACAAATAAGGCCTCTATGAACATACTGAAAAATGTGCTCCTGTGGCATGGTGGGGCATCTTTTGGATATATTCCAAAGAGTGGTATAGCTGGGTCTTCAGGTAGTTCTATTTCCTCAGGTTTCTGAGGAACTTCCAGATTGATTTCCAGAGTGGTTGTACAAATTTGCAACCCCACCAGCAATGGAGAAGTGTGTCTCTTTGCCCATATCCTCTCTAATGTGTTTTCACCCTAGGTTTTGATCTTAGCCATTCTGATTGGTGTAATGTAGAATGTCAGATCATTTTGATTTGCATTTCCCTTTGACAGAACAATTTTTCTACAAAAAAAGTCATTGAGTTTTAAAATCTACAACAAAATGACTTTTTTTTTAAATAACAAAATGTCTTGAAAGTTATTAAAACCCAGCAAGTGTGCTTGATAAACATCTCTTCTATTGCTTATTGGCATGTACAACTGGGATGTTGGTTTGGAAGAACCATTCTAAAATTTATTTTACTTAAAGTTTCTCAAACTTAATATATGAGGCACCTTGCCTTTATAAGTAACATGTTTCATTCCAAATAATATAAGTATATATTTTAGCACCTATGCTAATATGGTAAATATTTATATAAAATTTCCATATATTTATCCTGGAAAGTTTGATCATGCTAGAACCTAGACAGGCTTATTCATTGGATAGAAAATAAGTACTATAACAATGAGACTGTGCACACATTGTAAAATAGGCTATCAGAGACAGACAGGCTGCTATAAACATGACTGTGACTCCCTCTTCCCATATCTCTTTGTGCAGTACCCTCTGTTTCCACTTTTTATTAAGATATTGGAAGATATAGATATGGTATAGTTATATATCAATTCTTAAATTAGTCCAAAGGTCTCAAATAAATTTGCCTATTTTTCTTATACATCTACCTCCTACACAAACTGCATTCTAAAGAATTTGAGTTAAGCTGCCTTAAACCCCTAATTCTGAGATTGAGTTTGCAGGACATGTGTTCTGGTAAAGGCTTATCTCAGAAGATAACAATCATAAAGCCAGCTGAGGAAATAAGAGAGAAGATTTCATTCCCCAGCTTAGAGTAGTTTTATAATATGTAGAGAATCTTATGTGGTTTGGGACAGACATTGTTTTGCTGGAGCTGTTATTGGTCCTTTGCGAACTTTCAAACTCCACGACCCAAATCTGGAGTGTAGATACAAGCCTTTCTTCTTCACACTAGAATTTCAGGAGAGTGATGTTCCTTCTTTAATTTAGGTAAATATCCAAAGGCTTTCTTCACTTGCTTGGGAGGGAAGATGGCATTTACTACCATGCTTGTGTCTTTCATCATCATGGGAATTAATCAGAAGAAGTCTCTAGAAATCATGATTTCATAAAGAGGGGGATGGAGGGAGATGAAATCTAGGACTAGTCAAGAAAATGATAGGTAAAATGTATCTATTCTTTCCCATAAATTTTTGCTTCCTTGTAAATCTCACATCATGAACCACAATCCCTCTTATTTCCCAGTCCTTCCATATTTGCCTACCACCCTTATGACATACTCACAAAAAAAGTAAAAAGAAAAAAGAAATGATAAACTAAAATAACAACAACAAAACAAAAACAATCTGCCTACTAAGCTATGGTGTGTCAGTGTGTCACACAGTGTACCTTATGCTCCGTGATGGTGGCAAATATCTTTAATCCCAGCAATTGGAAGACAGAGTTGGGTGGATCTTGGTGCGTTCATGAAAGCCTGGTTTACAAGATAAGTTTCAGGACACCCAGGGCTACACAGAAATATCCTGTTTTGAAATTTTCTTTTAAAAAAAATCATATTTTCTTTTATTTTTTTAAATTTACTTATTCTGTGTATGAGTACACTGGAGCTGTCTTTAGACACACCAAAAGAATGCATCTGGTCCATTACAAATATTTGTAACCCTCCATGTCGTTGCTAGGATATGAACTCAGGACCTCTGGAAAAGAAGTCAGTGCTCTTAATCGCTGAGCCATCTCTCCAGCCCTACATTTTCTTAAAATGAACTGAATCTAAGAAGATGTTGTTTTAATAATCATGTGGTCAGAGAATGTATATTAATAAAATAGTATATTTCAAAATTTGAGAGTAGATATGAGAAGCTATATAGTTTCAGACACTCAGTGTTTAAAAACATGCATTGAAACTGCTTTGTGTCTATGTATGTGTTTGTGTGTGTGCTTGTGTGTGTATGTGTGTTAGTGTGAAACCTAGGTAAGCCACACTTACTGACATAAACAGGTTAGCAACGGTAAAACTTATCAGAATCTATCATGATTTGTAGAAACAAATGTTCATAATATACTCTCATCTAGTAAATGCATCATGTGCTGTAAACTTTCAAGAGTATTTCAAATAGGCTAATAGTTCTCTGCAATAGACCCACTTCTTCCTTTGAGAGACCACAGACAACCTACTTCTCCTTCCCTATTTCAATTCTTATCTGTAAAGGATGACCCTTAGAAGATCTTTGATCTAAAAGTTCTAACTAGCCATGAAGTTTAAGAAGGAGTAATAGCCCAATCCAATCGCACGGGACCTAAGACTGCATTAATCGGGGAAGCAGAAAATCCGGCCTGATCAGGGTCACAAGTTCCTTAAGGTCCACAACAGCACTGGGGTTCATTGTGAGCAGAGTCTCTGAACACTGGCAGGGTCTCCACAGGACCCTACAGGGTATCTTAAGACCTCTGGTGAGTGGAACACAACTTCTGACAGGAGGCAGGTTCGAACACCAGATATCTGGGCACCTTCCCTGCAAGGGAAGAGCTTGCCTGCAGACAATACTCTGACCACTGAAACTAAGGAGAGATCTAGTCTCCAAGGTCTGCTGATAGAGGCTAACATAATCACATGAGGAACAAGCTCTAACCAGAGACAACTATAACAACTAGCTCCAGAGATTACCAGATGGTTAAAGGCAAATGAAAGAATAATACTAACAGAAATCAAGACCACTCACCACCATCAGAACACAGTACTCTCACCCCACCTAGTCCTGGGCACCCCAACACACCTGAAAAGCTAGACCCGGATTAAAAAGAATATCTCATGATGATGGTAGAGGATAACAAGAAGGACTTTCATAACTCACTTAAAGAAATACAGGAGAACACAGCTAAACAGGCAGAAGACCTTAAAGAGGAAACACAAAATTCCTTAAAGAATTGCCAGAAAACACGATCAAACAGGTAAT
The DNA here is from genome assembly GCF_000001635.26 of Mus musculus. NCBI lineage: Eukaryota > Metazoa > Chordata > Mammalia > Rodentia > Muridae > Mus > Mus musculus. Next base: position 17,603,082 of record NC_000070.6, on the reverse strand, counting down.
GAAATTGAATAAAATCATCCAAGACCTAAAAAGGGAAGTAGACACAATAAAGAAAACCCAAAGTGAGGCAACTTTGGAGATACAAACCCTAGGAAAGAAATCTGGAACCATAGATTCGAGCATCAGCAACAGAATACAAGAGATGGAAGAGAGAATCTCAGGTGCAGAAGATTCCATAGAGAACATCTGCAAAACAATAAAGAAAATGCAAAAAGATGCTAACACAAAACATCCAGGAAATCCAGGACACAATGAAATGACCAAACCTACAGATAATAGGAGTAGATGAGAATGAAGATTTTCAACTTAAAGGGCCAGCAAATATCTTCAACAAAATTATAGAAGAAAACTTCCCAACCTAAAGAATGACATGCCCATGAACATACAAGAAGCCTACAGAATTGCAAATAGACTGGACCAGAAAAGAAATTCTTCCTGACACATAAAAATCAGAACAACAAATGCACTAAATAAAGAGAGAATATTAAAAGCAGTAAGGGAGAAATGTCAAATAATATAAAGGCAGGCCTATCAGAATTACACCAGACTTTTCACCAGAGACTATGAAAGCCAGAAGATCAAGGACAGATGTTATACAGACACTAAGAGAACACAGATGCCAGCCCAGGCTACTATACCCTGCCAAACTCTCAATTACCATAGATGGAGAAACCAAAGTATTCCACAACAAAACCAAATTCACATATTATCTTTCCACGAATCCAGCTCTTAAAAGGATAATATCAGAAAAAACAATACAGAGACAGAAACCACACCCTAGAAAAAGCAAGAAAGTAATCCCTCAACAAACCAAAAAAAGACAGCCACAAGAACAGAATGCCAACCCTAACAACAAAAATAAAAGGAAGCAACAATTACTTTTCCTTAATATCTCTTAATATCAATGGACTCAACTCCCCAATAAAAAGACATAGACTAACAGACTGGCTACACAAACAGGACCCAACATTCTGCTGCTTACAGGAAACCCATCTCAGGGAAAAAGACAGACACTAGCTCAGAGTGAAAGGCTGGAAAACAATTTTCCAGGCAAATGGTCTGAAGAAACAAACTGGAGTAGCCATTCTAATATCAAATAAAATCAACTTGTAACCCAAAGTTATCAAAAAAGACAAGAAGGGACACTTCATATTCATCAAAGGTAAAATACTCCAAGAGGAACTCTCAATTCTGAATAACTATGCTCCAAATGCAAGGGCACCCACATTCATTAAAAAAACTTTAGTAAAGCTCAAAGGACACATTGCACTCACACAATAATAGTGGGAGACTTCAACACACCACTTTCATTAATGGGCAGATCGTGGAAACAGAAACTAAACAGGGACACAGTGAAACTAACAGAAGTTATGAAACAAATGGACTTAACAGATTATCTACAGAACATTTTATCCTAAAACAAAAGGATATACCTTCTTCTCAGCACCTCAGGGGGCATTCTCCAAAATTGCACATATAATTGGTCACAAAACAGGCCTCAACAGATACAAAAATTTTGAAATTGTCCTATGCATCCTATCAGACCACCATGGATTAGGACTGATCTTCAATAACAACATAAATAATGGAAAGCCAACATTCACATCGAAACTGAACAACACTCTTCTCAATGATTAGTTGGTCAAAGAAGGAACAAAGAAAGAAATTAAAGACTTTTTGGAGTTTAATGAAAATGAAGCCACAACATACCCAAACTTATGGGACACAATGTAAGCATTTCTAAGAGGGAAACTCATAGCTCTGAGTGCCTCCAAAAAGAAACTAGCGAGAGCACACACTAGCAGCTTGACAACACACCTGAAAGCTCTAGAAAAAAGGAAGAAAATTCACCAAACAGGAATAAATGGCAGAAAATAATCAAACTCAGGGGCAAAATCATCCAAGTGGAATCAAGAAAAACTATTCAAAAAATCAACCAAACAAGGAGCTGGTTCTTTGAGAAAATCAACAATATAGATAAACCTTTAGCTAGACTCACTAGAGGGCACAGGGAGAGCATCTGAATTATCAAAATCAGAAATGAAAAGGGAGACATAACAACAGATCCTGAAGAAATCCAAAACACCATCAGATCCTTCTACAAAAGATTATACTCAACAAAACTTAAAAACCTGGACGAAATGAACAAATTTCTAGACAGATACCAGGTACCAGTGTTAAATCAGGATCAAGTTAACGATCTAAATGTTCCCATATCCCCTAAAGAAATAGAAGCAGTCATTAGTATTCTCCCAGCCAAAAAAAGCCCAGCACCAGATGGGTTTAGTGCAGAGTTCCATCAGACCTTCAAAGAAGATATAATTCCAGTTCTGCACAAACTATTCCACAAAATAGAAGTAAAAGGTACTCTACCCAACTCATTATATGATGCCACAATTACTCTGATACCTAATCCACAGAAAGATCCAACAAAGATAGAGAACGTCAGACCAATTTCCCTTATGAATATCGATGCAAAAATCCTCAATAAAATTCTCGCTAACCGAATTAAGAACACATTAAAACAATCATCCATCCTGACCAAGTAGATTTTACTCCAGGGATGCAGGGATGGTTTAATATACAGAAATCCATCTGCTTAGAAGGAGAAAAAGCATGCGACAATTTCTAACACCCATTCATGATAAAAGTCTTGGAAAGTTCAGGGATTCAAGGCCCAGACTTAACCATGATAAAAGCAATATAAAGCAAACCAGTAGCCAACATCAAAGTAAATGGTGAGAAGCTGGAAACAATCCCACTAAAATCAGGGACTAGACAAGGCTGCCCACTTTCTCCCTACCTATTCAACATTGTACCTGAAGTCCTAGCCAGAGCAATTCGACAATAAAAGGAGATCAAGGGGATACAAATTGGAAAAGAAGAAGTCAAAATATCACTTTTTGCAGACAATACAATAGTATATATAAGTGACCCTAAAAATTCCACCAGAGAAACCCTAAACCTGATAAACAGCTTTGGTGAAGTAGCTGGATATAAAATTAACTCAAACAAGTGGATGGGCTTTCTCTACAGAAAGAATAAACAGGCTGAGAAAGAAATTAGGGAAACAACACCCTTCTCAATATTCACAAATAATATAAAATATCTTGGCGTGACTCTAACAAAGGAAGTGAAAAATCTGTATAATAAGAACTTCAAGTCTCTGAAGAAAGAATTTAAAAAAAGATTTCAGAATATGGAAAGATCTCCCATGCTCATGGATTGGCAGGATCAACATTGTAAAAATAGCTATATTGCCAAAAGCAATCTACAGATTCAATGCAATCCCCATCAAAATTCCAACTCAATTCTTCAACGAATTAGAAAGAGCAATCTGTAAATTCATCTGGAATTAAAAAAAAAAAACCCAGGATAGCAAAAAACTCTTCTCAAGGATAAAAGAATCTTTGGTGGAATCACCATGCCTGTCATAAAGCTTTACTACAGAGCAATTGTGATAAAAACTGCATGGTACTGGTATAGTGACAGACAAGTAGACCAATGTAATAGAATTGAAGACCCAGAAATGAACCCACACACCTATGGTCACTTGATATTCAACAAGGGAGATAAAACCATCCAGTGGCAAAAAGACCACATTTTCTACAAATGGTACTGGCACAACTTGTGGTTATCATGTAGAAGAATGTGAATTGATCCATACCTATCTCCTTGTACTAAGGTCAAATCTAAGTTGATCAAGGAACTCCACATGAAACTAGAGACATGGAAACTTATAGAGGAAAAGTGGGAAAAAGCCTCGAAGATATAAAAAAGCACAGGGGAAAAATTCCTGAATAGAACAGCAATGGCTTGTGCTGTAAGACTGAGAATTGACAAATGAGACCTCATGAAACTGCAAAGCTTCTGTAAGGCAAAAGACACTGTCAATAAGACCAAAAAGCCACCCACAGATTGGGAAAGGATCTTTACCTATCCTAACTCAGATAAGGGACTAATATCCAATATATATAAAGAACTCAATAAGGTGGACTCCAGAAATTCAAATAACCCCATTAAAAAATGGGGCTCAGAGCTAAAGAAAGAATTCTCTACTGAGGAATACAAAATGGCTGAGAAGCACTTGAAAAAATGTTCAGCATCCTTAATTATCAGAGAAATGCAAATCAAAACAACCCTGAGATTCCACCTCACACCAGTCAGAATGGATAAGATCAAAAATTCAGGTGACAGCAGATGCTGGCGTGGATGTGGAGAAAGAGGAACACTCCTCCATTGTTGGTGGGATTGCAAGCTTGTAAAACCACTCTGGAAATCAGTCTGGTGGTTCCTCAGAAAATTGGACATAGTACTACCGGAGGATCCCGCAATACCTCTCCTGGGCATATATCCAGAAGATGTTCCAACTGGTAAGAAGGAAACTTGTTCCACTATGTTCATAGTAGCCTTATTTATAATAGCCAGAAGCTGGAAAGAACCCAGATGCTGCTCAACAGAGGAATGGATACAAAAAATGTGGTACATTTACACAATGGAGTACTACTCAGCTATTAAAAAGAATGAATTTATGAAATTCATAGGCAAATGGTTGGACCTGTAGGGCATCATCCTGTGTGAGGTAACACAATCAGAAAAGAACTCAAATGATATGTACTAACTGATAAGTGGATATTAGCCCAGAAACTTAGTATATCCAAGATATAAGATACAATTTGCAAAACACATGAAACTGAAGAAGAATGAAGACCAAAGTGTGGACACTTTGTCCCGTCTTAAAATTGGGAACAAAACACCCTTGGAAGGAGTTACAGAGACAAATTTTGGAGCTGAGACAAAAGGATGGAACATATCCTAGAGACTGCCATATACAGGGATCCATCCCATAATCAGTCTCCAAATGATGACACCATTGCATACACTAGCAAGAGTTTGCTGAAAGGACCCTGATATAGCTGTCTCTTGTGAGAATATGCTGGGGCCTAGCAAACACATAAGTTGGTGCTCACAGATGGATCTTATTGCCCCCAGTGGAGTAGCTAGAGAAAGTACCCAAGGAGCTAAAGTGATCTGCAATTCTATAGGTGGAACAACATTATGAACTAACCAGTACCCAGGAGCTCTTGACTCTAGCTGCATATGTATCAAAAGATGGCCTACTCGGCCATCACTGGAAAGAGAGGCCCATTGGACAAGCAATCTTTATATGCTCCAGTACAGGGGAACTCCAGGGCCAAAAAGTGGGAATGGGTGGTTAGGGGAGTGGGGGATGGGAGAGTATGGAGGACTTTTGGGATAGCATTGGAAATGTAATTTTAAAAAATTACCTAATTTTAAAAAAAAAAAGGAGTAATAGTAGCTACAGAATTAAACTTGGTTGTAGTAAGCATTTATATTTGATTATATTTTTTCTAAAATTGAATAAATTAACAAAAACACATACACCATATTATTTTATATTGTTAACTAAGATATGTGTCAACTCCCCACAGTCTAAAAGGAACGACTATTTCTCTGTGCAGTAATTTTGTGAACTGGCATTTTATTTGATTAATAACTTTCTACCTTATAATTAAAAGGATTTTAATGTGCCATTAAAACTAATTTAATACATTTGTAACTCTCTCTCTCTCTCTCTCTCTCTCTCTCTCTCTCTCTCTCTCTGTCTCTATATATCAGCAATGCAACAGAATTAGGTTTCCACATTATTAGGTCAAGTGAATTATTCATTATGGTTTTACCTTTTGGAAAGCCAAAAATTTCCTATTATCCACACATTGTCAGTGAGGAGGAGGGTGAGCTCCTTTCAAAATGTTTGTCCTCTAACACTGCTTATCTTGTGGTTTGCTCAAAATTTTCACTGGGTTGAATGAACTTACTTTTCCTTCAAATTAACCAACAGCTATGTGTATGTTAGACAGCTTTCCATGCATGTAAAGGATCATAGCATAGAAAGTGGTGACATGGAAAATGCTTCCTTGAGAAAATAAATAGAGGAGAAATGCTGATCATGTACTGAGAGCTCTGGACCCCAGTTTGGACTTTAAATGTTTCCATAGACCCATGTGTTTAAGACTAGGTCCCTAGCTTGGTGCCATGTAAACAGACTGACTCTTTTTGAGGTAAGGACTACTAAGAAGATTTGAAACCATCCAAAGCATGCCCTAAAATGGACTGTGGGAAAACAGGATCCTTCCTCTTCCTCCTTTGGATTGAAGGATATGGTGTGAACACTCTGTTTTATCATACTCCAAATCATAGAGCTATTTCTAGGGCACTAATGCCGTGGTCTTAACACATCCAGGACTGCCAATCAAATTCACCTTTTTCTATTATGCTTTTAATTGTTTATGGCTTCATTACAGTAAGGAGAGTCAGAATAACGACATCTAGAAATATCTTTTGCCTGGATATTGTAATTTTTACATTATAATAATAAGACACAATAAATCTACAAATCAAAATTCATAGTATTTTGTTTCTTTCTCTTCTCACAGTGCTAGAGTGTGGGAAAGGTAAGATCAAGTAGCATTAACAGTCACTGTCTGCTTCCTTGTACATACTATGCTAATTTGTATTCTAGGGGAGAAGAAACCCACATTTTGCATGATATGAAAAAGGAAAAAGAGTGAACCACTTCTTCATACATTTTTATAAGGGTCCAAATTTCTCCCTTTTTATGTATAATGGCAGTTAATATTTAAAATGAGTTTTGGAGGTATGTTAAGACAATGACACTGATTACCTGCTCTTGTGACACATTTGACACCTGCCACATCTCTTGGAATCCATTACACTGTCAAGGAAAGAGCAGGTTATGGTAACATTCTTATGGTGCAAGGCTAGAAAAGGAATAAATATTTCTTCAGATCAATTTCATATGATATGTAACAAGTAAAAAACTGACACTCTCTGTCACAAGCATTTCCTATTCTTATTGAAGACCAGTCAAAATTCATATTCTACAAAATGCTTTTTCTTTGAGTCAATTGATTTAAACATCATCAAGAATGCTGAAATCATAACCAAGTTTTCATTTTCTTTAAAGACATATAATCCATTGATTATTTCTTGTTACACTTCAGAATTCTCCCTTTCCAGTCTATGGCAGTACCTAACATTAATTGAAACACTATTAACTAGAAAGTTAAATTATGAGATGCTACTTTGAAAAGTTATTTACTTACAATTCATCTCTAGAATTTAAACTCCTGTTACTCTCTAAGAATTACTTCTGCGATTTTTTAACCCATTTCCCTGCATTCTTTCAGTCTCTTTCTTTTTTTTTAATTTTTATTAGGTATTTTCCTCCTTAATATCTCTGTAATAACTCCTTAAAGAAATACAGAAGAATACAGGTAAACATGTAGAAGATCTTAAAAAGGAAACACAAAATTCCCTTAAAGAATTACAGGAAAACACAACTAAACATGTGAAGAAATTGAACAAAACCATCTAGAATCCAAAAATGGAAATAGAAACAATAAAGAAATCACAAGGAGAGAGAGACAACACTGGAGAGAGAAAACCTAGGAAAGAGATCAGGAGTCACAGATGCAAGCATCACAAACACAATACAAGAGATCTCAGATGCAAAAGATACTCTAGAAAACATTAACACCAACAGTCACAGAAAATGCAAAATATAAAACTCCTCATGCAAAATACCCAGGAAAACCAGGACACAATTAGAAGACCAAAGCTAAGGATAATAGGTATAGAAAGGAGCAAAGATTCCTAACTTAATCATCAGAGCACAGTTCTCCCACCACTTACTTTCAACAAACCTCTAGAAAAAAAACATCCCTAGCCTAAAGAAAGAGATGCCCATGAACATACAAGAAGCCTACAGAACTTCAAATAGAATGGATCAGAAAATGCATAATACAAAGAAAGAATATTAAAAACAGTAAGAGAAAAAGGTCAAGTTGCATATAAAGGGAAACATATTAATTACATAAGACTTTTCACCAGATATTATAAAAGTCAAAAGATCCTGGGCAGATGTCATACAGACCCTAAGAGAACACAAATACCAGCCCAGGCTACTTTACTCAGTGAAACTCTCAAATACCATAGATGGAGAAACCAAGATATTCCATGATAAAACCAAATTTATAGACTATCTTTCCAAAAATCCAGCCCTAATAAAGGATAACAATGGAAAACTCCAATGCAACAAGGGGAATTACATCCTAGAAAAAGCAAGAAAGTACTCTTCATTCAACAAACCCAAAAGAAGATAGTCACACAAACACACTTTTACCTCTAACAACAAAAAAAATGCAAAGCAACAATCACTATTTCTTAATATCTTTTAACATCAGTAGACTCACCCCTCCCCCCCAAAAAAGACATAAATTACCAGACTGGATACATAAACAGGAACACCATTTTGTCATATGCAGGAAATGTATCTCAGTGACAAAGACAGATACTACCTCAGAATAACGTGCTACAACATAATTTTCAAAGCTAATGGTCCCAAGGAACAAGCTGGAACATCCATATCAATATGGAGTAAAATCAACTTGCAAACAAAAGTTATCAAAAAAATAAAATAAAATAAGGAAGGACACTTCATACTCATCAAAGAAAAGAATCTACCAAGATGAACTCTCAATTCTGAACATCTATGCCCCAAATTTAAGGGCATCCACATTCATAAAAGGAACTTAATTAAAGCTCAAAGAGCACATTATACCTCACACAATAATAGTGGGAGACTTCAATGCCCCATTCTCAGCATGGAAACAGAAACTAAACAGAGATACAGTGAAACTAAGAAAGTTATGAACCAAATGGATTTAACAGATATCTATAGAACATTTCATCCTAAATCAAAAGAATATACTTTCTTTTCCTTGCCTTATGGTACTGTCTCCAAAATTGACAATATAATCAGTCACAAAACAGGACTCAATAGGTACCAGATAATTGAAATACTACCATGTATCCTATTAGATCACCATGGACTAAGTCTGGTCTTCAATGACAACAGTAACAACAGAAATCCCACATATACATGCATACTGAACAACCTTCTACTCAATGATAAGTTGATCAATGAAGAAATAAAGAAAGAAATGCAAAGAAACAAAAAACCCAAACCAACAGAAAAAAAGGGGGGGGGGGAGCTTAAATTAGCAACTTGACAGCAGATCTGAAAGCTCTAGAAGAAAAAAGAAGCAAAACCACGCAAAAGGAGAAGAAGGCAGGAAATAATCAAACTCAGGACTGAAATCAACCAAGTAGAAACATAAAGAACTGTAGTAAGAATCCTCAAAACCAGGGGCTGTTTCTTTGAGAAAATCAACAAGATAGATAAACCCGTAGCCATACTAACCAAAGGGTGCAAATAGAGTATCCAAGTTAACAAATTGAGAAATGAAAAAGTAGATGTAAAAACAGAAACTGAGGAAACCTAAAAGAATCATCAGATCCTACTAAAACCCCTATACTCAACAAAACTGGAAAATCTGGATGAAATGAACAATTTTCTACACAGATACCAGCTACCAATGTTAAATAAGGTCAGATCAGACATCTATACAGTCCTAAAACCCATAAAAAGTTAGAAGCAGTCATTAATAATCTCATAACCAAAAGAATCCCAGGACCACATGGTTTTACTGCAGAATTCTACCAGATATTCAAAGAAGACCTTACACCAATACGCTTCAAGCTATTTCACAAAATAGAAACCAAGGTAACATTACCAAATTTGTTCTATGAAGCCAAAACTACTCTGATACCTAAACCACACATAGAACCAACAAAGAAAGAGAACTTCAGAACAATTTCCCTTATGGAAATTGATGCAAAAATACTCAATAAAATTCTTGCCAACTGAATCCAAGAAAACATCAAAATGATCATTCACCATGGATCAATATAAAGAAATCCGTCAATGTAATCCACCACATAAACAAACTCAAAGAAAAAAACCACATGATCATTTCATTAGATGCTGAGAAAAGGATGTGACAAAAACCAATACCCTTCCATTATTAAAGTCTTGAAAAGACCAGGAATTCAAGGTCCATACCTAAACATAGTAAGAGCAATATACAGCAAACCAGTAGACAGCATTAATATAAGTGGAGAGAAACTTGAATCAATTCCACTAAAATCTGTGATTAGAGACAAGGCTGCCCACTCTCTCCCTTCCTACTCAATAGAGTACTTGAAGTCCTAGCCAGAGCAATCAGAAAACAAAAGGATGTCAAATCCATCAGAGAACACCTAAACCTGATAAACAACTTAAGCAAAGTGGCTGGATATAAAATTAACTCAAAGAAATCCATAGCCTTCCTATACTCAAAGGATAAACAAGCTGATAAAGAATTTAGGGAAACAACACCCTTCAAAATGGTCACAAATATTATAAAATGTCTTGGTGTGACTCCAACCAAGCAAGTGAAAGATCTGTATGACAAGAACTTCAAGTCTCTGGAGATAGAAATTAAAGAGGATCTCAGAAGATAGAAAGATCCCCCATGGCAGATGGTGAGCTAGCAGTCTGAAGAAGTGACACAGCTTCTGGTACAGACACCATTACAGGCTCGGGACATCTGGGCACCTTGCCTGCCAGAGGAGAGGTGTCCACCTGGGAGGGCTCTGACTGCCAGAGCAGGTAAGGGGGCCATCTTGTGTCCCAGGTCCCTCAGAGGCCAGTCTGCACAGGTGAGAGTGTGGACAGCAGAAGCAACACAGCTTCTGGGACAGGCAGAAGCAACATGGCTTCAGGGACAGACACCAGTTTCAGACTCCAGACATCTGGGCACCTTACCAACCAGAAGAGAGCTATCTGCCTGGTAGGGCTCTGACTGCCAAAGCAGGCGAGAGAGCCATTTTGTGTCCTGGGTCCCTAGGAGACCAGTCTGTGCAGATGAGCTTGCAGACTGCAGAGGCAATGCATGTTCTGGGACAGGCCTTGTTTCAGGCCTTCATCTTCAGCCAGGAGGCAGGTCTGAATGCCACACCTCAGTTCACATTCCCTGAAAGAGGAGAGCTTGCCTGCAGAGAGTACTCTGACTGCTGAGACACAGGAGAGAGCTGGACTCCCAGGACTGCTGACAGAGGCTAACAGAATAACAGGAAGAACAAGCTCCAACCAGAGACAATATAAAAACTAATGCCAGATATTACCAGATAGCAAAAGGCAAATGTAAAAATCTTAGTAACAGAAACCAAGACCACTCACCATCATCAGAACTCAGCACTCCCACGTCAGCCAGTCCTGGATACCCCAACATACCCAAAAAGCAAAACTTAGATTTAATACCATATCTCATGATGCTGGTGGAGGACTTTAAGAAGGGCATTAATAACTCACATAAAGAAATACAAGAGGACACTGCTAAAGAGGCAGAACTCCTTAAAGAATTATAGGAAAACACAACCAAACAGGTGAAGGAATTGAACAAAACCATCCAAGACATAAAAAGGGAAGTAGAAACAATAAAGAAAATTCAAACTGAGACAAGTATGGAGATAGAAACCCTAGGAAAGAAATCAGGAACCATAGATGTGAGCATCACCAACAGAATATGAGATGGAAGAAAGAATCTCAGGTGGAGAAGATTCCATAGAGAACATAGGCACAAAAATCAAAGAAAATGCAAAATGCAAAAAGATCCTAACACAATGAGAAGACCAAACCTAAGGATAATAGGAGTAGATGAGAATGAAGATTTTCAACTTAAAGGGCCAGCAAATATCTTCAACAAAATTATAGAAGAAAATTTTCCAAACATAAAGAAAGAGATGCCCGTGAGCATACAAGAAGCCTACAGAACACCAAATAGACTGTACCAGAAAAGAAATTCGTACCGACAAATAATAATCAGAGCAACAAATGCACTATATAAAGATAGAATATTAAAAGCAGTAAGGAAAAAAGGTCAAGCAACATAGGAAGGCAGGCCTATTAGATTACACCAGACTTCTCACCAGAGACTAAGAATGCCAGAAGATCCTGGACAGACACAAAGAGAACACAAATGCCAGCACAGGCTTCTATACCCAGCAAAACTCTCAATTATCATTTATGGAGAAACCAAAGTATTCCATGATAAAACCAAATCCACACAATATCTTTCCATGAATCCAGCCCTTCAAAGGATAATAAACGGAAAACACCAACACAAGGAAAGAAATTACACCCTAGAAAAAGCAAGAAAGTAATCCCTCAACAAACCTAAAAGAAGACAGCCACAAGAACAGTATCCCAACTTTAATAACAAAAATAACAGGAAGCAACAGTTACTTTTCTTTTATTTCTTTTAACATCAATGGACTCAATCCCTCAATAAAAAGGCATAGACTAATAGACTGGCTAGACAAACAGGACCCAATATTTTGCTGCCTACAGGAAGCCCACCTCATTGAAAGAGATGGACACTACCTCGGAGTGAAAGGCTGGAAAACAACTTTCCAAGCAAATAGTCTAAAGAAATAAGCTGGAGTAGCCATTTTAATATAGAATAAAATTGACTTCCAACCCAATGTTATGAAAACGACAAGGAGGGGCACTTCATACTCATCAAAGGTAAAAATCTACCAAGATAAACTCTCAATTCTGAATATCTATACTCTAAATACAAGGGGAGCCACATTCATTAAAGAAACTTTAGTAAAGCTTAAAGCACATGTTGCACCTCACAAAATAATAGTGGGACACTTCAACAACCCACTCTCAACAACGGACAGATCCTGGAAACAGAAACTAAACAAAAACACATGGACACAAACAGAAGTTATGAAACAAATTGATTTAATAGATATCTACAGAACATTTTATCCTAAAACAAAAGGATATAACTTCTTCTCATCACCACATGGTACCTCCTCCAAAATTGACCATATAATTGATCATAAAACAGGCCTCCACAGATACAACAATACTGAAATTACCCCATGCATCCTATCTGATCACCACGAACTAAGGCTGATCTTCAATAACAGAATAAAAAATAGAAACCCAACATTCACGTGGAAACTGAACAACTTTCTACTCAATGATTCCTTGGTCAAGAATTAAATAAGAAAGAAATTAAAGTCTTTTTAGAGTTTAATGAAAATGAAGACACAACATACCCAAACATATGGGACACAATGAAGGCAGTTCTAAGAGGCAAACTCATAGCCCAGAGTGCCGCCAATAAGAAACTAGAGAGAGCATACTCTAGCAGCCTGAGAGAACACCTAGAATCTCTAAAACCTAGAATCTCCTTTAAAACTAAAGGAGGCAAATTCACAGAAGAGGAGTAAAAGGCAGGAAATAATAAAACTCAGGGCTGAAATCAACCAAGTGGAAACAAAAAGAACTATTCGAAGAATCAACCAAACCAGGAGCTGGATCTTTGAGAAAATAAACAAGATAGATAAACCCTTAGACAGACTAACTAGAGGGCACAGGAACAGTATCCTAAATAACAAAATCAGAAATGAAAAAGGAGACATAACAACAGAACCTGAGGATAATCCAAAACATCAGATCCTACTACAAAAGTTTATATTCAACAAAACTAGAAATCCTGGGTGAAATGGATAACTTCTTAGACAGATACCAGGTACCAAAGTTAAATCAGGATCAGATTAACGATCTAAACAGTACATTTCACCTAAAGAATTAGAAGCAGTCATCAGTAGTCTATCAACCAAATAAAGCCCAGGACCAGATGGGTTTAGTGCAGAGTTCTATCAGACCTTCAAAAAAGACCTAATTCCAACTCTCCTCAAACTATTTCACAAAATAGAAACAGAAGGTACTCTACCCAATTCATTCTATGAACCCACAATTACTCTGATACCTAAACCACACGAAGACTCAACAAAAAAGAGAACTCCTGACCAATTTCCCTTATGAATATCGATGCAAAAGTACTCAATAAAATCCTTGCAAATCGAACCCAAGAACAAATCAAAAAGATAAACCATCATGACCAAGTAGGCTTCATCCCAGGGATTCAGGGATGGTTTAATATATGGAAACCCATCAGCGTAATCCACTGTGTAAACAAACTCAAAGACAAAAACCATATGATCATCTCATTAGATGCTGAGAAAGCATTTGACAAAATCCAACACCACTTCATGATAAAAGTCTTGAAAGATCAGGAATTGAAGGCCCATACCTAAACATAATAAAAGCAATATACAGCAAAGCAGTAGCCAACATCAAACTAAATGGAGAGAAATTCGAAGCAATCCCACTAAAATCAGGTACTAGACAAGGCTGTCCACTTTCTCCTTACCTACTCAATATAGTTCTTGAAGTCCTAGCCAGAGCAATTTGACAACATAAGGAAATCAAGGGGATACAAATTGGAAAGGAAGAAGTCAAATTATCACTATTTGCAGATGATATGATAAGTGATATATAAGTGACCCTTAAAATTCCACCAGAGGACCCCTAAACCTAATAAACAGCTTCAGTGCAGTAGCTGGATATAAAATTAACTCAAAAAAATCAATGGCCTTTCTCTACACAAATGATAAATGGGCTGAGAAAGAAATTAGTGAAACAATACCCTTCACAATAGTCAGAAATAATATAAAATACCTTGGTGTGACTCTAACTAATGAAGTGATAGATCTGTATGATAAGAACTTTAAGTCTCTGAAGAAAGAAATTGAAGAAGATGGAAAGATCTCCATGCTCATGGATTGGCAGGATTAATATAGTCAAAATAGCTATCTTGCTGAAAGCCATCTACAGATGCAATGCAATCCCCATCAAAATTCCAACTCAATTCTTCACTGAGTTAGAAAAGGCAACCTGCAAATTCATCTGGAATAATAAAAAACTTAGGATAGCAAATACTATTCTCAACAATAAAAGAACCTCTGGTGGAATCACCATACCTGACCTTAAGTTGTATGACAGAGCAATTGTGATAAAAACTGCATGTTACTGTTACAGCTATAGACAGGTAGATCAATGAAATATAATTGAAGACCCAGAAATGAATCCACACACCTATGGTCACTTAATCTTTAACAAGGGAGCTAAAACCATCAGGTGGAAAAATGACAGCATTTTCAAAAAATGGTGCTTGCAGAAGTGGCTGTTATCATGTAAAAGAATGCGAATTGATCCATTCTTATCTCCTTGTACAAAGCACAAATCTAAGTGGATCAAAGACCTCCACATAAAACAAGACACACTGAAATTTATAGAGGAAGAAGTGGGGATAAGCTTCAAAGATATGGGCACAGGGGAAAAATTCCTAAACAGAACAGCAATGGCTTGTACTGTAAGATCAAAAATTGACAAATGGGACCTCATAAAATTGCAAAGATTCTGTAAAGCAAAAGACATAGTCAATAAGACAAAATGGTCACACACAGATTGGGAAAGCATTTTTACCAATACTTAATATGGCAGGGGACTAATATCCAATATATGCAAAGATATCAAGAAGCTGGACCCT
Organism: Mus musculus; assembly: GCF_000001635.26. Taxonomy (NCBI): domain Eukaryota; kingdom Metazoa; phylum Chordata; class Mammalia; order Rodentia; family Muridae; genus Mus; species Mus musculus. Next base: position 17,587,681 of record NC_000070.6, on the reverse strand, counting down.
AAAAATTCAAAGAACCCCATTAAAAATGGAGTACAGAGCTAAACAAATAATTCTCAACTGAGGAATATGGAATGGCTGAGAAGCACCTGAAAAAATGTTCAACATCCTTAATCATCAGGGAAATGCAAATTAAAACAACATTGAGATTCTACCTCACACCATTCAGAATGACTAAGATCAAAAATTCAGGTGACAGCAGATGCTTGAGAGGATGTGGAGACAGAGGAATAATCCTCCATTACTGGTGGGATTGCAAGCTTGTACAACCCCTCTGGAAATCAGTCTGGTGGTTCCTCAGAAAATTGGACATTATACTACCAGAAGATCCAGCAATACCTCTTCTGGTCATATACCCAGAAGATGTTCCAACTTGTAATAAGGACACATCCTTCACTATGTTCATAGCAGCCTTATTTATAATAGCCAGAAGCTGCAAAGAACCCCGATGTCCCTCAACAGAGGAATTAATACAGAAATTTTGATATATTTACACAATGGAGTACTACTTATCTATTAAAAACAATGGATTTATGAAATTCTTGGGCAAATGGATGTATCTGGAGGTTATCATCCTTAGTGAGGTAACCCAATCACAAATATATGATTCAACACAGGGTCCCCAATGGAGGAGCTAAAGAAACTACTGAATTAGCTGAAGAGGTCTGCAACCCTATAGGTGGAACAACAATCTGAACTAACCAGTACCCCTAAGAACTTGTGTTTCTAGCTGCATATGTAGCAGAATATTGCCTAGTCAGCCATCATTGGGAAAAGAGGCCCCTTTGTCTTGCAAACTTTATATGCTCCAGTACAGGGGAACGCCAGGGCCAAGAAGTGAGAGTAGATTGGTAGAGGAGCATGGTGGGGGAAGTGTATAAGGAACTTTTGGGATAGCATTTGAAATGTAAATAAAGAAATTATCTAATAAAATTTAAAAAAAGAAATATCCCCCAATCTCAAAGATTAGGAGTAATAATATAGTAAAAAAGGCCATCTTGCCAAAAGCAATCTACAGATACAGTGTAATCCCCATCAAATTTTCAACTAAATTCTTCATAGAGTTAGAAAGAGCAATTTGCAAATGTATTTGGAATAAAAATAAAATTAAAAAACAACCCTCCAAGATAGAGAAAACTATTCTTAATAATCAAAGATCTTTTGGGGGGATCACTATTCATGACCTCAAGCTCTTCTAGAGAGCAATCGAAATAAAAACTGCATGGTATTGGTATAGCCACAGGCAGGCAGATCATTGGAACAGAATTGAAGACCCAGAAATGAACCCACACACCTATTGTCACTTGATCTTTGACAAAGTACCTAAAATTATTCAGTGGGGGAGAAAGGTATTTGGAGGTCAGCATGTAGAAGAATGTAAATCGTTCATTCTTATCTCCTTGTATAAAGCTCATGTCCAAGTAGACCAAGGACCTTCACATAAAACCAGATACACTGAAGATAGAAGAGAGAGTGGGAAAGAGCCTCAAATACATGGAAAATTTCCTAAAATTTTCCTAAACAGAACGCCATTGGCTTATGCTATAAGATTAAGAATTGACATATGGTATCTCATAAACCTGCAAAGCTTCTATAAGGCAAAGGATATTGTCAATGGGATAAAACAATAAACAACAGATTGGGAAAAGTTCTTTATCAACCCTGCATCAGATGGAGAGTTAATATCCAATATATACAAAGAACTCAGGAAGTGAGACTCTAGAGAACCAAATAACCCTACTAAAAATGGGGCACAAAGCTAAATGAAGAATTCTCAACTGTGGAATACTGAATGGCTGAGAAGCACTTAAAGAAAGTTCAACATCCTTACTCATCAGGTAAATGCAAATCAAAACAACCCTGAGATTCCACCTCACACCAGTCAGAATGGCTTAGACATAAAATCAGGTGACAGCAGATCCTGTCAAGGATGTGGAGAAAGAAGAACACTCTTCCATTTTTGCTAGGATTACAAGCTCGTACAACCACTCTGGAAACCAATCTGGCAATTCCTCAGAAAATTGGACATAGTATTACCTGAAGATCAAAGTACACCATTTCTGGGCATTTAACCAGAATATGTTCTGACATGTAATAAGGACACATGCTCCACTTTCTTCATAGCAGCCGTATGTATAATAGCCAGCAGCTGGAAAAAATCCAGATATCTGTCAACAGAAGAATGGATTAAAAAAAGTGATATATGTACACAATGGAGTACTACTCAGCTATTAAAGACAATTAAATCACGAAATTCTTTGGCAAATGGATGGAATTAGAAAATATTGTCTTAAGTGAGGTAACACTGTCACAAAAGAACACATATGCTATGCACTCACTGATAACTGGATAATAGCCCAGACCATGAGAATCTCAAGCAGGAAGACCAAAGTATGGATGCTTGAGCCCTTTTTAGAAGGGGGAACAAAATACTCAAGGGAGGAATTACAGAGACAAAATGTAGGGGGAAGACTGTAGGAAAGGACATACAGAGACTGTCCCAGCTAAGGATCCATCCCTTATATGGACACCAAACCCAGACTATTGCAAATGCCAACAATTGCTTGCTGATATAGCTGTCTCCTGAGAGGTTCTGGCAGAGCCTCTCAAATACAGAGGTAGATGCTTTAGCCAACAATTGGACTGAGCACAGAATACCCAATGGAGGAGTTAGAATAAGGACTGAAGGAGCTATGGGGTTTGCAACCCATAGGAAGAACAACAATATCAACTAATCAGTCCCTGCCCTGCCCTGTCCTGCCCCCCATGTTTTGAGGGACTAAACCACCAACCAAGGAGTATACATGGAAGGACCCATGGCTCCAGCTGAATACTTAACAGAGGATGGCCTTGTTGTGGACATCAATGTGAGGAGAGGCCCTTGATCCTGGGAAGGCTGGATGCCCCAATGTAGGGGAATGCAAAGGTGGTGAGGCAGGAGTGGGTAGGTAGGTTGATGAATCCCCTCATAGAAGTAGGAGGAGGAAGGATGGGATAAGTGTTTTCTGGAGAGGAAAATGGGAAAGGGTATAACATTTGGAATGTTAATAAATAAAATAACCAATAAAAGAAAGAAAAGAAAAGAAAAGAAAAGAAAAGAAAAGAAAGAAAATCTAGTGAAAACATCAAATGACAATGACAAAGTAAACTGCTTTAACTTCCACCTATTATTTTCCTAAGGAATTCTGAAACAAACTCTGAGCTAGAACAAATTTTATGCACAATCTTGATAGATACCTATTGGTAGTTTCCACTCCTTGTTGGGATTTAAGAGGCATAATCATGTGAAGTTGTATGAGTTATTTAATATGTAAGGAAACATAAATTGAAATCTACCTTAAAATATATTCCTCTTCCTTATTATGTTTGAAATACTAAATTTTTACATTTATTTAACTACAAGTGAATCATCTTAGGATTAGTTCAGTACATTCAAGATTAAAGACTTTTATAGTTTTTTCAGTGATTATTGAATTTTGATACCCCAAAAGTTCAATTGTCCCTCATAGTTTAATAATTTCATTGTTTTGATATGATATATATATATATATATATATATATATATGTATATATACACATAATTACAATTTTATTGTAAGTTATTCTTAGTATCAAGTTGAAACTGAGGACTCCCAATTGGGGATACTTCATAATATGAAATTATATGTATACGCAAAAATGGTGTGCCACAGGGGAACGTGTCTTTAATCCCAGAATTCAGGAGGCAGAGGTCATCAGATTTCTCTGAGTTACAGATTGGTATACTCTAAACAGCTAGTCCAGACCAGTCAATGCTACAACATATGGCTATGTCTCAAAACAATACCCCAAAAGCAAGCAAACAAAAACTATCACATAGCAAAGCAAAGCAAAGCAAATAATAATAATAATAAAAAAATAAAAAATAAAAATAAAAATAGACAGAACAAATAAAAATAACCCACCCCAACAAAGTAAGCCTTCAAACAACAGTTTTCCTGTTCTTTTCTCAAGCTTCATATATTGTGATTTGAATGTAGAGCACAGTAGAGTACAGAACAACAAAATTACATGATAAAAAGATATGGACATTTTTCCACCCATTTCAAGTTCTAAATGTTCAAACTTTCTTGAGATTAAAATTTTATATTCCGTGGACCTATGGTAAAGATAAAGAGAATTTGTTCTCAAACTTAAAGCTTTATCAGTATGTGTTCTCATGGTCCTAGTGTGTTAAAGTCAGAAAAATATTTTGAGAGTGTAGAGCCAAGTGGTTTGGGGAGAAATACTCTCTCTTGTCAGAGACATATTGTTCTCTACATCTTTGCCATTTCTACCTTTGTTTATCACACTGAACTGTTGAAAAAAAATGATTTCTTGCCACTGACTATCCCCTTTTTGGGTCTCCTATCTATGTGGAATGGATCTCTGGTTGCAGGTGGACAAGGAGTCGGCAGATGACAAACAGAAGAGACACATGAGATTATGTAGAATCTGAATGTAATTTGTCAAATTGAACATCAAACATTTTATACAGAAGAAAATAGGGAAGTTGGGTGAAACACAGGCAAGGTACAAAGAGGTTACTGGATTTTACACAAAACAGAGGAATACAAACATGGATGGACTGACAAGAACCAACTGGGGTAAAATTCAATGTTAACAACTGGGATCAAAAACAGCTGCACCTAAGGTCCACTAAATCTTAGAAGGCAGGGTCAAGGGCTTCCTGCCCTTGCCAAAGTTCCAATTTTGGTCTATTGTATAGCCCACCTTCCCCCTAGGCCATTGTAAATACTTGTGTATGGGTGTAACTCAGCTATCTATAGTTCTAAGTATCTACTCTGGTTCCTTCTTAGATCACAAACTTCCTTCTTCCTAGATAATGGTAAATTCCTGGGTAGGGCAGTGACTTAGCTATCCATGCCCAAGGTCAGATCAAGGACTGCCTAGAATCTAATTTAGCTATATGTCAAAAAATCAATCCTTAGGAGCAATTGTAATAAAGCAATATTAAGGGAAAGCACGCCGATCTGTTTGCCAACTAAAGCAAGGACATTGGAGCGTTCTTTATACAGGATGCCACAATTCCAGGAGACTAAGTTTCCATGAACTTTTCGCCTCGGGACAGCGCCCAGGTTTTTGGGGCCTGTCAAGCTTGTCATTACTGGAGTGGAGGTAGCAATTTCAGATCTTATCATAATTTACAAAAATGCTTCTCTTTTGGGTCACCCTTTATTGCTCTGATAATGTACTCAGAGCAAAAGCTGTCTATGAGAAGAGACACTTATTTCATTGTATACTTCCATGTTATGGTCTATCACTGAGGAAAGTCAAGATAGAACCTCAAGCAGGAACTTGATAGCAAAACACATAAAGTAACACTGCTTGCTTGTTTTCTCATAAGCTCTAGGTAACCCAGCTCTCTTCCACATCCCTACCAAGGGAATGGCAACACCAATAGTAGGCAGAAGACAATCAAAACATAAATATTTTCACAGGCAAACTTAATAAAGACATTTGCTCAATATTTGTTTTTAAACTGTACAGTGCCTTTTTTTGTATAGTTAACACACTACCGAATGTGTCTTTAGATAGCCCTCTCCTGGTGGTATTTTCAATAGCCACTAACCTTGCCTGGTACAGTCTGGGGGTTGTAAATTGGCATGGAAATTTAAAGCAGGTTCTTGTTGGTGCACAGCACAAATTAGTTATATACAGGGACAGTAGTTTGTTTTTTTGTTTTTTTCTTTTGGTTTTATTTTTGGGTTTTATTTTTTTCATCTTCAGTTGTCTCTGATGCAGCTTATACGAAGATAATTGTTGTTCTGTTAACTGAATACCACTCTGTAATTGCAAAAAAAAAAAAAAAAAAAAAAAAATTGTGGCTGTTTTGTTGACATTCTGAATGCTTCTAAGTAAATACAATTTTTTTTTTATTAAAAAAAAAGAGTTGCTCAATGTTTAAATTTTTTACTTCTTTCAAGTCATTCTGGGATGTATCATGTTGGCAGTTGATGCTATCTGAAACAGCTGCAGATATTCATGAAGATGACCTTCGTTGTCTGCACTTCAGCAGAGTTCCTATTCTGTTGATAATTTCCCCAAGCAAGTGTCATTGAAACCTACGACTGCTAATAATGACGACAAATTTGTGTAGGCTTCATACTCAACCCTCTTAAATTGTATCTTTTGTGCCATTTTTAAAATTATTAAAGCCTAATCAATATTTTTCTATATTGAATATTTGAAACTTACTAAATGCAAGCAATGTGCCTTGATCAAATGTCAATTAGCTCAAGTTTCACTTTTTTTTTTTCCAAGCTCAGGCTCATAGTTACTACAAATTCTTATGAATCTAAAATTTGCCTTATGTGTAGTTTTCTAAACGCTTTCCACACACAAACCTCAATTATAATTATGTGGCAGCCAAGCTCAATCAAGAGCTCTAAGAACAGAAGTCTTCACCTACCCGTGTTAATATGTTTTTCCCTCTTATGACTGCAAGCAGTTCAATAATAAAATACATTGTCAATTGACTTCTTTATGTCCCAGGCTTAAATTAATAGTGAAATGGTCAATCAATAAGACAGCAGTTGATGGTCACATTCTAACTGAAATCTTTGTTTCCTGACTGCCTGTCATTATGTCACCAGAGATAGTCTTATAAATTCCAAAATGCTTAATGAAATTACTTTAATTCCATAGAATTAGTGACCTAATTGGACTTCTATAGTAATATTTTCTAATAAATACTTTTCATGACACAAATACTGATTCACAGCAATCAAGCTGGGTAGAAAATGACTTCCAGGAATTAGTAAGGATGTTTGTCCCATAAAAGCAGTTGCTATTTCTCAGAAAGCATGAAATATAGACTTTGTGGGTGTGAAGAAAAGTGATTATATTTATAATTGAATCTAAAAAAAGTGAGTTTCTGAATATTATTTACAAATTTAAAAATAAATGAACCTGAGCTGAAGAGGATATTAACTTAATTTTCCTAGGTTCTCAAGTGTAGAGGAAGAGAGACAAAAGTTTCCAAGACTCATGAAAAGAATTGTATCTGCCTTGTTTTTTTCTAATGGTATATTGCATATTTGCTATTTCAATTAAATTTTTTAATTAAAAATTTCAACTTGTAAGTATGCTAAGTAACTATCATATTCATATGACCTCTAAGTAGAAGTATTTAGTAAGAAGTAATGAACTTGAATATTAACATGGTTCTGATCAAAGAATATGGAAATATATTTAAATTGAAATTATGTGGGCATTATGTTAATATATAATAGTGACTCTCATCTAATTTGGGATGTTTTAATCACTATATTAAAATACCTTTTAATAGCTTACCACTCTAAATCCATATAAATAGGAGAAATTTTGAACTTCATTTGGGAAATGTTTTAATATGTTAATTAATAAAATGTTAAATGTAAAGTTATCTTTGTTGTTTACAGTACCACAAGGAGAAAAGAGTCGCTGAGTATGAAGTTCATCTCTTAAATTTGTTATGTAGACATTTTTTTTTTGAATTGACATATTTCCTTCTGGATGTATGAGAAAAGTGAAAGAAACATAAAAGGCTGGGAAAGCTCAAAATGTTAAGATTCATAAGACCCCTCCCCTAGTTTGTATAATCACTGACAGTTACTATGAAGAGGGTAATCTCTGACCAGCCTAGATGTCTCTCTTATTCTGGAGCCCTTTCAGGTATAGCAGAAAGAATGACCAGAGCCATAATATTTCCCCGGAGAGTCAGAACCTGGAGGCTGGCTTCAGCAGCAAACATATCAGACTACAGATTATCTTTGTACCTTTTTTACTAAAAATTGTACTCCTGGGAAGAGACATCACGGCCATAGAAACTCTTAAAACAAAAAAAGCATTTACTTCTTTCTTGCTCACAAATTCTGAGGTTTAGTTAAATATCATCAGGGCAGGAGACATGGCAACATGAAGGCAGACATGTTGCTGGAGAAAGAGCCAGGAATTCTACATCTGGATATAGAGAGCAGAAAGAAAGAGACAATAGGCTTGGCCCTTGAAACCTCAAAGCCCATCCTCAGTTACAAACTTGCACCAACAAAACGACACCTACTCCAAGAAGGCCACACTTACTCCAAGAAGGCCACACCTACTCCAAAGGCCACAACTCCAAATCTCTCTCAAGTAGTGTGATGAAGCATTGAAATATAAGAACCTATGAGGACCATTCCTATTCAAATCACCACTGCACCTCCCTTGGAACTGATTCAGGCCAAGCAATACGTTCATTCTCTATCCAACATTTTTCTTCTTATAAAATAATAAGAACACATGATTAATATTTTCCTTTGGTATTACAGCAGGCAAAGATTTCTTTTTAAATATTTCTTTAACTTAACCAGGCTAGATAGCACTGTTGTAGAATGACAAATGTCTGGGGCATTTTAACACTTGTTTCTTAGTTGGAGACACTGATTAGACAAGTTTCAATAGTTTAGGCTTGTTGGATTAAGTGTGTCACTGTGAGTAGGTTTACAGATTAAAGTATTCTACCAACTACATAGAGTTCACTATCTCTACTAAGTGGTTGTAGCTTGAGATGTTAGTTCCCATATTCCTGCTTCTACTGTCTTGCCTGTCTCTTGCTTCCATGGTAGCCATCATGATAGACTCTTATCTCTCCAGAATTTCCTTCTATAAATTGTCTTGATTACAGTGTCTTATCATAGGAAGAAAATATTTATTAATGCAGACACTTACTTGAAGTGAGTGTAATAGCTTTTATAAGGTCTGCACATGTTCAAAAAGCTTTTGTAATCACTGAATTTCTCACAAATTTGGGGAAATATCTGGAAAGACTATGTGAGGAAGAACTGTAAGATCTTAAATAATGGGGATGTATTGTTTACTGTTTGTCTTTTGAAAAAATAACTGGATAAACAATGTAAAAAGTAAATAAAACTTATTAATGAAGGTAATGGGTGTAACTCAGTGGGAAAAGACACTCACAGGGACCATTAAGTGTTTGAGGGTGAGTTACCATGCAATGATTAGGGTACTCCTTCATAAAATGTTGTTCAGGGGATCTTCCTAAGTCCACACAAGCCATAACGGACATTTTTATTGCTGTTGGTTACATGGCAGAGATAGACACTAATTCTCTACTACTTGAGAATAACACATGTTACAAGTACATTGCATGAAGATATCAAGCTAGAACTGATATGAAAATTTCCTTTCTTATGGATGGCATTTTTTATTACATATTTTCTTTATTTACATTTCAAATGTTGTCCCCTTTCCTAGTTTCCCCTCTGAAAATCCCCTGTTCTCTCCCCTCTCCCTTTGCTCCCAACCCACCCACTCCTGCTACCTGGCCCAGACATTTCCCTATACTAGGACATAGAACCTTCATAGGACCTAGGGCCTCTCCTCCCACTGATGACCAACTAGGCCATCCTCTGCTACATATATGGCAAGAGCCACATGTCCCACCATGTGTTTTCTTTGATTGGTGGTTTAGTTCCAAGGAACTCTGAGGGAACTGGTTAGTTTATATTGATGTTTACAGATGGCATTTACATTAGACTTGTCACCAACTATGACTATAAACCCCACATGTTTCACAACAAATATTCCATATATGTTTTTCATTTTTACAAGTGGAAAAATGCTGTGTATATAACCAGTTGGTTTCTCTTTGGATTTAAAGATTAGTCTATAAGAGGGAACTCATTGCAATCCATGAAAAAAAAAAAACCTCATGGATTGGAAGCTTGCAGTTTCCATTTGCAAACTGACTGATAGTATTTTGTCAAATGGGTGTGTTCCTGTGAAATTGTATTCTAAACACATTTGCTCATAGATTCTAACAAACTTTTGTCAGTCAAGGAGAGAAACTATTTTTTTTTTTTTTTTTTTTTTTAACATACCAAACTTTATTTATTTTTTTTTTCCATTTTTTATTAGGTATTTAGCTCATTTACATTTCCAATGCTATACCAAAAGTCCCCCTTACCCACCCACCCCCACTCCCCTACCCACCCACTCCCCCTCTTTGGCCCTGGCGTTCCCCTGTACCGGGGCACACAAAGTCTGCGTGTCCAATGGGCCTCTCTTTCCAGTGATGGCCGACTAGGCCATCTTTTGATACATATGCAGCTAGAGTCAAGAGCTCAGGGGTACTGGTTAGTTCATAATGTTGTTCCACCTATAGGGTTGAAGATCCCTTTAGCTCCTTGGGTACTTTCTCTAGCTCCTCCATTGGGAGCCCTGTGATCCATCCATTAGCTGACTGTGAGCATCCACTTCTGTGTTTGCTAGGCCCCGGCATAGTCTCACAAGAGACAGCTACATCTGGGTCCTTTCGATAAAATCTTGCTAGTATATGCAATGGTGTCAGCGTTTGGATGCTGATTATGGGGTGGATCCCTGGATATGGCAGTCTCTACATGGTCCATCCTTTCATCTCAGCTCCAAACTTTGTTTCTGTAACTCCTTCCATGGGTGTTTTGTTCCCACTTCTAAGGAGGGGCATAGTGTCCACACTTCAGTCTTCATTTTTCTTGAGTTTCATGTGTTTAGGAAATTGTATCTTATATCGTGGGTATCCTAGGTTTTGGGCTAGTATCCACTTATCAGTGAGTACATATTGTGTGAGTTCCTTTGTGATTGTGTTACCTCACTCAGGATGATGCTCTCCAGGTCCATCCATTTGGCTAGGAATTTCATAAATTCATTCTTTTTAATAGCTGAGTAGTACTCCATTGTGTAGATGTACCACATTTTCTGTATCCATTCCTCTGTTGAGGGGCATCTGGGTTCTTTCCAGTTTCTGGCTATTATAAATAAGGCTGCTATGAACATAGTGGAGCATGTGTCCTTCTTACCAGTTGGGGCTTCTTCTGGATATATGCCCAGGAGAGGTATTGCTGGATCCTCCGGTAGTACTATGTCCAATTTTCTGAGGAACCGCCAGACTGATTTCCAGAGTGGTTGTACAAGCCTGCAATCCCACCAACAATGGAGGAGTGTTCCTCTTTCTCCACATCCTCGCCAGCATCTGCTGTCACCTGAATTTTTGATCTTAGCCATTCTCACTGGTGTGAGGTGGAATCTCAGGGTTGTTTTGATTTGCATTTCCCTGATGATTAAGGATGTTGAACATTTTTTCAGGTGCTTCTCTGCCATTCGGTATTCCTCAGGTGAGAATTCTTTGTTCAGTTCTGAGCCCCATTTTTTAAGGGGGTTATTTGATTTTCTGAGGTCCACCTTCTTGAGTTCTTTATATATGTTGGATATTAGTCCCCTATCTGATTTAGGATAGGTAAAGATCCTTTCCCAGTCTGTTGGTGGTCTTTTTGTCTTATAGACAGTGTCTTTTGCCTTGCAGAAACTTTGGAGTTTCATTAGGTCCCATTTGTCAATTCTCGATCTTACAGCACAAGCCATTGCTGTTCTGTTCAGGAATTTTTCCCCTGTGCCCATATCTTCAAGGCTTTTCCCCACTTTCTCCTCTATAAGTTTCAGTGTCTCTGGTTTTATGTGAAGTTCCTTGATCCACTTAGATTTGACCTTAGTACAAGGAGATAAGTATGGATCGATTCGCATTCTTCTACATGATAACAACCAGTTGTGCCAGCACCAATTGTTGAAAATGCTGTCTTTCTTCCACTGGATGGTTTTGGCTCCCTTGTCGAAGATCAAGTGACCATAGGTGTGTGGGTTCATTTCTGGGTCTTCAATTCTATTCCATTGGTCCACTTGTCTGTCTCTATACCAGTACCATGCAGTTTTTATCACAATTGCTCTGTAGTAAAGCTTTAGGTCAGGCATGGTGATTCCACCAGAGGTTCTTTTATCCTTGAGAAGAGTTTTTGCTATCCTCGGTTTTTTGTTATTCCAGATGAATTTGCAAATTGCTCCTTCTAATTCGTTGAAGAATTGAGTTGGAATTTTAATGGGGATTGCATTGAATCTGTAGATTGCTTTTGGCAAGATAGCCATTTTTACAATGTTGGTCCTGCCAATCCATGAGCATGAAAGATCTTTCCATCTTCTGAGATCTTCTTTAATTTCTTTCTTCAGGGACTTGAAGTTTTTATCATACAGATCTTTCACTTCCTTCGTTAGAGTCACGCCGAGATATTTTATATTATTTGTGGCTATTGAGAAGGGTGTTGTTTCCCTAATTTCTTTCTCAGCCTGTTTATTCTTTGTGTAGAGAAAGGCCATTGACTTGTTTGAGTTAATTTTATATCCAGCTACTTCACCGAAGCTGTTTATCAGGTTTAGGAGTTCTCTGTTGGAATTTTTAGGGTCACTTATATATACTATCATATCATCTGCAAAAAGTGATATTTTGACTTCCTCTTTTCCAATTTGTATCCCCTTGATCTCCTTTTGTTGTCGAATTGCTCTGGCTAATACTTCAAGTACTATGTTGAAAAGGTAGGGAGAAAGTGGGCAGCCTTGTCTAGTCCCTGATTTTAGTGGGATTGCTTCCAGCTTCTCTCCATTTACTTTGATGTTGGCTACTGGTTTGCTGTAGATTGCTTTTATCATGTTTAGGTATTGGCCTTGAATTCCTGATCTTTCCAGAACTTTTATCATGAATGGGTGTTGGATCTTGTCAAATGCTTTTTCTGCATCTAACGAGATGATCATGTGGTTTTTGTCTTTGAGTTTGTTTATATAATGGATTACATTGATGGATTTTCGTATATTAAACCATCCCTGCATCCCTGGAATAAAACCTACTTGGTCAGGATGGATGATTGCTTTAATGTGTTCTTGGATTCGGTTAGCGAGAATTTTATTAAGGATTTTTGCATCGATGTTCATAAGAGAAATTGGTCTGAAGTTCTCTATCTTTGTTGGATCTTTCTGTGGTTTAGGTATCAGAGTAATAGTGGCTTCATAAAATGAGTTGGGTAGAATACCTTCTACTTCTATCTTGTGAAAAAGTTTGTGCAGAACTGGAGTTAGATCTTCTTTGAAGGTCTGATAGAACTCTGCACTAAACCCGTCTGGTCCTGGGCTTTTTTTGGCTGGGAGACTATTAATAACTGCTTCTATTTCTTTAGGGGATATGGGACTGTTTAGAAGGTCAACTTGATCCTGATTCAACTTTGGTACCTGGTATCTGTCCAGAAATTTGTCCATTTCGTCCAGGTTTTCCAGTTTTGTTGAGTATAGCCTTTTGTAGAAGGATCTGATGGTGTTTTGGATTTCTTCAGGATCTGTTGTTATGTCTCCCTTTTCATTTCTGATTTTGTTAATTAGGATTTTGTCCCTGTGCCCTTTAGTGAGTCTAGCTAAGGGTTTATCTATCTTGTTGATTTTCTCAAAGAACCAACTCCTCGTTTGGTTAATTCTTTGAATAGTTCTTCTTGTTTCCACTTGGTTGATTTCACCCCTGAGTTTGATTATTTCCTGCCGTCTACTCCTCTTGGGTGAATTTGCTTCCTTTTTTTCTAGAGCTTTTAGATGTGTTGTCAAGCTGCTAGTATGTGCTCTCTCCCGTTTTTTCTTGAAGGCACTCATAGCTATGAGTTTCCCTCTTAGAAATGCTTTCATTGTGTCCCAAAGGTTTGGGTACGTTGTGGCTTCATTTTCATTAAACTCTAAAAAGTCTTTAATTTCTTTCTTTATTCCTTCCTTGACCAAGGTATCATTGAGAAGAGTGTTGTTCAGTTTCCATGTGAATGTTGGCTTTCTGTTATTTATTTTGTTATTGAAGATCAGCCTTAGTGCATGGTGATCTGATAGGATACATGGGACAATTTCAATATTTTTGAATCTGTTGAGGCCTGATTTGTGACCTATTATGTGGTCAATTTTGGAGAAGGTACCATGAGGTGCTGAGAAGAAGGTATATCCTTTTGTTTTAGGGTAAAATGTTCTGTAGATATCTGTCAGATCCATTTGTTTCATCACTTCTGTTAGTTTCAGTGTGTCCCTGTTTAGTTTCTGTTTCCATGATCTGTCCATTGGTGAAAGTGGTGTGTTGAAGTCTCCCACTATTATTGTGTGAGGCGCAATGTGTGCTTTGAGCTTTACTAAAGTTTCTTTAGTGAATGTGGCTGCTCTTGTATTTGGAGCATAGATATTCAGAATTGAGAGTTCCTCTTGGAGGATTTTACCTTTGATGAGAATGAAGTGTCCCTCCTTGTCTTTTTTGATGACTTTGGGTTGGAAGTCAATCTTATCAGATATTAGGATGGCTACTCCTGCTTGTTTCTTCATACCATTTGCTTGGAAAATTGTTTTCCAGCCTTTCATTCTGAGGTAGTGTCTATCTTTTTCTCTGAGATGAGTTTCCTGTAAGCAGCAAAATGTTGGGTCTTGTTTGTGTAGCCAGTTTGTTAGTCTATGTCTTTTTATTGGCGAGTTGAGACCATTGATGTTAAGAGATATTAAGGAAAAGTAATTGTTGCTTCCTGTTATTTTAGTTGTTAAAGGTGGCATTCTGTTCTTGTGGCTGTCTTCTTTTAGGTTTGTTGAGGGATTACCTTCTTGTTTTTTCTAGGGCGTTGTTCCCGTTCTTGTATTGGTTTTTTTCTGTTATTATCCTTTGAAGGGCTGGATTCGTGGAGAGATAATGCGTGAATTTGGTTTTGTCGTGGAATACTTTGGTTTCTCCCTCTATGATAATTGAGAGTTTGGCTGGGTATAGTAGCCTGGGCTGCAGTTTGTGTTCTCTTAGTGTCTGTATAACATCTGTCCAGGCTCTTCTGGCTTTCATAGTCTCTGGTGAAAAATCTGGTGTAATTCTGATAGGCTTGCCTTTATATGTTACTTGACCTTTTTCCCTTACTGCTTTTAGTATTCTATCTTTATTTAGTGCATTTGATGTTCTGATTATTATGTGTCGGGAGGAATTTCTTTTCTGGTCCAGTCTATTTGGAGTTCTGTAGGCTTCTTGTATGTTCATATGCATCTCATTCTTTAGATTTGGGAAGTTTTCTTCAATAATTTTGTTGAAGATGTTTCCTGGACCTTTGAGTTGAAAATCTTCATTCTCATCCACTCCTATTATCCGTACGTTTGGTCTTCTTATTGTGTCCTGGATTTCCTGGATATTTTGAGTTAGGATCTTTTTGCATTTTCCATTTTCTTTGATTGTTGTGCCGATGTTCTCTATGGAATCTTCTGCACCTGAGATTCTCTCTTCCATCTCTTGTATTCTGTTGCTGATGCTCAAATCTATGGTTCCAGATTTCTTTCCTAGGGTTTCTATCTCTAGTGTTGCCTCGCTTTGAGTTTTCTTTATTGTGTCTACTTCCCTTTTTAGGTCTAGTATGGTTTTGTTCATTTCCATCACCTGTTTGTATGTTTTTTCCTCTTTTTCTGTAAGGACTTCTACCTGTTTGATTGTGTTTTCCTGTTTTTCTTTAAGGACTTGTAACTCTTTAGCAGTGTTCTCCTGTATTTCTTTAAGTGATTTATTAAAGTCCTTCTTGATGTCCTCTACCATCATCATGAGATATGCTTTTAAATCTAGGTCTAGGTTCTCAGGTGTGTTGGGGTTCCCTGGACTGGGCGAAGTGGGTGTGCTGGGTTCTGGTGATGGTGAGTGGTCTTGGTTCCTGTTAGTAAGATTCCTCCGTTTACCTTTCGCCATCTGGTAATCTCTGGAGTTAGTAGTTATAGTTGACTCTGTTTAGAGATTGTTCTTCTGGTGATTCTGTTACCGTCTATCAGCAGACCTGGGAGACAGATTCTCTCCTCTGAGTTTCAGTGCTCAGAGCACTCTCTGCTGGCAAGCTCTCTTACAGGGAAGGTGCGCAGATATCTTGTATTTGGACCTCCTCCTGGCCGAAGAAGAAGGCCCAAAACAGGACCTTTCTCAGACACTGTGTTGCTTTGGCAGTTCCCAGGTGGTACAGACTCTCACCTAAGCAGACTAAATTCCTAAGTTCCTTGGAGTCCCGGGACCAAGATGGCGACCGCTGCTGCTGTGGCTTAGGTCGCCTCCCCAGCCGGGCGGGCACCTGTCCTCCGGTCCTGACGGTGGCCGGCTGTCCCCAGCCCACAAAGGGTGCTGCCTCAGCGCCTCTGTGCCTCCGCCTGTTCCAGAAGCTGTCAGGTTCTCTGGCGCACCCTCTCACCTGTTCAGACTAATTTCCTAAGTTCGGCGGGTCCCGGACCAAGATGGCGACCGCTGCTGCTGTGGCTTAGGTCGCCTCCCCAGCCGGGCGGGCACCTGTCCTCCGGTCCGGAAGGTGGCCGGCTGTCCCCGGCCCACACAGGGTGCTGCCTCAGCCCCTCTGTGCTTCTGCCTGTTCCAGAGGCTGTCAGGTTCTCTGGCGCACCCTCTCACCTGTTCAGACTAATTTCCTAAGTTCGGCAGGTCCCGGACCAAGATGGCGACCGCTGCTGCTGTGGCTTAGGTCGCCTCCCCAGCCGGGCGGGCACCTGTCCTCTGGTCCGGAAGGTGGCCGGCTGTCCCCGGCCCACACAGGGTGCTGCCTCAGCCCCTCTGTGCTTCCGCCTGTTCCAGAGGCTGTCAGGTTCTCTGGCGCACCCTCTCACCTGTTCAGACTAATTTCCTAAGTTCGGCGGGTCCCGGACCAAGATGGCGACCGCTGCTCGAGAAACTATTTTTGCAAAGGGCAATGCTTTACAAATATTCATCATAGTCAAACCACTACACTATTACTGTTGCTCTAGAATTGTGACTCAGATGAAAGAAAATTAAACCTTTTTATTACTCCATGCAGGACTTGATCAGTATAGTAGGTGAGGGAGAAAGAATATAAGAGTTGGAAAAAAGGGTGGCATGGTGTCTTCTCTTTCTCCACGCTGAAGGGTTTGCTCCTGAGGAGGCACGAGGCAATAATGCAACTTACAAGACTTAGGTGGCTAACACAATTCACCTGACTCAAGAATCTCAAAGAAATACATGATTCACAGGATTCTTTTCCAGTGTTATATAAGCAGTAAGCAAATTCTGGGGAGAGGAAACTGGCTAGCCAAGTTTCCTGATAGTTGTTCAGGAAGATCCAGGAGTGCAGTTTTTATGCTGAGTTGAAATTTTGGAAAATTTAGCTTTCTCTGAGTCATCCATTGTATTAGGTTCTTGGGTTATTGTTGTAAATGAAAACACCTTACAAAAACAAGGAAGAATCTGTTTATTTTGAATCACAATTCTAGGGTACAGTCCATATCATTGGGAGATCCTAACAGTCCAAACTTGTAAATAGCTAGTAATCTTTTATCTGTGTGTAAGAAGTAAAGAATGCTAATCTTTGGTCCTGAGCTAGCTTGCTGTTCTTTTCTGCAGTGAGGACCTAAGCCCTGGAAATGGTGCCAACCATCTTTATAGTAGGTCTAGTGTATCCATTAAACTACACAAGATAATTTCTTATGAGTATTGCCATAGCCCACATAATATAGATAATTCTTCACAAACATGTTCATAGGTTTGTTTCCTGGATGATTCTAGATTCAGACAAGCTAATGATCAATATCAGCAGCAATCACACCCCTCAGTCTTCTTGCTATAAATTACCATAATACTCTTAGTTCACTGAAGTAGACTTTGGTAGATATTTGTTCTGTGGTCAGACTTCTGTGGAGAGAAAATAGACATTTATTTACATCTTTCCAAAAGTGTCATAGAGTGTTCTGTGTTAAAGCAATTCTGCAAGTTTACATTTTAATGCATTGTCATGACTTGTGCCTAACTGAGGATAAATTTTCTACATGATAGCATCATTGTATCTCATGGTTCATTCATTCAGCTATCAGACATGAATTTCTAACTCTTAAAAACCTTACTAGTTGGGGGTTATACAATTTGATAATTAAAATGTTACAATAGCTCCCAAAAGAACATGCTCAACCTCCTTCTTCCTTTTTTGGACTAGTGAACACCAGCATCCCCTTGTACTCCTGGCTTCTGAAGCCATGTAATACTGGTACACAACCAGAATTGTATATTTTAGTAGACAAAAGAAATTTCTTGGTGCTATACTAACACACTTTTCTTTTAACTTGTAGATTGTTTTGTTTTCATTAATTTTCATTATAATACCAAAAAAGGCTTATGCTACATACTGAGTATAACTATTAATACATATATTAATCAGCTCTGTGAAATACTCTCATATTCTGAAACAAAAGCAGCCTTTTGGATGGCCCTTAAAATGTACGACATTTTTCACTATGATCATGTATTTATGTTTAGTACTTTTATTCTCCAATGATGGAATTCAAAATGAATTACAGTATTTCTCTTATGTAGATATTTCTTTAAAAAAAAGAAACTATACTGTCTTGCAGATAGCAAGATGTTTTTTTTTTTTCTTTAGGTACTTTTATAAGCTTGTAAAAAGTAAAAACAGTCTTCAAATGCTGTGTATGTCCTGACAAAGCACTGTACCAGAATTCAGACAGAAGTCTGCTTACGTTCTATATGACTCATTTCACTCTTAGTCACTTCTGAGTCATGAGCTCCTCACCTGAAGAATGGATACATTTTCCTCTCTGGCTTATTGTGAGGAATAAAGTTATATGTGCATGGATGTGTTAAGATAGGCAAAGAATTAAGGAATTGGGAGAAAGGCAGATTTTAAGCCATTTTATGACTTTCAAATATTGTTATTTCAACAGTTGCTTGTCACTGCTAAGCTGAAATTAAATAAGAACATGGCCTTAAATATGGGGTCTAAAGAGGATCCAACCTAAAGTGTACATGTATAAGAGCAAATTCAACGATCTTCTCCTTCCTTGATGAAAACTAGCAAAAGAAAAACTCATTGTAACATATTCCATGAGACATCTTCATAGTCAACCACTCATTCTGAGTTTGGGTCTACACAGAATAAATAGCTTATCATTAACTGTATATTTGAAACCAAGAGTAATAGAACATAGATCATTTATTTATATCGCTTATTGTATGTCATTTTTATCTCTCAATGTTAAATTTAGTTTTTGTGTCATCTTGGACAACATACTATTTTCATAAACACATCAGCAATGCTTCTGCGGAGGAAGACTCAACGTTATTGGTTTTCTGCTATTTTCCCTGTTCACCTTCTTTCTTGTGATACATATTATTCTTTCTTAGATATCTAGCTTCATTAAATTTCTGTTTATTCTTACATTTGGTTCTTATGCTGTTATTTGTCAGTAAAATTATTCTATATGAAGCATTCTTAATCTTAGGCCATCTCATCCAAGGACTGACACAAGTGTCCAGTTCTTTGTTTAGAAAAAAAAGGTGTATATGTGAGTTTGTGTGTGTGTGTGTGTGTGTGTGTATGTGTGTGTCTGTGTGTGTCTCTGTGTGTGCATCCAGTGCCCATTTTCTGATATCTTCAAGTCAACATGGAAATGTTTTCAGTCCTTAAACGTGTGACTTTACTTGTGATTAGTCATAACATTCCCTGCAAATATGTAGTCAAATATTTCTGCGACTTTTGGATACATACTTAACTCTTTGTTCTCTGAATCTTCATCTTCTAAGTAGGCATGCTATGTTTAAATGAGGAGATAAAGATGACCCTAAACCAAGCCATTTTTAGTTTCTCCTTGAATTTTCTTTGTAAGTCCAAAGCCAGATATCTTGGTACAACTACTGCCAGTGTGGAGGTCAGGTATTTAACCTTCCAAAGAGCTTAGTAACACTGGAGTCAAAGCTGGGAGTTCTTAGAAAAGACAAGAGTTAAGGCCAGAAGGGACAAAGTGAGAACACATAATACTTAGAACCTCAATGATGTGAGACTGTATAAAGAAAAAACAACAACAATGACAACAAAAACAGTCAGTTCTTATTAAGGATGTGGTGCATGCTGATAAAGCAGAGTCTAGTTTCAGTGTGAGAAAGAAAGGAGATTTTCCAAAGTGTTGGGAAACACCTTAAGAGATCAGAGGATTTAATAATTTATTAAGAGTTTCTTTTTTTATGGGATGTTCTAAAGATTAGATTAGGAGATTACAAATTACATAATAAGATTAATGAAAAATCTCTGTTTACTCTGGAAATGAAATGAAAACAAAAAGATTAGAAGATACATAAAATACATTCATTAAAAGGTAGAAATGAGTAGACATTGCTTCAAAATGGAATGTTCTGCTATTCTACTACTAGATTCTAAGCGAAATAAAGTTATTTGAAATCAAGACTATTTGAATAATTTAAGTTTTTCATACTTTTGGTTGCCACTCATTTGGATTGACCAGAAGAAATGAGTGTTATGGGGAACAATCATGTGTTGACTTGTTTTCCCGCCAAGCCAGTGTATTAGTTTTTACTCACCAGAAAACATGGGCTATGCATACTGACTCACTTTCTATAATTTAAATGTTCTTGTAGTCATTCTCAAAAAAAGTTCTTTCTTCTGCTGTGATTTTTCACTTTGACTGATAAGTAAACTCAGCCTTTTTATTTGTCACAGTTATCTAGTATATATGATAACAAGTAGGAATGTTTTCATAAGTCAGACCCTATATACTCTTGTGACAACTATCCACAGGCTGGAGATCTGGAAAAATAGTAGTAACTCAATATAAAGGGGCAGACATTTCATAACAAGAAAGAGAAATAGGTGTAAAAATGTTAAGTACTCCTATGCATATCTATGTTCAAAAGTTGAAGAATCTGGGTTATTAATAGTTGTAGATGATAGCATAGCAGAGTCTGATTTCTTTATGTGTGACAAAATGTTCTTTTATCAGTCTCCTCTTTCCATTCTATCAGGATCGCTGTCTACAGAATGATGTCACATTTATTTAGGTGGAATGTCTTTCTTCAAATCACTGAGCTATACTTGATCTACTGTAGAAACACCATCATATGCCCACCTGGAGTATTCTGTACTAACATCTTAGGCCTCACTAAATGTATTCAACAACCACAGTGAGTCATCATTTGTTTTGTTTTGTATAAAAATGTTAATTTTGTGGATGACAACTACTTTTGTTTAAGCTAATCCTGATGATTCACCCCCTCTCCCCCCCCCCCCCAATTGTGTTGGTGACTTTCTGGATTCTCTGATTATATACAGAGAATGTATCATAAGAGTGAGCATCTGGAGGAGATATTGAAGGATCATGAAAATTTTGCTAAAGAAGGTGGAGAGGTGTGGCAATTCAGATATTCATCAAATAATCACTTGTTTTAAAAGTTAAAATGCTTCTTGTGTACAACAAACTAGTCCTCTTTGCCATATATTTCATGTATAGGTAAATTCCTATTCAACTATCCTAGATTTCTCTTTCTCTAAATTATAGTTTTCTGACTATTCTTACACTATCCTAATAATTGAACTACAACCTGTTATCTATGAATACAAATCAAGATTCTTGTTCTTATTTGTATGCATAAATTGCTGGTGTATTACTGCATTTGAATAAATAATTTTTTATTTAAAAATCCTCTTGCTACTTTTAAGAATTTCATAGGAAATGACCTTGACAAGCAGTGGGGATGAGTTCATTTTACCCTATCTGTACACTCTGCGTTTCAAACCCTTTATCTCCAGGAGTCCTCATTTGTAGGCTGTCATTATCCAGAAGATTCCCTATGCCCTTGATCATGAGGAGAAAGGTTAAGCATCACTTCTAAAACAGAACGTTCAAAAACTTGATAAAAGACAAATAAAGTCAGGGATCATTAATCATTATCACACAAGAAAAACTGGAAAAAGTATCAGAAATTCAGCATTTTTTCTGTTTCTTTTCTCTTTACTTTTATAACTTGAATAAGTTAAAACATCAGGGTAAACATTTTCTGAGTTACTAAAGGCTTCCATAATGAAAATTTGGAATATATATGATTATTTATTTATTCTTCATTCATATACTATATCTCAACAACAATTTCCCATTCTTCCCCTCCTACCAGTCTCCCATTCCACCTTCTCCCTCTCCAAGATCCATTTGTTCTGTTTTCCTTCAAAAAAGAGCAGGTCTCTAGTGATATCAATTGAACAGAGAAAAGTAAGTTCAATAAGTCTAGGAACAACCTTTCTATCAAGACTGGATAAGGCAACCCATAAGAGAAAACGGAAAAAAAAAAAAAAGTCAGGCACAAGAATCAGATATATTTTCCAATTCCCACTGTTTGGACCCCTACAATAGTACCAAGCTAGACAACCATAACATATATGTAGAAATCCCAGCTAAGACCTGCACAGACTTGTTAGTTGTTGTTTCAGTCTCTGTGAGATCCTACAAGCCTTGGAAAGTTAATTCAGTGAGTCATGTTCTTCTGGTGTCCTCCAGCCCTCTGCCTCCTACAATCTTTCTATCCCCTCCATTATGTGGTTTCCCCAGTTCCACTTAATGTTTAGGTGTGGTTCTTTGAACATGTTAACATCAGTTTGTGGATGAAACCTTTCTGATGATAATTAGGCTAGGTATAGATCCATGAGTATAACAGAATATGATTAAGAACCATTTCATTGACTTTTATTTTATTAAATTTTTTCCCCAGGCATGTTTGGTTCTGTTCTTGTTCTCAGGAATATCTAGCCTCTTGTTGTTAGCCATCCAGGCAGTGATAGGAATGTTATGCACCATGATTACCTCAGCACATCTTGCAGTGAGGACAAATTGTGGGTAAAAGTTTTGTGACTGGGTTTATGTCCCAATCCTCACATTGAATTCTTACCTGGTTACAGAAAACAGCAGTTACTAGAAGACTTTGCTAGGGTCACCTCTGTAGAATCAGAGGAGAAACATTTAAGCAGATGCCTTAGTCAGGGTTTCTATTCCTACACAAACATCATGACCAAGAAGCAAGTTGGGGAGGAAAGGGTTTATTTGACTTACACTTCCATACTGCTATTCATCACCAAGGAAGCCAGGACTGGAACTCAAGCAGGTCAGGAAGCAGGAGCTGATGCAGAAACCATGGAGGGATGTTCTTTACTGGCTTGCCTCCCCTGGCTTGATTACCAAAACCAAGATTACCAGCCCAGAGATGGTTCCACCAACAAGGGGCCTTTCCCCCTTGATCACTAATTGAGAAAATGCCTTACAGTTGGATCTCATGGAGGCATTTCCTCAACTGAAGCTCCTTTTTCTGTGTTAACTCCAGCTGTGTCAAGTTGACACAAAATTAGCCAGTACAGCAGAATATTAAGAAAAATAACCCCTAGGCTACATAGTTGATTTAGAGGAATATATAAATCTGGGAATTTAAGAATGAGACATTGTTAGCACCATGGGTGTGGGTGTACTTGTTTGCTTATGCAAAGTACCTGAAAGTTTTACAACCACTTTGGAAATCAATTTTGTGGGTTTTCAGAAAATTGGGTATGGTTCTACCTCAATAGCTAGATATACCACTTTGGAGCATATACCTAAAAGATGTTCTGCCATACCATAGGACACTTGCTCAACTATGTTCATACCAGGTTTATTCATGGTAGAGAAAAACTGGAAACACCTCAGATGTCCCTCAACTGAAGAATGGATAAAGTAAATGTTCATTTCCACAATGGAATACTACACAACTATTAAAAATAAGGACATAATAAAATTGGTAGGCAATTGGATGAAACTAGAAATGAAGAATGGATAAAATAAATGTGACACAATCGAATACTATTCAGTTATTGAAAACAAAGACATCATGAAATTTGCAGGCAAATGGTGGAATGAAAAAATATCATTCCAAGTGTGGTAACCCAGACCCATAAAGACATGCATGGTATGGACTTACTTATAAATAGAAATTAGGTGTAATTTACAGGATAAACAGGATACAATCCACAAACCCAAAAGAAACAAAGTAACAAGGAGGACCCAAGGAAGGATGCTTAGATCTTACTCAGAAGAGTAAATAAAATAGACATCAAAGGTAGACGGAGAGGGGGGAACTTGGTGGGAGAGGGGATGAAGAAGAGAATGGGTAGGGCGATCAGGTATAGCTAGAAGATGCAGGAGAAGAGATGAGAGAGAGAGAGAGAGAGAGAGAGAGAGAGAGAGAGAGAGAGAGAGAGAGAGAGAGAGAGAGAGAGAGAGAGAGAGAGAGAGAGAGAGAGAGAGAGAGAGAGAGAGAGAGAGAGAGAGAGAATGGAGAGAATGGAAATTGCTGCAGGGCATTTCTGGGAGGACTCAGAGACCTTAGACAGAGGAGTCTCCCAGGAGTCTGTGGGGAGACATTGGCTGAGACTCCTAGCAACAGGAGATATAGAGACTGAAGTGGCCACCTTCTCGAGCTAGGCAGGACTTCTTGTGGAGAGAGAGAAACATCAACTCACCCACAAAACTTTGAACCAAATTTTTTCCTGCTTACAAGATATGCAGGGATAAAGATGGAGCACAGATTGAGGAAATAGCCATCTAATGACTGGCCTAACTTGAGACCCACCCCATGAAAAAAAGGTAACACGACATTATTATGGATATTCTGCTATACTTGTAGCATAGTGTCGCCTAGAGGCTTGATATGCAGCTGATGGAAATAGATACAGAGATTCACAACCAAAAATTATGTGGAGCTCATGAAGCCCTTACTACTTTTGATGATGGTGTTATAAGTAGTGAAATAAACCCTTTCCTTTCCAAGTTGCTTATTGCTTTATCACAGCAATAGTAACCCTAAATAAGACAAGCTGGTGCCAGAAGTCAGGTATGCCATATCTGAAAGTTTTAGGGTGGTTTGTGGAACCACTTTAGAGCTTTGGGTTAAAAGAGCCATCGGGTGTTGAGAGCTCAGAGTATTGCTTTGACATAGTTTTGAAAATAAGAATGTTGAGAGCAGTGCAGATGGTGGGGCCCTGGACCATTTGTAGGAAGAATCTTGTGTCCAGTCTGTTGGAGGTGTGATTTACAGGAAACCAGAAACACTTAAAGTATAATCTTCTTTGTATCACTGTGACAATTGATACTGATTAGCTAGAACTAAGAAATTAGTGGTGATTAACAACAGATGAACATCATTGAGGTAACATTTCCTGGGAAGTATTTTCTAAGAGTTATAACACTGATGCTATATTCCAGATGTAGTCTAGTGTAAGAGTCACTTAGCTAATGCTGTTTTTGAAGACATGAAGGGGTCATGGAAAATAGCTGAGACTTATCTATTTGAGAGTCCTGAAAAGCCATTGTTGAATGGATAGACTCAGCAGCATTTGAAGGCTCAGAAATGAGGAAGTCATTCAGAGAAGTTGAGGCTGGGCATCATGAAAAGAGCTCAGAAGAGTTGAAAGTGCAGCTGTGTTGTAATAGAAGGCCCCAGAAGTTTTAAAGATGCCAGCATCAGAGGGGGAGAATTTCATGATCAGGTGTGGAAGGACAGGGAAGATGGCCATGACAATGAATGGAGATCTGCAACTGATAGGGGTTAGGAAGTGGGGAGCATCTCTTCCTCTTCCTGACCTTACCTGTGATTCACAATCTTGGGATTTTGAAGATACCACCTCCTGGAACCAAGCAGGAATTTCAGTGGAGTGATTCAGACACTAGTACACTCACAAAACTTTCAACCCAAAATTCATCCTATCTAAAAAAATGCAGGTGCAGGGGATAGAATAGACACTGAGGGAATGGACAACCAGGAAAACAAACAACAACAACAACAAAAACAAAGACAAAGACAAAAATTTGAAACAGATCCCATGGGCAAACACTGAGCCCTGACACAATTAATGATATTCTGTTATGTTTTGTAGACAGGAGTGTGTTTTCATCTAAGAAGCTTCACCCAGCAGCTGACTCAGACAGATACAGACACCAATAGTCAAACAGTAGATGGATCTTGGTGACTATTATGGAGAAATAGAAGGAAGGATTGCATGCTATGAAGGGGATAAGAACTCCACCAGAAGATTAACAGCATCAGCTAACCTGAACACTTTCAAAATCTGAATAACCAGCCACAAAAACATAAATGGACTGTACTTATGTCTCCCTGAACATATGTAGCAGATGTGCAGCTTGGTCTTCATGTGAGTCCTGAACAACTGTACCAGGGTCTATCTCAAAAGCTATTGCCTGTATATGGGATATAATTTGCTAGCTGGAATGCCTTATCTGGCCTCAGTGGGAGATGAAGGGCCTATCCTCAAAAAGACCTGAAGTGCCAGGGTAAGGGATAGTGTGTGTGTGTGTGTGGGGGGGGGGATACCTGCTCAGAGGAAAAGGAGATGGGGGATAGGGAAAGGATTGTGGGGATGGGTTAACTAGGACAGGGGCAATGAGACAGATGTAAAGTGAATAATTTAAATATATAAATTAAATAAAAAAAGAAGTGGAACAAGGATCTCAATATAAAAGCAGATACACTGTATCTAATAGAACAGAAATTGGGGAAAAACTCCGAACACATGGGCACAGGGGAAAAGTTCTTGAACAGAACACTAATGACTTATGCTCAAAGATCAAGAATCGACAAATGGGACCTCATAAAACTGCAAAGCTTCTATAAGGCAAAGAGCACTGTCAATAGGACAAAACAGAAACCAACAAATTGGGAAAATACCTTTACCAACCTTACATCTGATAGAGGGCTAATATCTAATATATACAAAGAACTCTAGAAGTTAGACTCCAGAGAACCAAATAACCATATGAAAAATGGGGAACAGAGCTGAACAGAGAATTCTCAACTAAGGAATACCTAGTGACTGAGAAGCATCAAAAGAAATGTTCAACATCCTTAGAAATCAGGGAAATGAAAATCAAAACAACCCTGAGATTCCACTTCATACCAGTCAGAATGGCTAAGATAAAAAACTCAGGTGACAGCAGATGCTGGCAAGAATGTGGAGAAAGAGGACCACTCCTCCATTACTGGTGGGATTGCACGCTGGTACAACCACTCTGGAAGTCAGTTTGGTGGTTCCTCAGAAAATTGGACATAGTACTACCTGTGGACCCAGCAATACCAACCCTAAGCATATATTCACAAGATGCTCCAATGTCTAATAAGGGCACATGCTCCACTATGTTCATAGCAACAATATTTATAATAGCCAGAAGCTAGAAACAACCCAGATGTTCCTCAACAGAGGAATGGATACAGAAAATATGGTACATTTATTTACACAGTGGAGTAACACCTCTTAAAAACAGTGAATTCATGAAATTTTTAGGCAAATAGATGGAAGTTGAAAATATCATCCTGAGTGAGGCAACTCAGTTACAAAAGAACACACTGTATGTACGCCCAGATAAGTGAATATTAGCCCAAAAGTTCAGAATATCCAAGATTCAATTTACAGACCCTATGAAGCATAAGAAGGAAGACCAAAATGTGGATGCTCCAGTGCTTTTTAAAAGGGTGAAATTCCAAGTATATGTACATTTCATCAAATATGTTGGAATATATGATCTTTTCTCCCTTCTTCCACTCTACTAACTCTCTGTCTCTCTGTCCCTCCATCTCTGTCTCTGTCCCTGTCTCTCTGTCTTTGCCTCTCTCTGTGTATGTTTTAGCCTTTCTCTGTCTTCACAAAAGTTGATAGAGTTCACACATGTTCATTTAGGCTGCAATCAATATTTATCATTACTATTCCTTTTATTTTGTTTCTAAATCATTCAAGTACTTACTATAATGAGGATTTAAGTACTAGCCTAAGGCAATACAGATATATCATAAATAAGAAATTAGTTCCTGTGAGAAGAACAGCCCATTACCATGCATGAGGTGACTGATCGGTCAGTCTTAACTCGGATAAAATAAAGTTACTCTCTGCTATTATCACACAGCTGGTGCTATTTTACATTTTCAATCTCTCACCTCAGTAGCACATGCATTAAGTTGGTACGATACGGAAATTAGTATAGCCATTGTGCAAAGATGGCATGCAAATTCTTGAAACATTCTATAATATTTTCCAGAACATATTGTATGGAAAACTATTATTTTTCATTAAAAAATTATATTCTTAAAATTTACTATTGGCCAATGCACCGAAGGGCCTAATCTCTGTAGTTCTTAAGGCCTTTATAACCAAACCACTACTTCTTCAATAGAGTGAATTCTAGACTGCCCCAAAAATCAAATATAACAGAGTTCTAGATGAACCATGCAGGAACGACCAGTAAATGGTTGTCTAGATTTTGCAGTTCTTTTTTTACTCACTGTTTACATTTTGTGTTAGGTATTGTTACTTGCTTTTTCCTCCTACTCTTACAAATCCTATTCCTTCCCATACAGGCAACAATATCATGAGTGAAGTGTGGAAACTACCCATTGCCCAGAAAAGAATACTCAGAACACAGTTCTAATCCTAAAGCTCCCACCTCATATCCAAACTCTCCGTTCCAGCACCACATGGGACATTTCAGGTGCAACTCTTAACTATCTAATGATGAGCATCCAAACTGACAATTCTTGGGTTCTATGGGACATTTCATGTTCAAATTCTAAAAAATTTCTACTATATGTAAGGAGCTTAATTTGATGACATTATTTCTTCATGTGTTCCCTCCCATGCCTCCCAAGAGCTGAACCCATCTGAAGAATACAAAAAAACACCCACTGTGAGTCTAAGGTGGTGTATCACAAAGACACTGGATAGACCTGTTCTTGAAAGGAGAGACAGCCACTGTATATATCAGCCTTTCTAATAGTATTTGGGGGCAGTGTGTATCTCAGATACCAGAGGTATAGTCTCAGGAGAAAAATCAGGTTTATATTACACTGGTAGAAATTTACAAGAGCCAATAACATGAGCCCATGTGAATACACACCATGATCATTTAGATGCTGAAGGAATACTGGGAAAGAAGATGACTGCTCATGGTAAAACACAAAACTATTGTAGTCCTGTGGTCAACTATTGAAAACTCAAGAGAGAAATTCAGTTTGGGAACATGTTAGAATGTAGGTAATGTGTGATGCCACATATCTGAAAGCAAACTAGTGAGAGAGTTTTTCCTTTCTCCACACTCTCCTATGTCTGGCTCAAGTTATTCATTGATTCAAAGTAAGAAAATTGAAAAGAAAGAAGTTCCTGCCTTATTTTCCTAAACTGTAACATGTGGAACTAAATTAGATAGAACCTTCCATTTAGGAGGTATGGTTTTTCACAAATGGGAAATAAAGATTTGTTAGTTAATTAGTGTTATTAGATTTTACAGAGTGAGTAAAATAATTCTGTGTTATAATAAATGTTTTGGTGTACAGTATCTGACAGTTTCCTTAGAAGCAAGATGAACAAGGGCTCATATGCAGTTCTAGCAACTTACTTTTCTCTTTTCTCTCTCATCCACAAGGCTATTCCCTAGGACACTGGACTTCCTGTTCCCTAGGATACTGGACTTTGTCTCTCTGCACTCTTTGAACCAAAGTTCTTCCTCAGTTCTGTAAACATCCATATACATTACAATGTTATGAAAAATGTTTGTGTGCTAAATGCTTTAAAAGTTAAAATTTTCAATTCATACGTCATAGTTATATGTTTGGTTTTGTCTCTTTTCCTGGATTTCAGATACAGCTCCGTTTTCACTGAGTGGTTATGATGGGGTAAGTGGGCTGTATCTTATGAAGAATGTCTTATCTCACTAGGACTTTTATACCAAGAATTCCATAAACATGTTATCTCTGTATAGCCAAGGTCTAGGTAGCTATGGCTCATCAAGAGTTTTCTATGTAGACCTGGTTAGTTTGGTTCTCAGTGATAAGTGACTGCCGTAGTTTCTCAAGTGCTGGAAGTAAAAGTGCATGCCCCCATTCCATGTGAAAGCATAGACTTTATCAAAGAATAAAGAGATGAAGGAAACAATGTCTTCTCCTATAATATATGTTTGGTCAAAGTTCTATAAAACTTCTAATTATATGTTTGGTTGTGAGGCTGGCCTTTAACAGCTAAACCATCTCTCAAATGCAAGGACAAAGAGTGGAGCAGAGACTGAAGAAAAGGCCATCCAGAGATTGCCCCACTAAGGGATCCATCTCCAGACATCAAATCCAGACACTATTGTGAATGCCAAGAAATGCTTGCTAACAGGAGCCTGATATGTCAGTGTCCTGAGAGGCTCTGCCAGAGCCTGACCAATAGAGATGTGAATGCTCGCAGACAACCATAGGACTGAGCACAGGGACCACAATGGAAGTGTTAGGGAAAGGACTGAAGAAATCAAAGGCATTTGTAAACCCATAGGAAGAACCCCAATCAGAACCCCAGAGCTCCCAGGGACTAAACCACCAACCAAAGTGTACACTGTGGAGACTCAATGCCACAATGTAGGGGAATGCTAGAGTGGTGTGGAGGGAGTGGTTGGACAGGTGGGGGAACCTCTCTCATATAAGCAAGGGGGAGGGGAATAGATTAAGGAGTTTGTGGAGGGGAAACTGGGAGAGGGTAACATTTGAAATATAAATAAATAAAATAACCAATAAAAAACCAAACTCCTAATTATAATCCTACCATTTAAAATGTGGGTTGTTTTGTTTTGTTTTGAAAATTAAAGATTAGTTTCCAACTTCTGGTCAACATGTTTTCAAATATTTGTTTAAAATTCAAATTTATAAAATTGTCCTGTATAGACTCCATATTGTGTTTTGATTCACCTATTCAAAACAATTAGATTATTCATATTATATTGGATTTAGAATGTTAAAAAACATCCATGGGTGGTACTTGTAGTCCTGTTGTCAACTTTTCAAAGCACAATGAAGAAATTATTTTTTAGGTGAAATGATAATTTTTGTCTTCAGCGTTTTAAAAACAATACACATATATATTCACTTTACATCCCAATATTAACTTCCCTCTCCTCCTAGTACTCACTCAGGCAGACAACTCCTCCAGTACTCACTCCCACCCTACAGATGGCAAGTCATTATAGGACTAGGTACAATTATGCCAGGCTTCTGCTTTAAAACATGGCAGAGCATCATTAATAGTGACAGGAATTCATTCTTGCCCATGGGATGGGTCTCAATTTGGCCATTCATGGGTGGCCCATATCCTCAGTCTCTGCTCTATCTTTGTAGGCAGGACACAATTTTGGTTGAAGGTTTTGTGGGTGGATTGTTTTTCTCATCCCTCAACTGAGAGTTATGCCTGTCTATAGGAAGTGGCATGTTCAGGAACCATATCCCTCACTTCTAGGAGTCTTAGCTACAGTATCCGTGACAGACTTCCCGGGGCCTCCTCCTCCAGTCCCATGTCTCTGGCATATCCTAGACATTGGTAACCTCACTGACCACTACAGATTTCTGTTCTTTCTCTTTATTCTCCCTAAACTGATTCCTCACCCACTCTCCTGATTATTCCCTCTCTCAGTCACTTCCATCCTTCCATCTATCTCTGATACATGTTTTATTTTCCCTAATAAGAAAGATTCAACAATACTCCTTTGGGCCCTCCTTGTTATTTGTCTTCTTTGGGTATGTGTCTTAGAGCACAACTATCCTGTATTTTATGAATAATATCCATTTATAAATGAGTATATGCCATGCAAGTCCTTTTGGATCCTAGTTACTTCACTCAAGATGGTATGTTCTAGTTACATCAATTTGCCTACAAAATTCATAATGCCCTTGTTTTTAATAGCTGAGTATTTTCCATTGTGTAATGGACCAGCCACATTTTTGTCATGCATTCTAAGTAGGGGAGACACATAGGTTGTTTCCAGTTTCTAGATACTATGCATAAAGGTGCAAGGAATATAGTAGATCAAGTGTTTTGTGGGATGATGGAGCATCATTTGGGCACATTCCCTGGAGAGCTATATCTAGATCTTGAGTTAGAACTATTTCCAAGTTTCTAAGAAACCATCAAATTGATTTCCAGAGTCTTTGTACAAGTTTGCACTCCTACTAGAACTGGAGGAGTGTTTGCCTTTCTCCACATCCTCACCAGCATATGCTGTTCATTTAGGTTTTGATCTTAGTCATTATGATGGGTATAATGTGGAATCTCAGAATCATTTTGATTTACATTACCCTGATGACTAAGGACATTGAACTTTTCTGTGTTTCTCACCCATTAGAGATTCTTCAATTGAGAATTTTTATTTTTAGCTCTGTGCCCCATTTTTAATTGGGTTTTTTGGGTTGTTGATGTCTAACTTTGAGTTCTTTACATATTTTGGATATTAGCTCTCTGTCAGATGGAAGGTTGGTAAAAATCTTTTCCTCATCTGTAGGCTGTCCTTTAGAACATAGATCTTTTATTAACTTATGTATATGCATATATAGGTACACATAGTATATGCATATGTATGTATGACATAATATATGCATATGTACCCAAATGTTCATGTAGCTAGAATTTAATATGCACCAAAGACAGCAAAGTAAGCTAAATAAGAAAGGTATGAGGAAGGACTGAAGGCAGGCAAAGAAGAAATAAAGTCTTTTTTCCTATTCTAATTCTGTCATGGATATTTTTCAATTTTGATGATGGGTAAGTGACTATAACACCTTTTACTGTAAATGTAAAATCAAATATGAAGTTCTATAACTTCAGACAGACTATTCTAATCAAATAGAAGTTTATTTAGATATCTAGATGTTGGGCATGGTTAATTTTAATGATATGTTTTGAATTGGCATGATTTACCCAAATTTTTTAAAAAGTAAATTAAGAATAAAAACATCTATCTTGGAACATAAAGGAATTTTATTGTTACACTTTAATTTTGAACTATTAATATTTTAATTACACTTTCTTTTGTCACAGAAATATAAACATTTTATAAATCTCTTCTCTTCATTCTGTTATGATGAAAAATTCTTGTCATCCTCTTATACTTCAGTAATTAAGTATTCAGAAAATTAATAATGAGAAAATTAGAGCTGGAGAAATACTTCAGAAGTTAGAACAGCCTATTTTTAAATTTATTTATTTTTATTTTATATATATATATAGTTTTTCAAGACTGGGTTTATCTGTGTAGCCATGGCTGTCCTTCAACCCACTCTGTAGACCAGGCTAGAAATCTGCCTGCCTCTGCCTCCCAAGTACTGGGATTAAAGGCATGTGCCACCATTGTCTGGCCTGAACACCATACTTTTAAAGACGTGTCCTGGAAAGTGATTTCATATATGTTGTTAAGATACCCATAATATATTAAAATGTGGAAATAAAAAATGTATATTTAAAGTAAGAATTCCATTTTTTCTGGTCAATTCATAATTTCATTATTTCATTTTTCATGTCCAAGTTCTGATGATAATAATTCTTTGGATATAGTCAATATCTGTGACATCAGTCTCCAATTATTGCAACTGCTTTGTGTGTGTTTTGTGTGTTTGTGTGTGGGGTGGTGTGTGTGTGCGTGTGTGTGTGTGTATTTGCTTGTGTGTTTAAATCTATTCCTTTTTGAAATAATTTTGAATTGGCACTGTTGATCCT
This sequence comes from Mus musculus, assembly GCF_000001635.26. NCBI lineage: Eukaryota > Metazoa > Chordata > Mammalia > Rodentia > Muridae > Mus > Mus musculus. The sequence continues at coordinate 17,554,439 of NC_000070.6, read as the reverse complement.
TTCTTGGTTTCTAGTTTCCCACTCTATGCCAAGGCTAATCAACATGCTAAATTTTATTCTAAGAGAGAAAAAAAGCCTAAACCAGTCTTTTAGCTAAAATTTACTTTTAATGTTTATATTTATATTGTAATAACCCATTGTAGATATAACATCATAATTACTTTTAATGAAATCATAGGTGGAATTCTTTCAGTGAAGAATTGTGTCCTGTTTATTTTTTCATCAACAGCTTACAAAACATCTGGGGCAGAGAAGATGGTCTCTCGAACATGGAAAAGAGTATAGTAATGATATCATAGCTTACAGTTATATCTCCAGGGGAATAGAACGAGCAGAAAATACAAACTAAGTTTATTATTTTATTTCCCACTTTCTATTAAAATAATCTTATCAACCTATTTTGTCTATTTATTCTGGTGATGTAATTTTTCCACTTCTAAAGTTAAAATGAAACGATAATGGTTTTCCCCCTGCTCTGAATTGAATTATGAGGTAATTGATTATGTACACATTGCTTAACTGAAGTTTGTTAATGATCTTTTTGCCTTTATTTTGATGTTTTCTACAACACAGTAATATGTAATAACTGTAATCTGTAGAGAAAAGTATCTAAAATCATATAATGAAGGGTTAAGTATAGCAGCTACCAAAAACAAAAGGAGACCTACATGGCTATGGTTGCCATAGTGTTTTATTTTTTATGTGGCTTTATCATGACATTTCACATAGCTCCTGTAAGTCAATAAGCTCTTTGGGAAGCAATGGCTGTGAGAGAAGATGTAGCGTGCAGCAAATTTATTTTCCATTCCCTTTTATTGTCCCAGTCATACTAGAATGACCCCATTTGTCCACTCTAATCTGCTCACCTCTTCCAGCAAGCTTTTGGTTCTGAAGAGCTAAATCTCATGGAAATGCAATAAGCCTGTAGCTATTATCTGAAAAGTACAATGAAGCTGAGTAACATTTTTCCACTCTTCAAACAGTGCCTCCTTTCGCAAATACAAACTGATCTTTATCCTCCCCTTTGCCACCCTTTCCAAATACACAAAGCCAATCCTGTTGTGTTTCCTAGTATCATTTCTGTTTAGTTGTTTATATTGTCCCATGATAATAATAATAATAATAAATGATAATAATAATTAATAATGATAAAAATAAAAAGTTGAGCTTTAATCAACCAGAGTCAATGTTTAACTTGAATTTTGAAAATAAGAAAAATTGTATAAGGCTGTACTTTAATTTATTCTTTTCATAATATACTTTGATGAGTTAACCCATTTGCTAAACAAAACATAAAGATGAGAAATATCAAAACCCACAAACGGAGTGAAGGACATTTATTTCTTCTGATGAAAAGTATTCTGTACTAGATGGAGTTTGACTTTTACATACTGGTTGGGAAATAAAAATATGAATTAAAAGTATGTTTTCTAAATCTAATGTTTGCGAAATCTTGGTACATAAATTACTAACTTATTGAAATGTACAATTCTTATCCTCTGGATAGAGGTATTCATTCCAATTAACTCACCATGTTCCATGTATTAATCAATTGAAATATCATTCCTCTCTGCTTAGAATATATCCTTTGACTTATAATTATTTCACCTACTCAAATATCAGTCCTAAGTATATTCAAGAATATTTTATGTTAAAAAGCATTTCTTATAACTTTATAATACTCCTCATAAGCTGAATGCAACTCTTCTATTCCCCTTACATTGTTATCTACTGGAAAATTTAGAAGAGGACTTTGGACTAGGTGGTGCTGTGTTAGGATGAGTAGAAGTAATTTGTCTTTGTCAGTTAAGTCTCACATATTTTGATGTAGAACAAAAAGTTACTGAGTCGATTGAAACAGCAACAACTATGTTACTGAATTAATATGTAAAACAGTATTAGCCAAAGGGAAAAATTGAGTGTAAAACTAAATGGAATTTTTTCCACATAGAATAATAACATTCAAATAAGTAATTACATTTTATGATTGTGTTTTATGATTGAATTTTGCTAGACAAAAGCAGAATGCAGAAAAACTGAAGGACCTAAACTTTAACTTAGACAAATAAAAAAAAATTGAAAGGGAGCTAAAGTTTGTATATTGTCAAAACTATAGGTATGTACAAAGCAAATTCATGACTTTTGTCTGCATGATTCTGGATTCCATATGTCAATCATTCAATCACTTCTCCTACAGAGTTCACTTCAGTGTTTGATATGGCTAGCAACAGGCTAAGTTCCAATAATAGAGTAGTGAGTAAGATCATAGCTCATAACTTGTAAAATAATTATGACTATATTCAAGTATGCTTTCATTTTAAACATTTTTCATGAAACTTGCTTTATAAACCATGGATATATTTACACACACACACACACACTTAGTTGGATTTATTCTGTATAGAGGGTAGTGCTCTTTTTAGAACTTAGAGGTTGCTAAGTAAAAAACCCACCGGGGTGGTGGCTCACGCCTTTAATCCCAGCACTTGGGAGGCAGAGGCAGGCGAATTTCTGAGTTTGAGGCCAGTCTGGTCTACAGAGTTAGTTCCAGGACAGCCAGGGCTACACAGAGAAACCCTGTCTCAGAAAAACAACAACAACAACAACCCCTCAGTGTCAGATGAAGGATATTTCCCCATGAGGGGTTATATGGAGACCCATAAAGCAATATGTTTCTTGGTTTTCTCTCAGATGGATAGAGTCTGTTCCTGGTAATACAAAATATATTGAATATGTGACATGGAGAAACCAAGTTTCTATCAACCAAAGATTTTCCTCCTTTCTCGTCAGCTTTCCCAGTTCCAGAAGATGCTAGGCAGGCTGCCACAGAAAAACAAAAACAAAAACAAAAACAAATAAATAAACAAACAAAAAAGTAATCAACCATCTTAGAAAGATGTGATCACATTGAATTATAATAATGACCACCATAAAATATGCCCATGTGTACAATAGTGACATGAAAGTTATAAGGGTAAAAATTGACATTCTTTTTGAGTTTATGGCCCACTATTCAGGAAGAAACATATGCACAGTACTGTAAATCTATCCAAAGGTCTACCACTGATTATACACATTGAAGGGATTAATCTACTACTATTTTTTTTGTTAAAAATTGATATAGTACCTACATGCTGTATAAATTTACAACTCTTAATCCATAGATTAACCCAAGAATGTTCTTTGTTCAATGTACTGTTAACAGAGAAAACCAAAACTGATGAATAGAGTCAGTGTTTGTGTCATGCTCAGCCACAAATGGAAAACCTATATCATATTTTTCTCTCAAATGTCATGGACCATCACAGAAGAAGAGAAAGATCATAAGAGCCAGACCTCTGGGAAGACTGCTCTAAAGCTTTGTTTTATGGAAATTACTAAAACAAGACACTCATCATTTTACATCAGCTAGGACTGCCCATAATCAGTCAACACACTTGGCGGGGAGGTGCAATCTCATGCCCTGAAAATTCTGGGTGATAAACTATTGACAGTTAATGGCTTCCTGAGAAGGAAGAGTAAGTTTAACAAGGATGGTCCCTGTAAGTCTGAAACACTCCAGTGAATATCTACACATGAAGGAGTGTACAGATAGCAGAAGAAGATGCAAAAATTTTGTGTTTGCCTTTTTAACAATAAAATCTAAAGTTGGGATGTTATAGAACATATATGGGAATATTCAAAGTTCACAATAGAAATGTATTTATACGTGTATGGATATATGAAAATGTAATAAAATATATTTAACATATATAAAGGTTAATATTAAATATAATTTTAAAACTAAGCATTGTTATTTTCTAGGACAGTTGAGCTAATACAGAGTTTATATGCTACATGTTTCTCTTTCGTGTGATTGTTCATTTGGAAATAAATGAGATCAGTCAAAAGCTTTTTCTTTATTTCACATTAAGCTGCTTTCATAGCCTTCCTGCAATGCCTGGATCCTGAGGGCCAGAAGAACTTATATATTAATGAAAGAGCTCTGAGCACCTGGTAAGTCTCCATGAGTATTTCCCTGAAGGCAAAGAATGTATATACACATTTTTCTACTCCAAACAGGTCACTTGCAGAGCCAATTCCCTACTGACAGTGGCAATCAGCTATGCTTCCTGTACTATATTCCACAGAGCATCATGTCAAGCTATAATATATCTAGTCATGTGCTTAAGTAAAAGAGCCTGAAGACTAAAATTTGATCTCTCAAGTTCCTACAAGCAGGAGATAGACAATTGTAGAACTAGTGCTTTTCTTTGAAATGAAAATAATTCTTCCTAAAATGGACTACATGTTTAATGTGATTGCCTCTATTTCCTTCTAGACATTCAAGGAGAAACAAAACAAATTCTAAGTATTTTTAGATTGTTTTCTTTTTAACAGATGCATAAAAATCAGACACACAAAACAGCACAAAGCGATTATTCAATGCACATTAGATAATGCTCAAATAAAGGTTACTGATCATTCTGTTTGAATATTAATCATTTTTATAGATTGAAAGCATTTTAATTGAAATAGAATGGCATCACATTTCTTTCCCCTCCCATAGCCCCTCCCAGCTACCCTCCTTCAAATCTATCCTATGGTGTCCCTCCCAATTTCAAGCTGTTACCTGTTTTATTTTATTTTATTTTTAAAAATTTTTTTTCATGTCTGACTCACTGTGCAGGACCCAGTGTCCTACTACTCACACTCCCTAGGCAAATTGAAATCATCATTTTATTCTAAACTTATGTAAAATTAATGACATGGATTCTACATATGAGTGAGTTAAAAAAATGTTTGTCCTTTTGTGCTTAACTTACTTTGCCTATGTAGTTATTCCTATATTCATCTACTTACAGTCTTTTCTATGTTTATATGAATGTTTTACTCCATAGAGTAAAATACATAGACAAATTTTCAGTCAATGGACATTTTAGTTGTTTACAATTCTTGTTTGCTACATATAGTGTTGGAATAATGCATACATGTCTTTGATATATTGATATCATTTGCTTTGATGTATACCCAATAGAAAAATATTGTATAATACCGGAGTTTTATTTCCATCTTAAAAATAACATCTTTTGTTTGCCACAAAGATTATATTGCATTAAATTCCAACTACTGATATGAAAAGATTATCTTTTCTCTATATACATGCCAGCACAATTTTAGTAATTTTGATGATGGCTATTTTTAAAATGCTATAAGATGATTTATTTATTTCTATTAAAATTATTTCTTTGTTTTGTAAGACTATAGTTACATTATTTCCCACTTGCAAAGCCTTATATATGTTCCTTTTTGCTGTCTTTCAAAATCATGGCCCTTTCCCCCACTTACTTAATGTTCATTTGTATGTCTTCCCATGTCTAGGGCTTGTTTTTTTATTTTTTTGTTTGTTTTTTTTAACCACTTTTGTGGGATCATTTTTAAGTTCATTATATACTCGAATATTAACCCTTTCTACATTGAAAATTCTTATCATAAAGGTTGTTATTATGAATATTGTTTACATATCAAATAATATCCCATGCGCTTTTACTGAGATTAACAGGTCTAGAGTAAGAGTAAGAAGTTGTTAAGTGACTTAAATTCTGTTTTTAAGCACTATAATTAAGAGAAAAAGCTGTGTTAAAGAAAATGTAAGATATACTTAAGATCATGTTTGTGGGCTTCTCAAGTGAGAGTTCCCAGACTTAACGTTTATTGTTTCTTTCATAATTTGGAGATGCCTATAGCTATTTTTTTAAAACATATGGCAAAGTTACTTTAACCAGTGAATAATACCTAGATTGAAAAATAAGGTTCTTCAGTGTAAATTATTAGCTCTTATATATTAAGTAATCAACAAACCATAGATCCAAATAATCAGTAGAAATTACCCATCTCCAGTTACTCCATGTGATGGATTAAATACCTTTAAATATGCTTGTCCCAGGGAGTGGCGCTGTTGAGAGGTGTGGCCTTGATGGAGTAAGTGTGGCCTTGTGAGTGTGGGCTTTAATACCTTCTTTCTAGTGGACTGAGAGCCAGAATTCTGTTAGCAGCCTTCAGATGAAGATGTAGAATTCTCAGCTACTCCTGCACCATGCTTGCGTGTATGCTGCCATGTTTCTGACTTGATGATAATGGACTTAATCTCTAAACTTGTAAGCTAGCCCTTATTAAATGTCCTTATAAGAGTTGCCTTGGTTATGGTGTCTTTTCACAGGAGCAAACCCTAACTAAGACACTCCATAAAAGTTAAAATTTCATATTTCCAAAGGGATATTATAGTCTTGAATAATATGTGAAAATTGCTCTGATTCTCAGACAGTGTGTGTAACATCTGCACACACACACACACACACACACACACACACACACACACACACACACTTACAATACCTATGGAGTGGAAATAAGGGTCAGAAATAAGCTTTAAAAATAAAACTAAATAAAATCTAAACATAATAACTAACTTATTTTATGGGATCTCCTTCCTAAGAAATATGTAAAGAAAATTAATTGAAATTTCCTTTAATGCTTTATATATAATTCATAGAGATAATGGAAGATGTTTTCTTTCTTCTAAAGTTTTGTTCTTCTATTGTGAAAATTTCTACTATTATCATCTTTCCTAAGGATTTTCAGTACTATACTTATATTATTAGTTAAAATTGATATATAGTAATTCAAATATATTTTATCATTGATATAAATGTTGAAGTATCGAAGAGTTATAAAAACACAGGTTAAAGTCATACTCAGTTTTAGATTATTTTTAGAAATATAGGTACAAACCGTAGCACTGTGTAACAGATTGAAATAAACAGAGTCTGATAGTATAGGAATATCCATTTAGAGCCTATTTTTTCTTCAGTGTACAACAAATCATATTCACTGAAGTTCCTTTTATCTAGTGTTAGAAGAAAACCCCTACAAGTTCATACAGGTTTTACTGGTTTTTAAATTTTTCCTTCTTTCTTTATTTTTGTTTGTTTGTTTGTTTGTTTGTTTTGTTTTTGTTTTTTTAATTGCTGACCAAGTCAACCTATAAATTGAAGAAGTTGTTTCGGTTTTCATTGTAGATGTTTGGAATCTGTGATGTGACAAAGGCATTGAAGTTGAGGGCACAGCTCTTCAACTACAAGCAGGAATCAGAAAAAACGTTAACTCAAAGTGGATGACTCTTTAACCTTCCAAAGTCCCATGGTAGTGAAACACTTCCTCCAACAATGCCATGTTCTCCAAACCATCCAAACGATGCTTTCAATTGGGAACCAAGTTTTCAAGTGCAAGAGTCTATGGAGGAAAGTCTCATTCAAATTATGAAAGAAAAAAATTTCTAATATTTAAATCAGACAGAATTTAAGCAACTTCTGTACATCTATCAGTAATACAAAACTAATGTTAAATGTAGAACAGTTCATTTTAGAAAGATGTCCCCTAGAGTAACAAGAAAACTGGGATATACATAGAGCATTTGTAAGGGTCAGAAAAAATTGGAACCTGAAACTAAGTAAATGATAGACACCATTCCCAGAAATATTAAGATAACTATTTTGAATTTCTTAGAAAAAAAGTTTTATAATTTCATGAAATTCAAGATGATATCAGAAGATTGCTTGACATTTTCTAACTTATGTTTTTCAATTTATTAGTAAGAATTTCTGTTATAAAGAATCTTAGTAATGACATTCTATCAAAAAAATTCAATTAATTCAAGCTTGTCACAACTACGTACACAATGCTTCTCTATCAAAGAAAGTCAAATGGTGTAAGGAAAACTAAATAGATTTGTTTTCACTATCAAATATGTAAATCTGCTTTATTTATAAGTAAGTTTTCATTTGCTTTTAATTAGACATTTGAAATAAGCATGTATGCATATTGAATCATATTTCAAGAAATACTCTGTGCTCTCTGTTAGTTTAAATTCATCTTATTGTTACCAATTTGGTGGTAAAGTATAATATTTTATTATATAGACATTTTTATATCAAATAAACCATCTTAAAATTCAACCTTTTTCTGGACACATCATTAACAATGTATGGATGAAGGGAATGTTCATAGACTCTCATGACATTCAGATGAACAATTTTTGACAACTGAAATGAGGGGCACTTAGGGGGAGTTGTGGAAATCTAGGACAGTGGAAAATTCCTGCAAATCTCTGAAAAGATCCTAGTGAGAACTTCTAGAAATGGAAGATGAGAAGCCTAAACTAACCCCTATCTATAACCAGACAAGGCTCCCAATGTTGGGCCTGGGACACCAACCCATCCACAAAATGTTTAGCCCACAATATGTTCAGCTTGAAAGATCTTTAGGGTGAATGTTGGCTCAGACTTTCTGAAAGCAGCCAACCCATAACTTATTCTACAAGGAGTCCTAAGCCAAAAGTTGGAGCCCATAACTAAAACTACCTGAATGGCCAGGAATCTGAATCTGAATCTGGATGGCTCAGAAACAGGGCAAAACCAGATACAACTGACCTCCCACCCACCCAAACACACACACATGAGAAAAAATGTGAATAAAATGATTTCTAGCAATTTGGATTTATACTACTAGATCAGTGCCTAGCCCAATAGTCATCAGAGAGGCTTATTCCAGCAGCAAATTAGAAAGATCCATAGAACCACAATCAACAGTTCAATAAAGCTCAAGAAACCCCACCACAAGAGGAAAGGGAGGACTGTAAGGATCAAGAGGGACTGAGTACAACAGAACAGGACCTAAAGAACCAACTAAGCACAACTCCCAGGGGGTTGACAGACTGAAGCAGCCAGTCATGGAGCAATCATGGGTCTGTGTTAGGTCATCTGCATATATCACATGGTTGTGTAATTTGGGGGTTTTGTGGGACTCTTTGCAGTAGTAATATGAATGTCCTTAACTAGTTTTGTTTATCTTGTTGCATTGCCTCAATCAGCCTTGATATGAGGATTTGTGTCTAATCTTAAGGCACCTATCATGTTGCTGATATCTCTGAGAGGCCTGATTTCTTCTGAAGGGAAGTAGAGGAGCAGTGGATGTGGGGAAAAGGGGACATGGGGGTACACTGAAAGGAGTGGGGAAAGGAAAGGCTGCAGTCGAATTGTATTGGATGAGAGAAGAATAAAGAAAAGGGACAAAATAAATTGTCAAAGAACTTTTAAAAACTTTATATTATCCATTATCTCAGTGATATTATATAAATTGTTAAAAAGTAGATAGATTTCTTCACTGTCCATAACATTTATGAGACATAATTAGGGACCCTATGGATGGCTCAGTCATTCCTGAGACCAAAGAGAGGAGAAGGCAAGGAGAGAGAGGGTGCTGGATGGTTCCCATGTGGGTGAGAGTCCTAGATCTGGTCTGGGGCTGGAGCACAGGAAGATCTTCTTGTGGGAGGTTAGACTTGCAGCTTTTTAGAGGAAAGCCTATCCCATCGTTTAAGCACAGTGAGCCTTGATAAGCAAAGATGGTCTATGGTTTTAGAGCTTTACTGTAGAAAGGCAGGGAAAAAGAGAGAAGGTAAAATGAGGGAGAGAGGCCAGTCATGGCCACATGGAGAGAGAGGGGGAGGGAGAGAGATAAGGAGGGCTAGAGATGAGAGTAAGAAAGGTGAGAGCTTAAAGAGACAGAGGAGAGGCCAAGCATCCCCTTTTAGAGTGGGCTGGGCTACCTTGCTGTTGCCAGGTAACTGTGGGGAGGAGCATACTTGGCTGTAATCAGGGTGGAGTCTAGCCAGAATGCTAGAAGCTTGGAACATTGTCTGCATGACTTATGGTCATAGAATTATGGAGTTGTGGGCTCTGTGGTGTCAGTCACTTGTCTGTGGGAACATGGATCACTGTTCTATCCCTTGTAGAGTTTCATACTGGGTCTCTACTGGGTCTCCGGAGCAAGCCTCAATCAACCCAAAACAGGCTGCATTTCGAAAACATGCTTTCATACGCAGAGAATAGCAATCAAACTGATGATTTCCCAGGATTAAGTTTCATAAACTGCATAAGGGTTAATTTGTAATTTAAGAAAATTATAAAATTCATTAAACTTTAAATAAAAAAATTTAGCATGTTTAGCAATATATTCATTAAAATTCTGTTTACTTATTTATTTGTTGATTTGTTTTTATTAGATATTTTCTTTATTTACATTTCAAATGTTATCCCCTTTCCCAGTTCCCCCCAAGAAAGCCCATATCTCTTCCCCCCATCCCCCTGCTTCTAAGAGGGTATTTCTCCACCTAGCCACCCACTCCCGCCTCCCTGCCCTCACCTACACTGGGGCATCAAGCCTTCTCAGGACCAAGTGCCTCTTCTCCCATTGATGCTCAGCAAGGTCATCCTTTGCTTCATATGTGGCTAGAGCCATGGCTCCCTCCATGTGTCCTTTTGGTTGATAATTTAGTCTCTGTGAGCTATGGGGCGTCTGGTTGATTGATATTGTTGTACAATTCAATAAAAAAATTGGTTTCAACTCTTAAAAATCAAAATTGTAATGGCTAAAATAGTTAGCAATATGTGCAAAAACACTAATTCTGTCCAAACAGACTTACACATTTGAATGTGTGAATTATTTGATGGACAAATTTAAAATTCACTTAAAGGAGTAAAAAAGACAAGAATATTTTCAGTGTTTGAGGATGTTGCTTAATGGAATAGTGTTTATTCACTGTGTCCAAGATCTGTTTCCCCACACACATATACGTATACATACACAAACACAAAAGAGGGGAAGGGAGTGGTGGGGAGAAGAATTAAATGGGAGGTATTATATTTTCATTTTTCAGCTTGCGAGACCTATAGAAATTAATAAGTTATTTAAGATAAACACAAATGTAGATAAATGGACTATGAAGCAGATGACACTTAACAGATTTTTGAAATCTGATATACAGCTACCTTGATACTGAAAACTTAATGAAACTTTACTCATTTGTGGAAAATTATTATCTATCAAATACATTAGATAACTTTATCTAGCTTCAAATAAATTATTTTATTTATTTTTATTTTTTATTTTTTCATTAGGTATTTATTTCATTTACATTTCCAATGCTATCCCAAAAGACCTCCCCCCCTTGCCCCCCCACTCCCCCCCCCCACTTCTTGGCCCTGGCATTCCCCTGTACTGAGGCATATAAAGTTTTCAGGAGCAATGGGCTTCTCTTTCCACTGATGGCCGACTAGGCCATCTTCTGATACATATGCAGCTAGAGGCATGAGCTCTAGGGGAAGCGGTGTACTGGTTAGTTCATATTGTTGTTCCATCTATAGGGTTGCAGTTCCCCCCAGCTCCTAGGATACTTTCTCTTGCTACTCCATTGAGGGCCCTGTGATCCATTCAATAGCTGACTGTGAGCATCCACTTCTGTGTTTGCTAGGCCCTGGCATAGTCTCACAAGAGACAGCTATATGAGGGTCCTTTTAGCAAAATCTTGTTAGTATATACAATGATGTCAGTCTTTGGAGGCTGATTATAGGATGGCAGTCTCGAGATGGTCCATCCTTTCATCTCAGCTCCAAACACTGTCTCTGAAACTCCTTACATGGGTGTTTTGTTCCCAATTCTAAGAAGGGACAAATTATCCACACTTTGGTCTTTGTTCTTCTTGAGTTTCATGTGTTTCGCAAACTGTATCTTATATCTTGGGTATTCTAAGTTTCTGGGCTAATATCCACTTATCAGTAAGTACATGTCATGTGAGTTCTTTTGTGATTGAGTTACGTCACTCAGGATGATGCCCTCCAGGTACATCCATTTGTCTAAGAATTTCATAATTTCATTTTTAAATAGCTGAGTAGTACTCCATTGTGTAAATGTACCACATTTTCTGTATCCATTCCCCTGTTGAGGGGCATCTGGGTTCTTTCCAGCTTCTGGCTATTATAAATAAGGCTGCTATGAACATAGTGGAGTATGTGTCCTTCCTACCGATTGGAACATCTTCTAGATATATGCCAAGGAGAGGTATTGAGGGATCTTCCAGTAGTACTACGTCCAATTTTTTTGAGGAACCGCCAGACTGATTTTCAGAGTGGTTGTACAAGCTTGCAATCCCACCAACAATGGAGGAGTGTTCCTCTCTCTCAACTTCCTTGTCAGCACCTGCTGTCACCTGAATTTTTGATATTAGCCATTCTGACTGGTGTGAGGTGGAATCTCAGGGTTGTTTTGATTTGCATTTCCCTGCGATTAAGGATTCTGAATATTTTTTCAGGTGCTTCTCAGCCATTCTGTATTCCTCAGGTGAGAATTCTTTGTTTAGGTCTGAGACCCATTTTTTAAAGGGGTTACTTGATTCTCTGTACTCCACCTTCTTGAGTTCTTTATATATATATTGGATATTGCTCCCCTATCTGATTTAGGATAGGTAAAGACCCTTTCCCAATTTGTTGCTGGCCTTTTTGTCTTATTGACAGAGTCTTTTGCCTTACAGAAGCTTTGCAACTTTATGAGATCCCATTTGTCGATTCTAGATCTTACAGCACAAGCCATTGTTGTTTTATTCAGGAACTTTTTCCCCTGTGCCCATATCTTCAAGGCTCTTCCCCACTTTCTCCTATATAAGTTTCAGTGTCTATGTTTTTATGTGGAGTTCCTTAATCCACTTAGATTTGACCTTGGTACAAGGAGATAGGAATGGATCAATTCACATTCTTCTACATGATAACTGCCAGTTGTGCCAACACCAGGTGTTGAAAATGCTGTCTTTTTTTTTTTCCCACTGGATGGTTTTTGGTCCCTTGTCAAAGATCAAGTGACCATAGGTGTGTGGGATCATTTCTGGGTCTTCAGTTCTATTCCATTGGTCTACTTGTCTGTCGCTATACCAGTACCATTCAGTTTTGTTTGTTTGTTTGTTTGTTTGTTTGTTTGTTTTAATCACAATTGCTCTGTAGCAAGGCTTTAGGTCAGGCATGGTGATTCTACCCGAGGTTCTTTTATCCTTGAGAAGAGTTTTTGCTATCCCAGGTTTTTTGTTATTCCAGATGAATATGGAGATTGCCCTTTCCAATTCGTTGAAGAATTGAGTTGGAATTTTGATGGGGATTGCATTGAATCTGTAGACTGCTTTTGGCAAGATAGCCTGCCAGTCCATGAGCATGGGAGATCTTTTCATCTTCTGAGATCTTTAATTTCTTTCTTTAGAGACTTGAAGTTCTTATCATACAGATCTTTCACTTCCTTAGGTAGAGTCGTGCCAAGGTATTTTATACTATTTGTGACTATTGAGAAGGGTTTGCTCCTCCATTGTTGGTGGGATTGCAAGCTTGTACAACCACTCTGGAAATCAGTCTGGCAGTTCCTCAAAAATTGGACATAGTACTACTGGAAGATCCAGCAATATGTCTTCTGGGCATATATCCAGAAGATGCCCCAACCGGTAAGAAGGACACATGCTCCACTATGTTCATAGCAGCCTTATTTATAATAGCCAGAAGCTGGAAAGAGCCCAAATGCCCCTCAACAGAGGAATGGATACAGAAAATGTGATACATTTATACAATGGATTACTACTCAGCTATTAAAAAGAATGAATTTATGAAATTCCTAGGCAAATGGGTGGACCTGGAGGGCATCATCCTGAGTGAGGTAACCCAACCACAAAGGAACTCTCACAATATGCATTCACTGATAAGTGGATATTATCCCAGAAACTTAGGATACCCAAGATGTAAGATACAATTTGCTAAACACATTAAACTCAAGAGAACGAAGACCAAAGTGTGGACACTTTGCCCCTTCTTAGAATAGGAAACAAAACACCCATGGAAGGAGTTACAGAGACAAAATTTGGAAGTGTGAAGAAAGGATGGACCATTTAGTGATTGCCATATCCAGAGATCCATCCCATGATCAGCTTCCAAACGCTGACACCATTGCATACACTAGCTAGATTTTGCTGAAAGGACACAGATATAGCTGTCTCTTGTGAGACTATGCCAGGGCCTAGCAAACACAGAAGTGGATGCTCACAGTCAGCTATGGAATGGACCACAGGGCCCCCAATGGAGGAACTAGAGAAAGCACCCAAGGAACTAAAGGGAACTGCAACCCTATAGGTGGAACAACAATATGAATTAAGCAGTACCCAGGAGCTCTTGTCTCTAGCTGCATATGTATCAAAAGATGGCCTAGTCGGCCATCACTGCAAAGAGAGGCCCATTGGACTTGCAAACTTTATATGCCCCAGTACAGGGGAACGCCAGGGCCAAAAAGTGGGAGTTGGTGGGTAGGGGAGTGTGTGGGGGGGGTGGGTATGGGGGACTTTTGGTATAGCATTGGAAATGTAAATGAGCTAAATACCTAATAAAAAATGGAAAAAATTCACTTTCAGGTGATATAAATATTTAATTACTTTATTTAAATAAAAATAATTTAAAAATAAATAAAATAAAGAGAAGGGTTTTGTTTCCCTAATATCTTTCTCAGCCTGTTTATCCTTTGTGTAGAGAAAGGCCATTAGCTTGTTTGAGTTAATTTTATATCCAGATGCTTCATTGAACCTGTTTATCGGGTTTAGGAGTTCTGTGGTAGAATTTTTAGGGTCACTTATATATACTATCATATCATCTGCAAAAAGTGATATTTTGACTTCTTCCTTTCCAATTTGTTTTCCCTTGATCTCCTTTTGTTGTCGAATTGCTCTGGCTAGGATTTCAAGTACAATGTTGAATAGGTAGGGAGAAAGTGGGCAGCCTTGTCTAGTCCCTGATTTTAGTCTGTGGTTTTTGTCTTTGAGTTTGTATATATAATGGATTACATTGATGGATTTCCATATATTAAACCATCCCCGTATCCCTGGAATGAAACCTTCTTAGTCAGGATGGATGATTGTTTTGATGTGTTCTTGGATTCCATTAGGGAGAATTTTATTGAGTATTTTTGCATTGATATTCATAAGGGAAATTTGTCTGAAGTTCTCTATCTTTGTTGGGTCTTTCTGTGATTTAGGTGACAGAGTAATTATGGCTCAGTAGAATGAGTTAGGTAGAGTACCTTCTGCTTCTATTTTGTGGAACAGTTTGTGAAGATATGAAATTAGATCTTCTTTAAATGTCTGCTAGAACTCTACATTAAACCCATCTGATCCTGGGCTTTTTTTTTTTTTTTTGGTTGGGAGACTATTAATGACTGCTACTATTTCTTTAGGGGATATGGGACTGTTTAGATCATTAACCTGTTCCTGATTTAACTTTGGTACCTGGTGTTTGTCTGGAAATTTGTCCGTTTCATCCAGGTTCTCCAGTTTTGTTGAGTATAGCCTTTTGTAGAAGGATCTGAGGGTGTTTTGGATTCCTTCAGGATCTGTTGCTATGTCTTCCTTTTCATTTCTGATTTTGTTAATTAGGATGCTGTCCCTGTGCCCTTTAGTATGTCTGGCTAAGGTTTTATTTATCTTGTTGATTTTCTCAAAGAACCAGCTCCTTGTTTGTTTGATACTTTCAATAGTTCTTCTTGTTTCCTCTTGGTTAATTTCACCCATGAGTTTGATTATTTCCTGCCATCTACTCCTCTTGGGTGAATTTAATTCCTTTTGTTCTAGAGCTTTTAAGTGTGTTGTCAAGTTGCTAGTGTGTACTCTCTCTCGTTTCTTTTTGGAGGCATTCAGAGCTATGAGTTTCCCTCTTAGAAATGTTTTCATTGTGTCCAATAGGTTTGGGTATGTTGTGGCTTCATTTTCATTAAACTCTAAAAAGTCTTTAATTTCTTTCTTTATTCCTTCCTTGACCAAGGTGTCATTGAGAAGAGTATTGTTCAGTTTCCATGTGAATGTTGGCTTTTATTCTTTATATTGTTATTGAAGATATGCCTTAGTACATGGTTATCTGATAGGATGCATGGGACAATTTCAATATTTTTGTATCTGTTGTGGCCTGTTTTGTGACCAATTAATTATATGGTCAATTTTGGAGAAGGTATCATGAGGTGCTGAGAAGATGGTATATCTTTTTGTTTTAGGATAAAATGCTCTATAGATATCTGTTAGATCCATTTGTTTCATAACTTCTGTTAGCTTCACTGTGTCACTGTTAATTTTTGTTTCCGTGATCTGTCCATTGATGAAAGTGGTGTGTTGAAGTCTCACACAATTATTGTATGAGGTGCAATGTGTGCTTTGAGCTTTACTAAAGTTTCTTTAATTAATGTGGCTGCCCTTGTATTTGGAGCATAGTCATTCAGAATTGAAAGTTCCTCTTGGAAGATTTTACCTTTGATGAGTATGAAGTGCCCCTCCTTGTCTTTTTGATGACTTTGGGTTAGAATCCCATTTTATTAGATATTAGAATGACTACTTCAGCTTGTTTCTTCTGACTTTTTCCTTGGAAAAATTGTCTTCCAGCCTTTCATTCTGAGGTAGTGTCTGTCTTTTTCCTTGAGATGGGTTTTCTATAAGTAGCAGAATGTTGGGTCCTGTTTGTTTGCCAGTCTGTTAGTCTATGTCTTTTTATTGGGAAGTTGAGTCCACTGATATTAAGAGATTGTAAGGAAAAGTAATTGTTGCTTCCTATTATTTTGTTGTTAAAGTTAGCATTCTGTTCGTGTGGCTGTCTTTTTTTTAGGTTTGTTGAATGATTACTTTCTTGCTTTTTCTAGGACAAGGTTTTCGTCCTTGTATTGTTTTTTTTTTTTTCTGTTATTATCCTTTGAAGGGCTGGATTAATGAGAAGATAATGTGTGAATTTGGTTTTGTTGTGGAATACTTTGGTTTCACCATCTATGGAAATTGAAAGTTTGGCTGGGTATAGTAGCCTGGGCTGGCATTTGTGTTCTATTAGTGTCTGTTTAACATCTGTCTAGGATCTCCTGACTTTCATAGTCTCTGGTGAAAAATCTGGTGTAAATCTGATAGGCCTGCCTTTATATGTTACTTGACCTTTTTCCCTTACTGCTTTTAATATTCTATCTTTATTTAGTATATTTGTTGTTCTGATTATTATGTCGGGAGGAATTTCTTTTCTGATCCAGTCTATTTGGAGTTCTGTAGGCTTCTTGTATGTTCATGGGCATGTCTTTCTTTAGGTTTGGGAAGTTTTCTTCCATAATTTTGTTGAAGATATTTGCTGGCCCTTTCAGTTGAAAATCTTCATTCTTATCTACTCCTATTATCCGTAGGTTTGTTCTTCTCATTGTGTCCTGGATTTACTGGATGTTTTGAGTTAGGATCTTTTTGCATTTTGCATTTTCTTTGATTGTTATGCTGATGTTCTCTATGTAATCTTCTGTACCTGAAATTCTCTCTTCCATCTCTTGTATTCTGTTGCTGATGCTCACATCTATGTTTCCAGATTTCTTTCCTAGGGATTCTATCTCCAGTGTTGCCTCACTTTGGGTTTTCTTTATTGTGTCTACTTCCCTTTTTAGGTCTAGTATGGTTTTGTTCAATTCCATCACCTGTTTGGATGTGTTTTCCTGTTTTTCTTTAAGGACTTATAACTCTTTAGCAGTGTTCTTCTTTATTTCTTTAAGTGAGTTATTAAAGTCCTTCTTGATGTCCTCTACCATCATCATGAGATATGCCTTTAAATCCAGGTCTAGCTTTTTGGGTGTGTTGGGGTACCCAGGACTGGCTGAGGTGGGAGTACTGCGTTCTGATGATGGTGAGTGGTCTTGGTTTCTGTTAGTATGATTCTTACGTCTGCCTTTTGTCATCTGGTAATCTCTGGAATCAGTTTTTATAGTTGTCTCTAGTTATAACTTGTTCCTTTCGTGATTCTGTTAGCCTCTACCAGCAGAACTGTGAGACTAGCTATCTTCTGAGTTTCAGTGGTTAGAGCACTCTCTTCAGGCAAGCTCTTCTCTTGTAGAGAAGGTACACAGATAACCGTTTTTTGGACTTGCCTCGCGTCAGAAGATGAAGGCCCAAAACAGGGCCTGTCCCAGAAGCTGTTAGCTTCTGTAGTCCATACTCTCACCTGTGCAGACTAGTCTTGGTAGGATCCAGGAACGAAGATGACTCATGCAGATGCTCCAGCATAGTCCTCCATGGTGGGGTGGACACCTCTCCTCTGGCAGGGAAGATGCCTGGATGTCTGGAGCCTGAAAAGGGGTCTTCCACAGAAGCTCTGTGGCTCCCGCCTGTCCCAGAAGCTGTTAGCTTCTATAGTCCATACTCTCACCTGTGCAGACTAGCATTGGCAGGATCCAGGAAGAAAGATGCCTTCTGCAGATGCTCTGGCAAAGCCCACATTGTTATTTTAAATGTAAATTCAGAGACTAACTTTTTATTAATTAAATTTAAATTTGTTTTGTTAAGTCTATATATTTTGGTTACTCTCCCATATTCTTACTTATATCTCACTACTGTTATGTTTCCTTCTTACCTACACATTTATTATCTACATTCAAATTCTTTTGTTTTGTTTTGTTTCATTTTATTTTGTGATCCACTGACTCCAAGCAGGGCCTTCTTATAAACCTGAATTTGGAAGTATTCACTGGATTCATTTAGGCTCATTAACTGAAGACAATGATTACCTCTCTTAGAATCTATCAGTACCCAACAGTTCATCAATAAGGTATAGAACATATGAGTTTTTCCCAATCCATATCTGACTGCTGGCAAAAGCTGACCCAGGCACACCTGGTGACTAACAATATCCACTGAGTGTTGAAGATGTCAATGATGGATTGCGTAACAGTTCACATTAATAACTTCCCCAAGAATTGCCAAAGATATGTACTAATACACTAGTTAATTCTTCTCTTACTGGGCAGCACTCAGTTCTAGCCAAGATTTACATTGCAATGTCCACAGAATTACATAATACCAGCTTATATTACAACTGTTCTTTTTACAGTTATGGAAATTCTATAAAGCGTATATTTATGGGAGTGTGTGATTTGAAATGTTTGCAGGAGAATACTCATATTCCTGACACCTGAATCAGAAGAGAACTCTATGCTCCTAAACACATTCCCCATCCTTTTGTTTGTCTTAATTCTCAGGTGTCATTTCCAAGTACTACTTACAAAATTCAATCTGTCTCTGAAACATGCTCTGCTTGCATCTTGGCTACCAGTCCTATGCTATTTATATAGACTTTCTGCACATAATTGGAATGAACAGCAGTATGTGCTCAGTTGGGAGCCATGTTGAGGAAATATCCTGAAATGGAATAAAAAAGAATGATAACATTGGTCATACACTAAAATCCCTATGCACATGCAATCATTATTCTCAAATAATAATGCATGCACTTGCTAAAATATTCTAGACAATCATTATGTGAAAATTCTGGAAATGGAACAAAATCTACATTTATATGAGGATTTCAAAAAGAAAGTCACACAAATACAACATTTGTATGGAATATTTGTGTTCTTTTTGTTCTGCTGTTTGCATAATTAAAACACTGACTGAACTTATGTTGTGGAAATTAAATAGTTTCTTCTAAATGGACTGCAAGCCTTTCAATGTATTCTATAATCTTTATTTGAAGGGAAACATTTCTACTTAATCTATCAACCATTCTTATCCCTGTGTTATATGTATGAAGAACAGAAAGGATAAATAGGAAGAGGGAAAAGAACCAGATACTAGTAGCTATCTTTGTTCTATGTCAGAATGCAGTACAAGAATGAAGTTACATGAAAATTCAGATTGCTTATGAGAAAACAAAAACACGAACAAAACTAACGAATCAAAAAGAAGTCTAGTGACCTCAGTTTCGTCAAAACACAGAATCATAGAATGTATTTTCCAGTTCCTCACAGGTATAGCAGATAGGAGTGAGTTTGCTACAGCTATTCATATGCCTCTATGGTAAAAAAATATTTTTCTCTCAAGCAGCTTGTCCTTATGTTTGTACTCTTTACTCAAGTGCCCCTTCTGAATCTCAGTAACCTAGTATCTAGAAGTGATAGTGTGAGAGCATTTTGGAAACAATATGTATTATTATGAAAGTGGTATGATCATCAATGATTTAGATAGAAAACCTTTCTTCTTGCATCTAAACATACATAGAAACATATCTTTGTATGTGCAGCTAGCTTCATGTCATAAATATTGTCTTACCATATTGATTGTGCACTGATTCTCATCAGTCAATAAAGCTACAGCTATGAGCTACCTGCATAACCAGAGAGGAACCATTCAATGCACTATGATTGATAGAGTTATGAATTTTTTGATAGGTTTATACACATAAATATGAACACATCATATCTCTAGATAATTGGCCTGGAGATACTTTTGACAATTGTGAATCTTGGTCTCTCTTCAGAAACTCCACATTTATAAATCCAGATGTAAATATCACAGAATTGTTATACATCCTCTTATAACTATTGTTCATGCATATAGATATCAGCATAATGAATTTCTGTTGCATTTCTCTGTACTCTTTCAAATTCAGAGAAGGGAGAAAACATGACTGGAATTTCTAAAATGATAATTTTTATATCAGTTCCAGCAAAACAAAAATGCCAAATGTAAAATAAATCAAGGATGAGCATCCCACTTAGATGCTTTTAATATCTGATTTTCTCAAACTATAGTTTGAGAAATGGAGCTATAGTTTATTACTATTACTATAGTTTGTAGTAATGGAGCATAATTGTAAAATTAGTAGTCCTTATGTTTTACTATATTCAACTATAATATTCAATAGGGACATTGAGGGTTGTATGCTGCGTCACCTTCAAGGGCCCTGGAGAAACAACAAATGTGACTAGAATGGGTGAGAATAGAGAATAGTGTTAACTAGGATAAAGTGGAGTGTAGAAAAAGTGCTCAACAGCTAATAAGCAGCAAATTAGCAAATAAGTAAAAAGGGAAAAAAATCGAATAGCAAAACACAAACATCTGAGTTTTTATGATGCTTTATGCCTGATGCTGCCCAGATTGTGACTGCTTTCTATTTTTGCGAAGTTTTCTTAGAAATGGCATTTAAATTATATATATATCACTTTATAGATTTTGTTACTGTTGAGAGAAAATTTGAATTTGATTCACGGTTGTAGCTCTCTAGCTGTTCACTTCCTACAAAATATATGTTTTTGCTCAGAAATTAACTCATTTTGTACGTGTAGTAAAGGAGCTGAAGGGTTTTACAAGCCCATAGGAAAAACAACAATATCAACCAAACAGACCCTCCAGAGCTCCCAGAGACTAAACCACCAAACAAAGAGTGTACATGGAGGGACCCTGGTTCTAGCTGCATATGCAGCAGAAGATGGCCTTATCTGGCATCAGTGGGAGGCGTAGCCCATGGTCTTTTGAAAGCTTGATGCTTCAAAGTAGGTGAACGCTAGGGCCGTAGAGCAGGTGTGGGTGGGTGGGTGAGTAGCACCCTCATAGAAGCAGGGGGAAGGGGATGAGATAAGAAGTTTGCAGAGAGGAACCTGGGAAAGGGGATAACATTTGAAATGTAAGTAAACAAAATATACAATTAAGAAAAAGAAGAAATTCACTTTCATGAAGTGATAAAATCTCTCTCCCTAATGATGGTAACATAAGGACCTCCAAGGAACTCTACATCTGTTGAATCCATTATTAAGTTAGCAGAACCAATCAGGACCAGTATTTTATAACTTTACAATTGTATATGTATTGGTGTTAAAATTTAGAATTGGAAGGAACGTTGTTAGTGAGTTAGGTTAACAATAAAATAAAATAATTAATGGTTACATGTGACAAAAAATTTTGTAAAAGCCACTGGTACCCCCATTACTCCCAAAACGATGTTATTAGGAAGGTCAAACAAGGAAAAATGGCAAAAAATTCATTTTTACAGTTACCACACTAAAATATTTGGTTCAATAAAAACATGCGATACTGAAATAAATAAATCCATACAAATGTGCATAGCTTTTAAAAATAATTTACAAGATTGGCTTAAGAAATTTAGAGAAACTGTCTCTAAAGGAGTTCAGACATCAGACATACTAAGGAAAGCTTTAAACAATCATCTAAAGGTACTAAAGAAACTTGTCCCAATTCCTTTACTGTAACTCTGGTGAAGTACCAAGGCTATAAACAACTGTGAGAGAAAGGGGCTCATTAAAATTGACAGTTATTGTTTATGATCATGTGAATTCAAGGCAGAAACACAGTAGAAACCTTGAGAAATGCTGCTTACTGGTTTGCTCCTCATTCTTTTCCACCTACATATCTTGTGTAGCCCATGCCCAGCTGTCTAGAAAAGATCCTGCTCATGTTGGAGTATGCACTCTTAAATCAATTGTCAACTAAAACAGTGTCTAGAAGAAGGCCAATAAGCCAGTCTGAGGAAGTCAATCACTCAAATAAGATTTTCTCTTCCTGGTATGTCTATGTGCTAAGTTACTAAAGAATGCAGAAAAAGTGATTTCCACATAGTGATGTTAGATGATTTTGATAGATAATCTTAATTCTGGACTTGATGGGATTTATAATCATCAGAGAAATGAATCTCTGAGTTAAGAAAGGGAAGAGTTGGGCCTCTAAAAATAACTTTTGGAGATTATCTTGATTGCTTTAATTGAGGTTGAAAAAATTGTTGAGCATAGGTGACAGCATTCTCTCTTGGGGAATTGGGCTGTATGAGTGAAGAACCAGAGTTAAGCCAGTAGATCACATACCTTCATTGCTATCACTTCCTTGTTATAGATGAGATATTTCCAACTACTGCAAGCTCCTTATATCTTGACTTCCCTACTATGATGGAGTGTATCATTGAGATATGATATGCAACAAACTCTCTCCCATAAACTTCTTTTTAATCACAAAATCATGAAACAAAGTTAACATAAGTGGTCTCTGGTAAATTTTGAGGCATTGACTCAAGATTCATAATTCCCTGTAAATACTTAACTAAAAAGAATAGCCTTTCTCCACTTAGTTTTCTTTTGTTATCCTTGTAAAAAAAAATAAGTTGACTGGAAGTTTCATCTTCCCTTTCTTTTTAACCATAACCATACAATGTTGGGACATTTCCTAGAAGCATTTGTATCCAAAATGACTGTTTTCCCGCTCTATGCCTATACACTCATATTTAATAAGATAATAGTCAGTTGGATAAAAATTCAATGTCTTTCTATCTGCTTCACTTTTGTTGAAGTTTTAGAATTTTCTTATTTTTGTGTCCTTGTTAATAGAGGCTGATTTTATGATTTTTATTAATTTAATTTACTTATTGTTGATTTCAAAACATTAGGAAGTTTTCTGCTACTTAGAATTTATGTATTTAGTATAAATATCTTTATATTTAGTTCTAGTACTTAATTCTAAGTATTCAGTATAACTATTGTTTATATTTCTTAACATGTAAATTATGCTAGGTTTTAGCATATTTCTTAAGCATTGCTATAAATTCATGTGTCTCTTAATACTCAATAATATTTTCTTTAAATAATTTTGATAGATAATCTTAATTCTGGACTTGATGGGCTTTATAATCATCAGAGAAATGAATCTCTGAGGTAGCCGTTGAATAATATCTAAATCACAATGTTAGAGGTGTAAAGATACACTAAGAGCATAAGCATTGTTATGTCAGGGGCCAAAAAAAAAATGTGGACTAAATAAAAACTAAAAAGCAATTAGTGAACATGCATTCATTCTTCGATGCCTCCTGACTGTAGAAATGATAGGAAGGTGGTCTCATGCTCCTACACAGTGCAGGCAATCACAAACTGTGAAACAACCCTTGTTTTTTTTTTCCCCCCCTTGGGTTTCTTTATCAAGTATATTTTGTATCTATAAGAGTAAGAGCTAATTTAAAGGGTACTTTTATATTTCTCAAAAGTTTAACTTTGAATGATTTACAAAACTGTGAAAAAGGCAGTAGAATTAATAAATAAAAGGAGAGAAATACCTCTGTCAGTCTGAGAATCATTCTATGAAAGATAAAATCCTGTAAAATGTCACATAAAATACCACAGGACAAGTCATAGTATAACTGGTTGTCATGTCAAGCAAGAAGTAGTAATCAGAATACATATTCCAAAATTTAAAAATTATAACAGATTGTGTGCATGAAATACACATATTGAACAATGTAACTGAATGTGGGATTCATATGAATTTAAGTATAAGAAGATGTCAATAAAAGAGTTGTAGTTTTCACAAGCATTAATTCCTGATAAAAGCCATATTTTATATCATCTATCATTCAAGCAGAGTAACATTTTAAATATCATAGCAAAGTTACAATTATTCTTGTTATCATGTGTAGTATAAAGACAAAAAATGTGCTGTAGATAATTAGTAAAAATGTCATTGAATGGAATGACGTTTCCTTTTCTTAGTTTCTTTTCTTGTAGCTGTGATAAAATATCCTCATAAGAACAACAAAACGAGAAAAAATTCAGATCACTGTTTTAGGTTATAGTCCAGGGTGCTCAAGTCATTAGGAGCCTGAAATGACTGGTAACATTGTATCGACAATCATAAGAAAGCAGTACCTAATACATGCATGCTTGCACTCAGCCTATGTTCTACATTGAACACAGTGCAGGATCCACTGACTAGTAAACAGTACCAAGTACAGCGAGGGGTTCCTCCCACAATACATAATCCTACCAAAATAAACATAGGCATGTCCAAAACCTACCTCACAGAGGATTCGTGTTTTTGTCACCTTAATAATTAACACTAGCCACTGTAACTAAAGAAGGGAGGAAAAAACAGAATGTTCTGGAACAAAGGCTTATGTGGACCAACTTGTGAAGAAGTACCCCATGTGTTTCTCATGTTATTTGGAAGCAACAATATTTTATTTGTTTAATTTTAGCAACCAAAATATCATATGTATGCATGTTTATTGGCTTATCAAAGGATAGACAGTGGATATAATATCTCCACTGCTTGATACTTAAAATGGTATTTGTTTATAAAGGCAGTTCTTCAAAACCACAGGTCATATTTGGGCTATTATTGTAAGAATCCATGTAAAACAATCTTATATCACTTAAGCATGTTGTTTTTTGAAAGTGCACACTCTTGGGTACTCAAGGGAAATATACATACCAATATCAAATTTACTGTTGGAATTTTTCCCCTTAGTATATCTGCCAACTTCACCAAACACATGTGAACACCATTGTAGCTGACCAAGGCTTCAGGATTAATGTGCCAAAACCTTTCTAACTAGATATACATCATTTATCTTGGCTCGTTGTGGAGAGCTAAATAATGGCTGATGTGATTATTTGTTTTGATAGAAGGCATCTTTTCTTCTAAGCATTATTTAGCTTGTCTTGGCATTGAAATAGAAAAGCTAAATGTATACCAAAACTATTCTACATTGAAACACAGGTAGATCTGGAAAAGACTGAAACCTTGTAATACAAAATCAAGGGCACAAACATCTGTTTTAACAGTCTTTCTTTTGCTAACCATTGTTTATTTTGGTTTTATTATTTAAAAAGAATTTTAAATGTAAAGATATATTGATCATATTGGTCCTCTCTCTCTCTCTCTCTCTCTCTCATGTTTGTTTGTGTGTGCACCTACATCCAAAAGAAAGATTTGAGGAACTCACTGATTTTGCAATTGTTCTCCTATGTAAAAATGGCTTGTGAATACATTTACTTCAATTCTGCTTATATTTGTGGCAGAATCTCATAAAATTAAATTAACAGATACTTAGCTTCTACTCTTTTAGTTGTCAATGTTAGAAAACAATTGGGATTATTTGAAAGAAGAAAAAATATTAGCTGAAAAAAATATCTATTCCCATTGATTTTTTTTTTTTTTTTTTTTTTTTTTGGTCAACCCTTTAAGCAAGCAATAGGCACAGTTCTGGATTATATCAGCAAATTTTATAAACAAGTTTTATCCTTTATCCTTTCTTGTTTTTAAATCAAATGAAAATTTGGAAAGGACTTGAGTCTAGATTTATTTTTCTGTGCTGATTTGCATGTGTATGTCATTGTGTAGGTACTTATGTTTTGGGGTTTTTATATGTAGATAGCATGTGTTCACTTTTAGGTCATGGTGTTTGTTAGCACACAAACCTGTTAAGGAAAATAAAAAAAATAATCCACTGTATTGCTGGCAATGCATAAGCAGACTGGCTGTACAGGCACTATAGGGCAATGGCCGGCTTGTTCTCATCTCGTGGAGACTCTCTGACTCAGAGCTCTGAAATATCTCTACTAAGCTCCCTAAGTTACCACTGGTGTGTTGCCCACATCTTTTTGGGGTGCACATCAGGGAAAGAGATGCTTTGCCACCTTACCTTTCTCTCTAGAACCCAGTCGACTCACCATGTGAAGGAAAACCCCACACAAACTTAGTTCAGAAACAATGGTAACTCAATTCCTGTGCGCATCAACTAGAATCCTACTCTTGTAAGCCATATCAAATCTAAATCCTTTGGTGGCGAATCTACCAGGATTCACCATCTAACCTGGAAGACACTAGTAGCTACATCTTGTCCTCTTGCTCTCCCTGTCCAAAGGGTCCAGTCTTCCCTGTCCAACCTGGAAGTTCTGCCTACTATCCCAGTGGTTGGTTCCTTTATTCATTCAGGGAAGGTTCACAAGAAGTCACCTGAGTATGTGACTCATTCCTCATTTCAGACAACCACTTCTGGGAAAGCAGAACTAATATCAAAGTCTAGATAGCGCCAGGGCCATCCACAACACAGACCGATATAAAAAAAAATCCTAGGATACATATAAAAGATAATTACATTGAAGATGGAGAGAGGTTGAGTGAAAATGATGCCATGGAAACTATTTTCAGTGTTGCCACTAGTCAACATTTTAGTTAATATGGTTAATAAGGTTAATAAGGGTCTCTCAGAGACTATGGAGCATAACTTACTATTTTTAAAACTAAACTGACTGACTGGAAAGCAAGAGATATCCACGTCAGTTGCAGGTACATATGGCCCAGCTATCTTTTAAAATAAATATTTGATAAGGAATGGAACTCAGATCCTTATAGCATGTATTGTCATACACTGAACAATGTCCTCAGGTCCTAAGATTTTAAAAATAAGAATTTCTGTGTGCTGATGGTAGATGCTAAGAGGCAGTCAGAAGAGCAAAATTGTAAAGAAAGAAGAAAGCATGTACTAGTTGAATTCAATTTTTGAAATATTTGCATATTATTATGCATATCTGGAACTACCTTTGAACTAATATCATTTCTTACCTTGTGTACGAGAAAAAATTGCATTTGAAGTGTTCTTTGAATGAAAGTTTTATTCCAGATATGTCTGAAAATTACTTTTTTCAACTTAGTTCTCCCTGAGAGAAACTTCAAAGAGATTTGGTCAAAGTATATATTTGTATCAAATGCTAAAGTTAATATAAAACAAGTCTTTCTGTGAAGAACACAGTCTAAGCTACAATTGATCAGTCAATCACTGATCAATAGATAGTTTGTACTTTTATGTATTTTTAACTTGCATTGGTTCCTATTTTCAGCTTGTGCTATGTCAAGAACCACTCAGAAAACTGTTCAAATTTTCTTCCCACTTCTATGAAGGACAGAAGCATCCACACTTTGGTCTTCCTTCTTCCTGATCTTCATGTAGTGAATTGTGTCTTAGGTATTTGGGATTTGGTACTAATATCCACTTATCAGTGGCTGCATATCATGTATGCTCTTTTGTGTCAGGGCTGCCTCCCCCAGGATGATATTAATAGCTGAGTAGTGTTCCATTGTGTAAATGTACCAAATTTTCTGTATCCATTCTTCTTTTGAGGGACATCTGGGTTGTTTCTATCTTCTGGCTTTATAAATATGTCTGCTATGAGCATATTTGATCATGTATCCTTATTGCATGTCAGAGCATCTTTTGGGTATATGCCCAGGAGTTGTATAGCTGGGTCCTCAGACCAGATACACTAAATCTAATAGAAGAGAAGTGGGGAAAAGCCTCAAACACATGGGCACAGGGCAAAAATTCCTGAACAGAACACCAATGGTTTATGTTCTAAGATCAAGAATCTACAATTGGGACCTCAAAAAATTGCAAAGCTTCTGTAAGGCAAAGGACACTGTCAATAGAAAAAATAAAGGCAACCTACAGACTGGGGTAAGACATTTACCAATCTTACTTATATCTGATAGATAGCTAATATCTAATATATACAAAGAACTCAGGAATTTAGACTCCAGAGAACCAAATAACTCTATTAGAAATGGGGAATACAGATTGTCTTAGTCAGGGTTTTACTGCTGTGAACAGACACCATGACCAAGGCAAGTCTTATAAAAACAACATTTAATTGGGGCTGGCTTACAGGTTCAGAGGTTCAGTTCATTATCATCAAGGTGGGAGCATGGCAGTATCCAGGCAGGCATGGCGCAGGCAGAGCTGAGAGTTCTACGTCTTCATTCAAAGGCTGCTAGTGGAAGACTGAATTCCAGACAACTGGGGTGAGAGTCTTAAGCCCACACAGACAGTGCCACACCTACTCCAACAAGGTCACACCTATTCCAACAAGGCCACACCTCCAAATGATACCCCTCCCTGTTCTAAGAATATACAAACCATCACATTCCACTCCCTGGCCCCCATAGACTTGTTCAAAAACATGTGTCTATGGGGGCCATACTTAAACATAGCATACTGCAAATGCATTTAGTCCAACTTTCAAAGTCCTCATAGTCTATAGCAGTCTCAACAATGATAAAAGTTCAAGGGCTCTTTTGAGATTCATCCAACTAATTAACTGTAATCTCCAAAGCAAGGCAGGAAATCAGCTTGGCAAACTCCAAACTCTGCATCTTTATGGCTGATGTCAAAGCAGTCTTCAGATCTCCATTCATTTTTCATCTTTGTCGACTGCAACAAAGTGCTTTCTCCTGGGCTAGTTCCACTCCCTGTTAGCAGCTTTCTTCAGCATGTATCCCATGGCTCTGGCATCTTTAACATCTTTGAGTCTCCAAGGCAATTTCAATGTTACAGCTTCTTGTTTCAGTGTATGGATTCTACTTGATCTTTTGGACTCCTCCTAAAGGCTGGCATCATTTCTCCACCTCTGCCCTCTGTAGCTCTCTAAGCTCAGGTTGATCCACTCCACTATGGCTGCTGTTCTTGGTGATCATCCAATGGTCCAATACACTGGGAGGTTCTGCTCCAACTAGGCTTCACCAATAGACTCTCATAGGCTCTTGTCATGGTGCCAAGCATCAAATCAGTCCTGGGCCATCAATTACAGCTGAAGCTATACCTTCTGCAATGGCCTTCCATGACCTCTCACAGTGCCAAGCCTCAGCTGTTCTTCATGACACCTTCATGACTTCAAAATCAGTACCACCTGGGTGACTCTTAAACATTACCAAGTCCAGCTGCAGCACGAGGTACAACCTTGGCTATCTCTGGAACACAGCTTCTTTGTGCTCCCAGAAAACAACTCCCAGATTTCAACTCAGTGATGCTAGTCTCTTCTTAATCACTGCTAATTTCTTAGCTCCAGCTAACTAGCATCAATTGTCCCAGTAGTTCTTTCCATTCTTAACTCTAGAGCCAGAGCCACATGGGTGAAGCTACCAAGTTCTGCTGCTTACAGGAACTAGAACATGATCCCCTTGTACTATTACATTATCACTGGGTTTATGTTTTCTAAATCCTTCACTGCCTAAGCTTGGCTATTCTGGTTCTTGCTCTGTAGGTTGACCTTGAATGCAGAGATAAGCATGCCTGTCCCATGGGATTAAGGTGTGTACCACCATGCCTGGTCTAAATTCAACTGGGTAGGATCTTGCCCCAAGGTCCTTCTTCCTTAATCTGTTATTTCCGAGAACACAGGATTTTGCTCCATTTCACTTCCTGATATCCCTTTAATACTCAAACCATATATTTTATATTTTGCCTTTCTAAGCTGGCTATGCTTGTTCAAACTTCTCTTTGTGATACTTAACCAGAGAATAAAGTCTTTGCTGGGCTTTTTTGAAACTTCCTTTGTCAATGCAATTAATGCAATTAATCCAAGTCTCTTCACCTTAGCCTCAGGCAGATTTTTAAGACAAGGGCAAAAAGTAGTCACATTCTTCACCAAAATACCATAAAAACAGTCTTTATGCCACATACTGAAATTCTTCTCCTTTGAAATCTCTGAAACCAGGTCAACACAGTTGAAATTACTCCCAGCAGCAAAGTCTTCCATATTCCTACTAGGATGACCCATTAAGCCCCATTTAAAGCATTTCACTGAGTTCCAAGTTCAAAGTCCAAATATCCACATTCTTTCAAATAAAAGCATGGTCGGGCCTATCACAGCAAAACCCCACTCCCGGTACCAATTTCTGTCTTAGTCAGGGTTTTACTGCTGTGAACAGACACCATGACCAAGGCAAGTCTTATAAAAACAACATTTAATTGGGGCTGGCTTACAGGTTCAGAGGTTCAGTCCATTATCATCAAGGTGGGAGCATGGCAGCATCCAGACAGGCATGGCACAGGCAGAGCTGAGAGTTCTACGTCTTCATTCAAAGGCTGCTTGTGGAAGACTGACTTCCAGGCAACTGGGGTGAGAGTCTTAAGCCCACACCGACAATGACACACCTACTCCAACAAGGTCACACCTATTCCAACAAGGCCATACATCCAAATGGTGCTACTCCATTGTCCAAGAATATACAAACCATCACACAGATCAACAAAGAATTCTCAACTGAGGAGTATTGAATAACTAGAAGCACCTAAAAAAATGTTCAACACCCTTAGTCATGAGGGAAATAAAAATCAAAATCACCCTGAAATTCTAACTCAGATCAGTCAGAATGGATAAGTTAAAAAAAAAAAAAAAACATGTGACAGCAGATGCTAGATAGGATGTAGAGAAAGAGGAACACTCCTCCATTGTGAATGGGATAGCAAGGTACTACAACCACTTTGGAAATCACTGTGGCAGTTCCTCAGAAATTTAGACATATTACTACCTAAGGACCCAGCTATGCCTCTGGTTTTCTTAATACACAGACTAGATGCATAAGAGGAAGACCCTGCCAAGTACTTTGAGTACTGCTCTTTTCAAATTATTATTAGGTCCTACAACCCACTGCCCTTATCTTGTAGTGCAAGTTGATAGAGAATCTTTAGGCATCCATTTGTTTGTATTATAAACTGAAACTGTTCTAGTAAATGTTTTTGGAATTGAAGATGGGTAGGAGAGTCAAGTTGATACAAGTCATCCTTAAATATGTCCTCTTAAAAATTTCAGAAGAGAAGAACAAAAATGGATTCAATGAATCAAGAATCTGACTCTTCCATGCAAACTTTTTTTCAGATGATAACAAAAATGGTTTAAAAACTTATGATTGTTCTTTTTTTTATTTACTCATTTGTTAATATACAGGCCTCTAATATGTTGCAAACTACAAGCTGAAAAAAAATGGCTTCATTTTTGAAGATGACCAGAAACTCTTATATATCCTTTAAATAACATTTGTTTTATAAACTCTGCTTGAGTAGTCCTGTATGGCACATGTTGATGATAAGCATGTTTCCTGTTGTTTGGGAGTGTACTACACATCAAAATTAGTGTGCCCTACACTCTAGGCAGATAGACTAAAACTGAATAATATCACCAGGATAAGTTAATATTGATTCTTGCTTGTCTTATCCACATAGTTTTTAGTCACACTCTCTATGGCCCACACCTTAAGTACAACTGAGTCCTTCCCTTCCTGTATACCTGCTGGAAACTATCATGGAAGGTGATGCTCCAGTATCCTATCACAGATTTTAATAGTATTCTGTGATGCTTTTCTCTATAAGGTGTTACTGGGTTGTGTGTTTGCTTGTGTGTGTATGTGTGTGTGCCTCTGTGTGTGCGTGTGTGTGTGTTGGGGGGGGGGGGTTGTTCACAGAAATCTTCCATGTCCCTCTTTCTCAACTTTGTGTGGCAGTTAATACTATCACTGTCAAAGTCGTTATTTATTTATTTATTTTTATTTTTTTGTGGTCTTTGGGAGTATGGGTCATACACTTCCACATGTTTTTTGACTTCAGAACAGATAATAAACAGTGTTCCTGATGTCAATAGGGCCACAGACCAAGACAAGCCCTTCTGATGCAGATAGGATTACAGATATCAACAAGGTCTCATGTTGCAGCACAGAGCCCAGACATCTGTGTTGCCACTGGTGATGGTATGGAGATCAACACAGCCACAGCCACAGTATGAATATGGACACAGACATGATTCTCAGTGGCAGCATGTCCTAAATATTGCCATGGCCTCAGGTAGCAGGACCAGCCACTCACATCAGTAAGTTCTCCAGGTGCAACATGGCCCAAGAATACCAACATGGATTCCGGACACAACACAGTCTATGAACATTCACATCTTGTTAAATAAAACATGATCCTTGGACATCAATCTAGACTCTGGCCACATCAGGGACAGTAATATTAGGACTATCAAGGGACTTGATGGTCCTTGCAGACGTTCCAATCTAGAAGGGAAACTGTTCGTCATTGTGATCCTCCATCATGGTCCAGCCACTGAGCAGCTTGCTTGGGGTTGTGTCTGCCTCTGTGTAAGCTCTACGCTGCTGAACACCATCCAGATGACTCAACTGGGAAATGATATGTTCCACTGTTGACCTCTGTCCTCTGTCCTCTGTCATGCCCATGACTACTGTCGTACTATCAGGTCTGCCTTTCTCCATGTCACTCCCACTGCTATACTCCACCACCATTCCCATCTATCACCTTCTTGCAGCTGTGCCCTCTGTGCATGTTTCTCCAGTTGACTTTTAAAAATTATTTATTTATTTCTTATGTGCATTAGTGTTTTGTTTGCATGTACGTGTAAGGGTGTCAGGTTCCCTGAAATTGGAGCTGTAGATATCTGTGAGCTGCAATGTGAGTGCTGGTACTTGAACCTGGAAAACCAGCCAGTGCTCTTAACTGCTGAGCCATCTCTTCAGTCCATTAGTTGACATTTTAATATAAATTTACTTTATAATAGAATTCGAAGTGATATACTGTAGGCAGATATTTTCAAGATATATGTTTTTAATGAAAATAAACATTTCTGAATAAATACAAGATGAAAATTAGCTTTGGCCATTTCACACATTCAAGTTCATCATCTTTCTGTCATTTCTATTATTTGTGCCTGCTCATGTGTAAACTTTTATTACAGGAAGCTAAATATTCTCATCAATATGACCCAATTATTATGGGATTTTTCTAACTTTTTCTTCAATATTGGCCATTATAATGCTAACATTACATTTTTTTGAAAATTGTTTCTTTTTATTTATAGCCTCAAAGATTTAATTACTTATTCATCTATCCATTCAGTCATTCATTTGATGATTTATGAAGAACAGTCAGTGATTAATACAGAATAATTGCACTAGGGAGCCCAAAGAGGTAAATGAGGCAATTCATGTAAAAAAAAAAAAAAAAGCTTTTTTTCTTAATTAATAAACCTGCTTTCCTTAATTTAAAGAAAGTAGAAATGGATTTTGAAATATCAAGTGAATTCATATTCATTAAGAAAATAGAGCATAGTTTCAAAATGTATTTTAATGGTTGTGGGGTTTTTATTAGGACTATTTGGGATACTCTAATTGAGCACCCATCAACATTAAAATTAACGTGTCATGGTATTCTTCTGACTCTGTGACTATTTCACATAGGTATATATACATATTGGCTACAACTACATTCCGTGCTCAGTTGCTTATAAGAAACACAGATAATGTTAAATGAGATTGAAAGTTGCATATATTATATGAGAATGGCTCATCATGTAGTTCAATCACATGTCCATTTGGGTGCACATATTGTTATTAAAATGTGCATCTCTCTGTTGCCATAGTATATGAAAAGAACAGGGGCAACATAAAACATTCTTATGCAGATCTCATACACTGGTACATGTTTATGTTAATATCTATTATTCACTTTACAGTTTTTGTGTTCTTGACATTCTCAGGTACATAAAATCTATATAGTTATTTTTCTTCAATAGTTAGATATTCTTTTTCATTGGTTATTTTATTTATTTACATTAAAATGTTATCTTCCTTCCTGTTTTCTTCTTTGTAACATCCCTGTCCCATCACTCCTCCCCTTGCTTCTATGAGGGTGCTCCCTCACCCACACAACCACTCCCACCTCACTACCCTAGCATCCCCCTAGCATTGAGCCCCCATAGCACCAAGGGCCCCTCTCTAATTGATGCCAGATAATGCCATCCTCTGCAACATATGAAGCTTTAGTCATGGGTCCCTCCATGTGTACTCTTTGTTAAACTGTACTTGATAATCATTTACTTTAAAAATAAGTTACATTTTTAAGTACCTGAACATTAAACAAATTACAAATTAAAATGAAAGAAAATGCTTGATAAATGTTGAAATTGAACAGTATAAATATTGTATCATGTCTTAAGAAAAAAATCAAAAAACAAAAATATCTGGTTCAAAAATGGTGATCCACAGGATGCAGCACTGCTTTTCAGTTCTCCACAGACATCGCTGATGGGCAACAGGAAGACAAAGATATTAGAAGAAATTTAAATGGGATCATTTTCTATATTTCAAAGTGCAGGTACACATAAAACATCTGGTACTAATGTCTATGTGCTAATTATTGGCAGGCCTGGCTTTTGTGCTAGGCCCCTAATGCCAAACCTATAGGAAAACAAACAAACAAACAAGCAGCAACTACAAAAAGAATAGCAAAAACAAATAAACAAACACCTGGTAGTGTAAAATATAATTATTTGGTATGTGAGGTAGTTATGACTTAGAATTTTATTTTTCTAAGAAGTATTAAATATATACTATATATTGCATTTAAGTTACTGTAGTTGAAACATAGTTTAAATGTGATTTTAGTAAATCTAAAAGCTTTGCTTTTCCAAATTTCTCAAAGTTCTGGTGAGATTTGTTATGTAACAGATACTATTATATAACCCAGATACTTGTTAAGGAAACTAAAAACTTGGTAAATTTGACAAGATTTCTGAAGTTTCCATAAAACTCACCTGTGCCCTTCAGTAACTTTATAGTCTATGGACTTTTAATGTTATGTTTATACAATGTTATTTGATAACAATACCGGATCAAATGATAATTTTACCTTTTTATGAGGTATGAATCCATGAACACTGAGAGTAACAGATTTCCTACTCAAAAGATTTCTATGGATTTCTGAATCCATCTCTTGCTCTGCCATGACACCTTTTCCTGCCTTACTTTCTTCATTAGTAAAATAAAATTATTAGAAACTACCTCATATTACCAAATTACAGCAGTGTCAGTGAGATTGTTCAGTGAGCAAAGTGATTGTCCAGTCTCCTGTGTTTGATCCATAGTATCTGACATTGAAATGAGAGAACTGAGTCTCCATAGTTGTCTTCTGACTTCCATGTAGATGGTGGAAAGTTCAGATTGCAGGGAAGAAAAATACTAGAGTACTGATTTCTATCACAATATTCCTTTTTATTTAAAATATATTTATTTATTTATTTACTACTTTAGATTGGCAAAACTTACATTATGGACTAGTTAGTATGCCCAGGGAATATAGACTTTAAGGGCTAAACTGTCTTTCCCGCCTGAGGTCCCTGCAAAACAGAAGCTATGTGGGTGTCCATAGTCTGTACTGCTATCTGAGTCTACACTGAGGGCCTGTCATGTGCTGATGCCCAAGAACATGTACAAGTCGATTATCTGTAATCTTCCTGATTGTAAAGCCCAAGGAAGCAATTTTGCATTGGTATTATTGACTACAGACTCATTGGGAAAGATCAACAAAGAAGGCGTTGGTGATCTTTCACCACCCTGATAATAGCAGGATTAACAGAGAACCATCAAAAAGAATGGTTAAAAATTGTGCTAAGGATGCTGAAGTGTATAGATCTCCACAGTTGATGGCTTTAGTGTGAGATGAAGAAAGACTCATTTTTTTTAAGTCACCAGGCAATAGGAGTTTGTCCATGCTTCAGTGTGTATATGAGCAACACAAATTGGACCTATTTTTTCTTCTCCTCTTTTTGTGAAAGGGCAGAGAGGCAAAAAGATAGGAAGAAGAAAAAGAGAGAATTGGGAAGTGATTATGATGAAGGTTCAAGGAAATTCCCAAGTAATCAATAAAAATATGGAAAAAAAAACAGAATACAGACTTTTTAATACAAAACATCATAATTATGGTTATGCCTCTCCAACGACTCCTAGTTCTTCCTGACCTCCTTACTCACCTAAATCCATATGCTTTCTGATTATAATTAGAAAACCATCAGGCAACCTCCCTAAATCTCTAGGCAAACTCAAGAATGGTGAGATACACCGTGTTTCCTGCTCTCTATTTTTGGGACCACAGCTCTGCTTGTATTTCCAGAGGTCTCCTAGCACTGGGAAAAATTATGGAAGACTCAAATTTTTGGGCTCAGAGCTCTGCTTATATTTTCAGAGGCCTTATAGCACAGCAGACAACCATGTAAGACAATGTCTCTTCCAATTGCCATGTTGTGTCAGTTCCCCTAAAGCACAACTAACAGCAGTAAAATGAACCCACTTTCCTCCAATGCACAACTCTGCCTGTATTCTTGGAGTCCTGACAGCACTAGGGATAACCAGAGGCTAAATGCCAACACAAGAACATAATCAACAAAAGCAAGAGCAACCTGATATCCTAAAACATGCAAAGTACAAGAAAATGACCTTAAATTCAATATTATGGAAACAATAGAGGTTTTTAAAGAGGAAATTAATAGATCCCTTAAAAGTGCAGAAAATACCAATAAACAGATGAAAGAAATGAATAAGGTTGCTCAGGACCTGAAAATCGAATAGAAGCAGTAAAGAAAACAGAAACAGGCAATACAGGATATGTAAAACCTAAGTAGAGAAAACAGGAACAAAAGGTGCATGCATCACCACCAGAGCACAAGAGATTGAAGAGAAACATTTCAGGCTTAGAAGATATGTCATTGGTCAAAGAAAATATTAAATATAAAAAGTTCTTGACCCTAAACATCCAAGTAATCTTTGGCACTATGAAAATAGGAAACCTATGAATAATAGGAAGGGAATGCAAAAATTTCCAGTTGCAAGGCCCAGAAAATATTTCAACAAAACAAGAGAAGAAAATTTCCCCAACCTAAAGAAAGAGATGCTTGTGAACATAAAAGAAACTTATAGAACACTGAATAGATTAGACAAGAAAAGAAAATCCTACCACAACATAATGATCAAACAACTAAATGTACAGAATAAAGAATATTAAAGACAACATGAAGTCAAGGATGGTGATACCTTTTATTGTTCAAGATTTATTTTTTTAAGACAGGGTTTCTCTGTATAGCCCTGGCTATCATGGAATTTACTTTGTAGACCAGGCTGGCCTCAAACTCAGAAATCTGCCTGCCTCTGTCTCCCGAGTACTGGGATTAAAGGCATGTGCCACCACACCCAGCTCAAGATTGTTTTAACTATCTTGTGTATTTTGATTTTCTATAAAAGTTGAGAAATATTCTTTCAAGATCTGTAAAGAATTTTGTTGAACTTTTGATGGGAGTTGCATTAATTTGACCCAATGGTGCTTGAATAGACAGGTGTTCAGTTTCCATGAGTATGTAGGCTTTCTGTTGTTTTTTAAATCAATATTAAAAACAACATAAATGCAGATCTATCAGAATTATACCCAGATTCTCAACAGAGACTCTAAAAGCCCCAAAAAGTGGGCCAATGTCTTGCCATCTCTAAAAGACCACAGATTCCAGTCCAGAATATTGTACCCAGAAAAACTTTCATTCACCATAGAGGGAAAATACAAGATATTCTATAAAAAATATAAACAATATATATATATATATATATATGTATATATATATATATATATCCATAAATCTATCATTACAGAAGATATGAGAAGGAAAACTCCAATCCAAAGAAAACATAGGAAATAAATAATTGCATACCAGCAAAACCAGCAAAAAGGAAGAGAAACAAACACACACACACATTACCACAACCAACATCAAAATAACTAGAATTGACAATTATTGGTTATCAATATCTCTATACATATATCGTCCCAATTCCATAACAATACATAGAGGACAACAAAGTAGATGTAAAAAATGATCTACCAATATGCTGTATACACAAAACACATGTGTACTGCTTACACAATTACAAAAATAGACATTATTTCAGATGTAAAAGATGTTTTCAAGCAAATGGACCTATGATGCAAGCTGAAGTAGCTACTCTATTATGTAAACAAAATAGACTTTCAACTAAAGTTAATCAAAACAGTTGAGGAAAAATGCTTCACACTTATCAAAGGAAAAATCAAACAATATCACATCACAGTTCTGATTATATATGTCACAAATGCAAAGGTTCCTCACTCATAAAAGAAATATTACAAAAGCAAATCACACATCAATCCTCACACATTAATAGTGGGAGATTTTGATATCCTACTCTCACCAATAGACAGATCATCCAGGCAGAAATTTAAAAAATAATAAGTAAACTAAGAGTTGTGAGGAAACAACAACGATATTATTTTAACTAAGATATTATTTTACAAATGCAAAAGAATATATGTCCTTTTCAGCACCTCACATAATTTTGCAAATATTAACCATATAATCCATTATAAAGCAAGCTTCAACAGATATTAAAAAATTGAAATAACCCTCTCTATATTATAAGACAATCATGGATTAAAGTTAGATTTCAAAAACAACACAAAGCCTACATACTTCCAGAAACTGAACAAATGTCTATTCAAGTACCATTGGGTCAAATTCATGCAACTCCCATCAAAAGTTCAACAAAATTCTTTTCATATCTTGAGAGAATATTTCTCAACTTTAATCAAAAAACAAAATACACAAAGTAGTTAAAACAATCTTGAACAATAAAAGTTATCACCATCCTTGACGTCAATCTGCATTATAGAGCAATGGTAAAAACTGAATGGTATTGGTAGATAAATAGACAGGATGAGCAATAGAATCAAATTAAAGATCCAGAAGTAATCCATATACATACAGACACTTGATTTTAACAAAAAAGCCAAAATTATACAATGGAAAACAGAAAACATCTTCAACAAATGGTGCTGGTCTAATTGGGCATCTGCTTGTAAAGGAATGTAAATAAATCCATTTCTATCACTCTACACAAAACTCAAGTACAAGTGAACCAAAACTTCAAAATATAGCTGGATACAGTAAATCTGATAGAAGAGAAAGTGTGGTATAGCCTTGAACACATTGGTACAGTATACATGTTCTTGAACAGAACACCAAGAGGCTCAGGCACTAAGAAAAATAATTAATGGGACCTCATAAAACAAAAGTTGAAAGGCAAAGGATGATTCCAAGAGGCCAAACTGCAACCTACATGAGGGGACAAGGTCTTCACCAATCCTACATCCAACACAGGGATGATAATATATATATATATATATATATATATATATATATATATATATACCTCAAGAAATTAGACATCAACAAACCAAATATTCCAATTAAAAATAGGATACAGAGCAAAACAGAATTCTCAACAGAGATTTTCTGATAAGTGAGGAACACTTAAAAAATGTACAACTTTCTTAGTCATAAGGATAATACAAGTGAAAACAACTCTGAGATTACATCTTATAGCTTTCAGAAAGGTAAGGTAAAACACTTATGTGACAGCATATGCTTGTGAGAATGTAGAGAAAATAGAACACTCCTCCATTACAAGTGAGCGTGAAAACTTGTACAACCACTTTGAAAATTGAATGGAATAGTTCTACCTCAAAATTCAACTATATTATTTCTGTCTGTATACCCAAATGACCTTCAACCATCTCACAAGCCTACTTGCTCAATTATTTTCATAACAGCTTTGTTCATAAAAGCCATGAACTGTGAACATCCTAGACTTCCATCACTGAAAAATGGATTTAAAAAATGTGGTTCATGTGCACAATGAACTACTGCTTGGCTATTTCAAACAAAGTCATAGTGAGTGAAATTTTCAGACAAATTAATGGGACTAGAAAATATCATCCTGAGTGAGGTAACCTAGACCCCCCAAAACACATGGTATGTTCTCACTTGTAAGTGGATATTAGTCATAAAGTACAGGATAACCATGTTATAATCCAGAGACAAAAAGAAGCTAAGTAACAAGAAGGGCTCAAGACAGAATGCTTGAGTCTCACTGAGAAGGGGAAATAAAATAGCCAATGGGGTAAGTGGAATGATGAACCTTGGTAAGAGGGAGAGTAGGGAAAGAAAGATGAGGGAGGAAAGGTGAAGGGGAGGGAGGAAAAAGAACTGGAAGAGAGAACAAGGATCTGTTGGGGGAGAGGGCATCCCTGGGACAAACTAGAAACCTATAACAATGGAAAGTTCCAGGAATCTATGAAGGTTACTCCAGCTAACATATATCCTAGCAACAGAGTATATCCAACCTCAAATGGCCACCTTATATAAACTGTAAGACTTCCAGTGGAGGGATGTGGACACCAATCCACAAATTTCTGCCTGAAAGATGATGTACGGATAAAGATGGAACAGGAACCGAGTTAATGGGTAAACAGCGACTGGCCTAACTTGTGACCAATGGTAGGAGAGAGACCCTATAGATGACACAATGATTTTCTATTATACTTGCAAACATCCTAGCATAACTGTCCTCCAAAAGTCTTTATATAGCAGCTGATGGAGATAGACTCAGACACCCACAGCCTAACATTAGGTGGAACTTGTATATCCTGTTCAATCTCCTGACCCTATGTCTATCATACATATCTCCTCTCATACCCGATCCTGCCCCCATTTTGCCCCAGGATCTTCTCTTCCTACCAAGTATCCCATACCGTCTACCTACTGTATTTGGTTCTCCCTTCTAAGAAGGACTGAAGCATCTGCACTTCCTTCTTATTGAGCTTCACATAGTTTGGGGGGTCGTACCTCGGCTATTCTGAACTTTTTGCATAATATCCACTTATCAGTGAGTGCATACCATGTGTGTTCTTTTGTGATTAATTTACCTCAGTCAGGATGACATTTTCTAGTTTCATCCATTTGCGTGTGAATTTCATGAAGTCATAGGTTTTAGTAGCTGAGTAGTACTTCATTGTGTAAATGTACCACGTTTTCTGTATCCATTCTTCTGTTGAGGAATATCTGGGTTGTTTCCAGATTATGGCTATTATAAATAAGATGGCAATAAACATAGCGGAGTATGTGTCTGTCGCGCCCGCTCTCGACCAGCAAGAACGACGCGACCCCCAGTCCTTCTAACAGCAGTTTATTCAGTCCTGATTCTTCTTGTTTATATCTCCCCCGAACCCTGGGCCTCTCACTCCTTTTATATTCTCTCTCATCCACGCACCGCAGGCCACGCCCCCTCGCCAGTCACAAGGCTTCAGCTAATCAGGGCAGCAGGGGCAAATCTCCACCAAATTGGATTCACCTGTATCCTGGTACACCTGCGAAGCACTCAAGATGTTTGTGTCTTATATGAGGAAGTCAGGTGCAAGTCATATGACTTAGCTGCAGTCCCTGGCGCCTTTGGGACTGCCGCCACACCCGCTCCCCACATGTGTCCTTGTTATATGTTGGAGCATCTTTTGGTTATATGCCCAGGAGTGGTAAACTGGGTCTTCAGGTAGTACTATGTCCAATTTTCTGAGGAACTGCCACACTGATTTCCAGAGTAGTTGTATCAGCTTGCAATCCCATCAGCAAGAGAGCTGTGTTCCTCTTTCTCCACATCCTCACCAGCATCTGTTGTCTCCTGAGTTTTTGATCTTAGCCATTCTGACTGGTGTGAAGTGGAATCTCATGGTCGTTTTGATTTGCATTTTCTTGATGGCTAAGGATGTTGAACATTTGTTTAGGCGTTTCCCAGTCATTTGACATTCCTCAGTTAAGAATTTTTTTAGCTCTGTACCCCAATTTTTAATAGGGTTATTTGTTTCTCTGGAGTCTAACTTCTTGAATTATTTTTATATATTGGATATTAGCCCTCTATCAGATGTAGGATTGGTAAAGATATTTCTCCAATCTGTTGGTTGCAGTTTTGTCTTATTGACAGTGCATTTTGCCTTACAGAAGCTTTTCAATTTTATGAGGACCCATTTGTCGATTCTATTTTCTTCTTCTTCTTCTTCTTCTTCTTCTTCTTCTTCTTCTTCTTCTTCTTCTTCTTCTTCTTCTTCTTCTTCTTCTTCTTCTTCTTCTTTCTTCTTCTTTTGAGACAGGGTTTCTGTGTGTAGCCTTGGCTGTCCAGGAACTTACTCTGTAAACCAGGCTGGCCTCAAACTCAGAAATCTGCCTCCCTCTGCCTCCCATGTGCTGGGATTAAAGGCATGTACCACCACTGCCTGTCATGATTTTTTGATTCTTGATCTTAGAGCTTAAGCCATTTGTGTTCTATTCAGGAAATTTTCTCCTGTGTCCATGTGTTCAAGTCTCTTCCCCACTTTTTCTTCTATTTGATTCAGCGTATCTGGATTTATGTGGAGGTACTTGATATACATTCACTTGAGTTTTGTACAAGGAGACAAGAACCATGCCATTCTTGGAGTGGGCCCACCAAACATTTTTTCTTTTATGAACTGCTAAAGCACATGAAAGGGCTGGTCCTGCAGATCCAAGCTGCAGGATTTCCATGACACAGGGCAGCAAAAGGATATCTAAGAGGAGTCCTGTGAGGATCCAGTATTGGTAGAGTAGCAAAAGTCAGAGACCTTGAAGTAGACCAATGAGTCATTGCAAGGAACATTTTTTTTCCATTTTTTATTAGGTATTTAGCTCATTTACATTTCCAATGCTATACTAAAAGTCCCCCATACCCACCCACCCCCACTCCCCTACCCACCCACTCCCCATTTTTGGCCCTGGCGTTCCCCTGTACTGGGGCATACAAAGTTTACGTGTCCAATGGGCCTCTCTTTCCAGTGATGGCCGATTAGGCCATCTTTTGTTCCATATGCAGCTAGAGTCAAGAGATCCGGGGTACTGGTTAGTTCATAATGTTGTTCCACCTATAGGGTTGCAGATCCCTTTAGCTCCTTGGGTTCTTTCTCTAGCTCCTCCATTGGGAGCCCTGTGATCCATCCATTAGCTGACTGTGAGCATCCACTTCTGTGTTTGCTAGGCCCTGGCATAGTCTCACAAGAGACAGCTACATCTGGGTCCTTTCAATAAAATCTTGCTAGTGTATGCAATGGTGTCAGCGTTTGGATGCTGATTATGGGGTGGATCCCTGGATATGGCAGTCTCTACATGGTCCATCCTTTCATCTCAGCTCCAAACTTTGTCTCTGTAACTCCTTCCATGGGTGTTTTGTTCCCAATTCTAAGGAGGGGCATAGTGTCGACACTTCAGTCTTCATTCTTCTTGAGTTTCATGAGCATTTTTAAATAAAGATGAGTAGACAAAAGGGGATACTGTGGGACACACTGTGATATACTATAGCTTCCACAACAAGATTTGTCTTTTAAATCTTCTTTTCTTTTGGTGATGTGATTGCAAGAGCAGGGACAGATATAAAGAGATGGAGAAGGGAGTGGAGTTAGGGTCAATATATCAGAACTGATAAATTATTGAAGAAAAAAGAAAAAGAGAACAGAAAGTTGTGAAGGAGGTAGAGGTACATTTGGGAGGTGTTCATGTGGAGGTGGAAAATATCACTAACCTATGTAGACTAAAAATATTTTGTTAAAATACTTTTAATAAAACAAATAAACACACAACAATGAGTAATTTGTATACCTTGTTAAATCTGCTGTAGAGAACTAAATTCATTTGTGAATGGTTGCTATCTGGAGACAATGTCTAATGTAAGAATGTTGACTTGTGTTCAATTCCACACTCAACCCTGAAAACATCAGGTCCAAACTGCTGTAGGCAGACTGTATATTGCCATAATCTCTGAGTTCATATGGTCATCCACCTCATAGTGTTCAGAAGACTATGCTTTTTGGCGTTTTCTTTCCCATTATTTCTTCCATTTTGATATTTACTGTAGATTTCTATGATTTAAGTTTTTCCATCTAGGCATATCAGTAACAGTATTCACTTATGTATTATACTTGAGTGGTCACCATAAATTCTACAGCTCCTGTTTACTATTCTTCTCCATCTACTTGAATTATCTCTGAAGTACTTTCTCAGATAGTACAGATAAATGATAGTTGTCCAATTTTTACTGTAGCTTAAAACATTGTCCTCTCCCATCTCTCAAAAAGAAGCATTAAAAAAGAATGAAAGTATGAATGAAATGTTACAAGAAGTAACAAAAACAAAATGGACATTAAAAGTGAAAAATAAAAAAAAGTGAAAAATAAAAGAAAAAAGTCAAAAGACATTTAAAAAATTGAAACAAAAAGACCAAAAAAGGGCTATTGTGTGTGAAGCAACTTCTTGTCATGGGACCCTCCATGTAGTGTGCTTGATCCACTGATATACACTCCTTTAGATAAAACTGGCTTACACTTTATCAGGAAGTATCTACTGTACATAACATCTTTGTTAGGAAGAAAATTGTGTCTGCTTCCCTCTTCAGTGCTAGGTCCCTGTCTGCCTTGAACCTCCATGGGTTTTGTGCATGCTGCAATGAAGCAGTATCTTGCAGCTACAAGGGTTGATGTACTTATGAATTTACAGGATTATGTCACTTGAATATAGATTTTTTTTTACAAGTAATGACATCTAACTCAGGATATGCTTTACATGAGAGATTGAGGTGGGAGACAAGTTAAGGAGCTACAGTTATATAAATAGGTCATGGTAAACTGACAGGGTGTCTTAGAGTTTCTAGTGC
This sequence comes from Mus musculus, assembly GCF_000001635.26. NCBI lineage: Eukaryota > Metazoa > Chordata > Mammalia > Rodentia > Muridae > Mus > Mus musculus. Next base: position 17,509,759 of record NC_000070.6, on the reverse strand, counting down.
TGCAATGAAACACCATGACCAAAAGCAAGTTGAGGAGGAAAGGGTTTATTTGGCTTACACATATACATTCCTGTTTGTCACCAAAAGAAAGTCAGAACAGAAACTCAATCAGGTCTGAAACTTAGAGGCAGATGCAGAGGACATGGAGGGGTGCTGTTTCTGGTTCTGGTTTGCTTAGCCTGTTTTCTTATAGAACCCAGTATCCTCCACCATTGATCACTAATTGAGAATATGCCTTAGAGGTGGAACTCATGAAGGCTTTTCATGAAACTAAGCTTCTTCTCTCAGGATTCTAGCATATGTCAAGTTGACACAAGATCAACCTGTAACCAGGGTTACACATGTTTAATCAGAGTTCTTGCATATTTGATATTATCCATTTGTTGTTTTCATCTCTGTATAACAGTTTTTGTGATCACATACTTTCACAGCATTCAGAAATGTAACACAAAATTTACCCTATAGATGTATTAGTTAGTTACTGTGTAATTTGTGCCACTTAATGTATGTTGCCAGAAATACAAATATATACCTCAGATTAGATGTAGCATTTTTGGTATAACTGGATTTCCTAGTACTGATATTTGTGATTCCCACAGTAAGTATACTGGTTATAACTTGAAAATAAATTCAGATGAAAAAATAAAATGAATAAGTATATAAAAACATAAAAGTACAAATAGATAATTCCTGTCTAAATTTAAAAACTTTATATTTGAGACTTAGTAGCTTAATGCAGATATAGTTTGTAATGACTTATTTGTGTCATTATTTCTTTATGTGTGTATAAGTGTAAAATTACCTTTTGTTTTTCTATTTTCTTAGCTTGTTTATTTTCATTTTAAAGGAATATAAATAATATGTATTTTGATATGTATTTCATTCTGAGAATGATCTCTTTTATCTCTTGGTTTAATATCATTTTGTTTTATATAAATTTATAAAGAGTTCTTGTACTTTGCAATATTGGCTTTATTGATTTTATTATTTGTTTTAGTTGTTCTCTGTAAGTCTGTCAGATCAAATCTAATCTCTTCCTTTTCTTTATCTACTTTAATATCCTGTAGTATATCTTTGAGAATGCCTTTTCCAGAAAGCTGCCTAGTGGTCATAAATCTTCCTAGTAATATAGAAACTATATTTCTAAATATTTAAGCTAATCAACTTTGTTATTATCAATCATTTACAAATATTTTCCAATTTTTATCAATGGTGTCTTTAACAATATAAGTTCTCTGCAAATGAATCAGATCTGTATAAGTGAATACTTTGCAAAAGGAGTGAGAAGAGTAATAAGGAGGAGGTATTAGTTGGAAACGTTAGTATTTTATCTATAACAATATCCACATTATTTAATTATGGTTTGCTCATCTCCAAAGCTCACACTATTCACTTTCCAGAATGACTCTCATTGGGACACTGAGAGCTTGATATCATTGTGGGAAAAGATGTATAAGTTTCCAGAAATGTAATAGTTGCTATTTGTGCTTATTTCACTCTCCATGGTCAGCACTGAGAAAGCAGAACACAGGTCTCTCTTCATTCCTAACTTTCCTCATATTTTGCTCCTATCACGTTCCATGTTAAACTAGTTTTAAGAAGCACTGCTTTCTGATTCTATTTTAATCAACAAAATTCAGGTCTTCTAAAATACAAATTAGCACATATATACATTTTGAAGTCGATAAATTAAAAATCAGTAGTGTAACTTTGTGGAGAAATAGTATTTTCAAAACACAGAATCTTGTGAATTTTAATAGTGGGCTAAAGAGTTTATGCTACCACTTGAGTGATATCAACATAAGATATTATATATAAGTAATAGGCAAGATATAAATGTAGATACTTATTTAATTAATAGTCTATTAAAGAGAACAACAACACAGACTATAATGGCATAGCATAAATTATGTTTTTCTCCAATGGTCTAGATGATATAAGTCTGTTATTTGAATATTCAATTATGTCATTTTGTATAAAATTATTTCTCAGAATACTGTTCATTCCCTCACCACAGAGTTTCAGTCTAACTTCCTGCTTAAAAGTAAATGACCACATGTAAATACATAGTTATTAAAGCTATGTTAGGACTATATCTTTTGTGAATTATGAAAAAATACATAAAGAAAATAGAAGGTGATGTCTTTCTGATTCAGTATTTCAGAAGAATTGGGACAGTTGATCAAGTTTCTAGACTTGTCATCCTTATTAGGGGTGCTCAATTTCCTAACCTTCTAAACATCTCTACTTACATTTGACACACATTCAAGAGAGCTCTTCTCGTGAATATTTTATAGTTTTCCTTTTGAAGGAGAATTATTTTAGTAACTGCAAGCTACTTCAGATAAGACATCCCTATTCCTGCCATAAATGAAAAATAATTCTCTAAGGAGTGAATAGTTCATAAAAGATTGAGGCTTCTGATGAAAACCATTATATTACTTGTTCCAGGGTTTGGCAACATTAGAAGGGGTGGCCTTTTTGGAGCATGTATGAATTTGTTGGAGAAAGTTTTGCACTGGGAAGAGCATGGGCTTTGAGACCCTCCTCTTAGCTGCCTGTAACACACAGTCTGCTATGATTTCCTCTCAGTGAAGATGTTGAATTCTCAGCTACTCCAGTACCAAGTCCTGGCTACATTCATATATCAATGGATTGAACCTCTGAAAGTATAAGACAGCCCCAATAAAATGTTAACTTTTATAAGAATTGCTTTGGTCATGGTGTCTCTGCCCAGCAAAGGAAACCCTACGACACTGGATAACACCTACTTGCAGCTGCCAGTGGGAATCCAGTGGGCAGCTTCTCTGAGAGGTTAGGTAAAAATTTGCTGTATGAAGTAATAACAAAACACAGGTGGCAGAATGGTGGATACACAGTGTGTATTGGTAGTCATGGAGGTTATTGAAAATCTTTTCTGAAGTATATTCCCAAGACCAATACAGGACTCTATTAGTCTCAAATAATAGTTTTTAATAAAGATATTAATGTGCGTAAATATTTAAACATATCTTTACTGTCTAAATAAAAAAATCCAGCCTATGTTCAGTGCAAGAAGTTCATTATACATTGGTTGAATTAAATACTGATGCAAGAAGGCCCATACTAAAAATAAAGATTTAGTGACTTTAGCTTTGCTATGTAGATAAGCCCACTCAGAATGCAAAAATGCAAAAACTTTGTTACATAGATGAATAATCTGAAGCTTCTTACTTAATTTTCTAAAGATAAACCTAGGTTATTGATACATACACCCTTTCATCAATATGATTGTTTAAACATGAGCTGAACAAGAACATCACACAATTGTTTTAATTTAAAAGTAAAACATTTAGATATTAACCCAGGATTTGAATTCTAGGTGCCATAAGCTATATCTACTCAATAAAAGTTAATATATTTCAGTAAAAATATTCATGATAAAGGTCTATCCTATCCCTTTAACAACTGGTGAAGAAAACTTATGTTTTAATTAACTAATTAGTTAATTACCTTTTTACACTCTAGATTTTATTCTGCCCCCTGGTTCACCTTAAAACTGTTACACATCTCATACCTCTTCCCCAGCCCCCCTTGTCTCAACAAGAATGTCCCCACCCACCACTCCCACCTCACCTGACCTCTAAATTCCCTCGGGCCTCCAGTCCGAGGGTTAGGTACATCATCTCTGACTGAACACATACCTGCAGTCCTATGCTATATATGTGTTGGGAGTCTCATATCCCCAGGTATATGTAACAAACATTTGCATTATTTTTTTGAGAATGTCATGCAAAGTATTTTGATTGTATCTATTCCTACCTTTCCACATCCACACCATCCTCCTTAGCTCTTCCAGTTTCTGCTCTCTCTATTTTTTTTTTTTTTCTAATTTCAGGGAACAAAATCTTGTGGGAGACTTCCTGGCATTGTGGTTCTTATAATATTTCTGTTATCTTCTATAATGTTCCTTTAATGTAGTAGCTGTATGTTAGATATATCAATTGGGATAAGACAATCTATGGTCAGTTCTTTGCAAGTTGTGCCTTTCTCTAATAATAATCGATGTCTTTGATGAAGGGAGGGAGTATCATTTATCTGTGGATATTAGGATATGTATATAGAATTGAGATAGGACTTATTTATAATTAGGATTAAGTATATAAGTATATATTAAGTATAATAGGCTTTAAGAATTGGCAGTAATAAGGTTTTTGGGTTTTTTGTTTGTTTGTTTTTTAAGATCAGTTGTCTCATCTATCATGGGTAATTGACTATGTTTTTACAGTTTCAGGCATACATTGTGTCCTATTGAACAGGCCTTAAATAAAATTATGGGAAAGTGGTTGTTCCTTGGACATAAGTGTCACTATAGAACCCTTGAGAAACTCTTGCCATGCATGTTGGTCATTGTAGTAGTTTTGAGGAACTAAAGCTATTAGAGCTATTGATTTCTTTATGCTTTTGACAGTTGACATAACTTCTTTTGATACTATGAGAACTATTTCTCAGGTATGAAACTTCAAGGCCAGATCCATCATGTATCCTCCAAGTACTGTGTCCAAGCATGTGGTATCTTCAGTGATAGGATCTTAACTCTAATGGAACCAATAGCAAAGACAATAGCCTATATTGTTTTTCAGAGTCTCATGGAATCCTGTGACCAATAGCTAAAAGTAGTTTTCCCATGCTTAGCACTGGGATTCTTGATAGACCCTATAGTTTTCAGTAGGAGAGCATTATTACCCCAAATTTAATAACCAGAATTACTCTGTGTATTTAAGTATCTATGCAAATATGTAAATGTGAATATTTCTATCATCTATCAAATTCACTTATGTGTAATATCTACTTACACATACATACATATACATATATTATAAGTAATTTGAATTAAATATAAAAATTTGATTCAGAATTGCTTTTTAAGCATCCATAGTGTAATTAATGTATGTTGCCTAAAATGACTTAAGTAAATAAGAGAATACATAACTATACTTATTCTTAAGCTTGGATTTATGAATTAAATTTATAATAACCAATATTAGCAAATAGTTTTTTCTCATTAATGTATTTAATTTATAACCTAATTTTAGTTCCACTCTCCCACCCCCACCCCATTCTCCCATCCACTTTTCCTAAGAGAAGAGGAGGCCCTGCAGGAGTACCAATCCCCCTTGGTATATTATGTCACAACAAGATTAAGTGCATCCTTTTCCACTGAGGCCAGCCAAGGCATCACAACTATGGAAAAGGGATTCAAAGGCCAGTAACAGTGTCAGACACAGCTGCTCATTGATTATTAAAGAACCCACTTGAAGAACAGGCTGCCCATCTGCTACATCTGTGTAAGGGGCACAGATTCAGCCCCTGTATCCTCTTTGTTTGTTGTTTCTGCCACCACACGTAGTTATTAGAAACATATATGATTTCTATATCTTATAACATAATCATTTTTCCATTTTCTTCTTTTAAAAAAGTCATTTAATAAAGAAAGTGGGATAAAACTGAAGAACAGTCTATCATAGCCAACTGACTACAGAAGAAAAATGTATGTCCATTGATGTTTATTCCTATGGTAAAGAAATATTTTCAAATTCTTAGTTCAAGTGGTCACTTAATGACATTGTGCCTGATATATTAGTTCTCCAATTTTCTGATACGTTCCTCCCAAACCAAGGATTATTGACAAAATTATTGTCCATAGACCAGATCATGATTAATACAACTAGCTGTTAACCCTACTATTGATTGCATAGTGTGAGTTATCACTTAAACCACTGACTGTTGAATTACATGTTCAAGTGTTGTCTACTCTTCAGGGATTTTGATTAATCTACACTTAAATTTCTCTCTATTTAAATGAAATAGATGACTAGACAGAAGTTTTAAGTGTGTTAGTTTCTTATTATCAGAATTCTTGTGGTCCTTATATAAGAGATGCTCTAATAATGAGACACACTCATTTATGACAGTTGTCAGCATTGTATATTAGTATTAATACAGCTTAACTCATCCAAGAATGGTTTTTATGACATTTAAGTGATGAAAAGATTGAATTGAGAAGACTTGTATGTGGTGGAATTGTGAGCTATCAGTTGTATCATTATCTTGATGTGTATACACACATCTGCTGGTATTAACTTTTACATTAGAGATCAGGTATTTTGGTTAACAAAATCCTAGTGTAACTACCTTTTCAACCACAACACAGTAGCAAGCCAGCAATTGTTTCTTAACATAAGAAGAAAAGATTCTATCGAAAGTAAGTATTTGCTTCAATATTATGGAGCAGTTCTTCTTCCTCAGGCTTTCATCTGTATCTGTCTCAAACATGGTAAACCTGCATAACCTGTATGTTATGGTAAACCGTTGACATAGGTAAAAAAAAAAACGAAAGGAAAAAAAATTTTTCACAAAGTAGGGAAAATTCGCCTAAGAATCTACTTAAGCCTGAATCAAGCACAAAATAACTCTTTTTGACTCTTCTGAAAAATACATAGGTTATAACAACACATCAAGCATTTAATAAGTCCTGCTCAAGATTAGTTATTTTCCAATTAAAAATTTTGTAAGAAAAAAAAGTGCCTATAACCATAGATTTCTCACAAGAGAGTTTCTATTTCATCATACTACCACCACTAAGTTTAGGACTTTCATGATCTTTATTTTAGCATAGATTATTTTTTTAACAAATTTATTTTTTTCTCTCTTGCTTTAGAGAACCTAAGTGAATATTATTACTGTGATGCTTCAATACAATATTTTATAGTATGAATATTTCAAAAAGATTAAAGACTTTATTTGATTCCATTAAAGGTATTTAGGCAAAAAAATAAATCTAGCCAATTATTGTAAAGCAAACAAAAAAATTATATCAAAGTGAGTTGCTTCTTAGTAATAAATTGGATACCAAAGGAAAGATACATAGAATCCAGTAGAGTTTACATAAAAATAATAGTTACAATTGCATGTGCTTCTTGATTAGAATGATATGTTTGAAACATTTTATAATTAACAAGTCAAATATTTATTAAAATAAAGAAGGGCTCTATAATGGAAAGCTTCAATTTAAGTTGTTCTCATTAAAGAAGAGGCCATTTAAATCAACATGCTACAGTGGTTCATGAATATCATTAGATGGCATTACTCTGAAGACTCAATTAGCAGTACAGAATTTAAATTCACATCATTAGCTGATAGATTTGCACTTAATGTCAAGTGCATTTACAATGTGATCTTTCATACAAATCTTGGCAATTGCTTCAGTCTGTGTCAGTAAGCTTGAGAAAAACCCTATATTTCATTCTAGATGCTGGAATTCTAGTTTCTAGACCACATTACACTCTCTTTTCTGTAAAGAAAAATCCTGCTGCTACAGTCATGATGGTGTAGCTCTGTGGAACAGAACACCCAGAAGCCATACAAGGATTCTTTGGTTTTCCCATTTCTTCCAGAATGTTCAAGGGTATTCTGAAATTTGTTACAGTCTAAAAAGGCAAAATAATTTTTAAACAATGGTGTCATAAATACTGGACTTCAGTATCACTGATGAAGTCTAGACTGAGAAATGTTAATCTTGGAAATCATATTAAAGTTTTCTGATCTTTGACTCCTCATGGGGTAGATACAGTAGTTGGTCATTGGAACTTCTCCCTGCTGTGGCTTTTGAATTGAAGAAGAGATAAGGCTTTCCTTAGGAGCTAATTCTGTGATGTTTTCTGGGGGTCAATATGATAAGTTCATAGGGTTGTGAATAAGCAAAGAAACTTATTCTAAGAACTACCATTTCATTTTCCAACTTAATTTAATCATATGGAAAAACTAAATTAAATGTCCCAGGCCCTTGAGGATCTGGGGACTTTTCTATAGAACAGATTTTGTTGTAAACAGTTGTCTGACTCTAGACATCTCAGGGACAACCCTTAAAGAGACAGTTGTCTGACTCCAGACATTTTTATGACAACTCTCCCATCTTACTGTCAGGGTTAAACAAGTTCATGTTCCCAAGCCTAGGGATAAATGGTCTGTTGACCTGTAAAGAACATAAATTGCTGTTATCTGAACCAAGATGCATGTTACAAAAATATATATAAGCCCTAGTTGTTTGCTTGAAGCTTGTTCAGTCCTTTGTTTCCTTTTAAGTCTAAAATTCAGGGTTAGAGTCTAGGAGGGATTTGAATGCAAAAACTGAATTAAGGATCTTGACACCAGGTACCCAGGACACAGCCCATTCTCTATGAGTACTCCCTTGCTTAAGGAGTAATTTCAAATGCAACTGGAGCTTCCCCAGTCCTCCCCAGCACACACTCCCATTTTTAAAAAATACTGTACAATCTCCCTTTAGGACACAGTTCAATTACCAACCTATCCACCCCCTTAAGTACTCAGAAAATAAAGCTTTCATTTTTTTTAAGCTTCTGTTTCTGAAGTAAGTTTTCTCTACTTCTATCCCAAACTCAACATGTGCAAGCCTACATCTTCAGCCATTATGAAGTATTTGCAAGGATCTAATAATCTGAATCAAGTCAGTTTATACTTTTTTATTAAATATCTTCTTTATTTAAATTTCAAATGTTTTACCCTTTCCAGCTCTTCCCCTCCAGAAACCTCCTATCCCATTCCCCCCTGCATCTTTGAGGGTGCTCCTCTACTCACCCATCCACTTCTGGCTTCCTGCCCTAATATTCCTCTACACTGGGGCATCGACCACCCTCAGGCCAAAGGGCCACTCCTCCCACTGATATCCAACAAGGCTATCTTCTGCCACATATGTGGCTGGAGCCATAGGGCCCTCCATGTATACTCTTTGGTTGGTGGTCCAATACCTGGGAGCTCTGAGGAATTTGGCCGGTTGACACTGTTGCTCCCACATGGGTCTGCAAACCCCCTCAGCTACTTTTGTCCCTTAGAAGGGACTGTTTATATTTTTTAAGTTTTAACTGCTTTTTCATTAATTAATTTATTTATTCACTTTACTTCTCCATTGCAGATCCCCACTCTTCCCAGTCCTACTGCCCCACCCCACCCCCCCCAGCCTCTTCCTCTTCATCTCTCCCCTTCTAATCTGAGAAGGAAGATGTTCCATTGGTATCACCCAACCCTGTCATATCAAGTCACCTCAGGGCAAGGCACATTCTCTCCCACTGAGACCAGACAAGGCAGCCCAGGTAAAACAATTGAATACACAGGCAAGCAACAGATTCAGGGACAGCCCCAACTCCAATTGTTGGGGGATCCACATAAAGATCAAACTCCATATCTGCTATATATGTGTGTGGGAGCTTAGGACCAGCCCATGACTGCCTCTCCAGTTGGCTGTTCAGTCTCAGCCCCAAAGTGTCCAGGGTAATTGACAGTTGGTCTCCTTGTGAAGTCCTTATCTATCTTGTTTCCCTCAATTCTTTCCCCAGTTCTTCCACAACACTCCCCAAGCTCCATCAAATTGTTGACTGTGGGTGTTTTTATCTGTTTCACCCAGCTTCAGGGAGGATCCTCTCAGAGGACAGTTATGCTCAGCTCCTGTCTACAAGCAGAACGAGTATTGTCCATAGTGCCAAACATTGGACTTTGACCATGGGATGTGTTTCAAGTTGGACCATTCATTAGTTGGCCATTCACTCCGTTTCTGCTGTACTTTGGTTCCTGCACATCTTGGAGGAAGGACACATTTTGGATCACGGGTTTTGTGGATGGTTTTGTGTCTTTATCCCTCCATTAGGAATGATGCCTGGATACAGGAGGTAGCCATTTAAGTCACATATCCCCCACGGCTAGGAATCTCATTCAGTAAGATTCAACCATGTAGACTCCCTGAGGCCTGCTTCAGTCCCAGGTCTCTGGATATTCCTATAGATAAACCTTCACCCAACCCATTCCCACTCTCTCTTTCTGCTCTTTCTATACCTGATCCTCCAACATCATTCTGCTTTCCCACCCTTCCTTCATTTACCTTCAATGTCTCTTTTATTTCCCCTTTTGAGAAAGATTCAACCACCCTTCCTTGGGACTTGCTTGTTATTTGGCTTTTTAAAAATATTTATTTATTTATTTATTTATTTATTTATTTATTTATTTATTTATTTATTTTTGCATCTGTGGATCATAGGGTGGTATATCTTGTTATTTATGGCTAATATCTACTTATAAGTGAGTACATACATTCATGTCCTTTTGGGTTTGGGGTTACTCACTCAGGATGATATATTCTGATTCCATCCATTTACCTGAAAATTCATAATGTCCTTATTTTTAATAGCAGAGTAGTATTCCATTGTATAAATGAACCACATTTTTGTTATCCATTCTTTAGCTGAAAGACATCTGGGTTGTTTCCAGTTGTTGGCTATTATGAATAAAGCTTCTCTGAACATAGTTGAGCAAGTGTTCTTTTGATATGCTAGAGAGTCTTTGGGGTACATACATCCAGCAGTAGCATATCTGGGTCATGAGGTATAACTATCTGACCTTTCTTTGAAATCACCAAATTGATTTCCAGAGTGTTTATACAAGATTGAACTCCAAGAAATAATAGAGGAGTGTTCCCCTTGTCCTACATGCTGCCAGCAAGTGCTATCCTTTAAATTTTTATTCTTAGACATTCTGATGGGTATAAGGTTGAAACTGAGCATTTTCTTGATTTGTAATTGGCTGATGACTAGGGACTTTGAACATTTCTTTATGTTTCTCATCCATTAAGGATTTCTCTGTTGTTAAATTTCGGTCATGTAGGGTTCCCATTCTGTAGGCTTCTGTTTTTTCCTATTGATGGTGTCTTTTTTTTTTTGTGGAAGTTTTTCAGTTTTATGAAGTTCCATTTATTAATTGTTGATCTTAGTGCCTTAGCTATGGGTGTTCTATTTAGGAAATTGTCTCCTATATCAGTGGGTTCCAGGATATTTTCAACTTTCTTTTCTATTAGATTTGTTGTATTTGGCATGATATTGAGGTCTATGGTTTTGAGTTTTGTGCAGACTGATAATTATTGGTCTATTTGTACTCTCCTACATGCAGACACTCAGTTTGACAAGCACCATTTGTTGAAGATCCTCTTCCTTTTCCATTGTATGGTTTTGGCTTCTTTGTCAAAAATAAAGTGTCAGGTTGTGTATGGGTTCTATTCAGGGTCTTCAATTTTATTCCAATGTTCAACCTATCTTTTTCTATACCAAAACCATGTAGTTTTTATACACTTGTTCTTGTAGTACATTTTGAAATCAAGAATGGTGATACCCCCAGAAGTTCTTTTATTGTTAAGGATTGTTTTAACTATGTTGATTTTTTTCTATTTCCATATAAAGCTGAGTATTATTCTGTGTAGGTCTCTAAAGAATTGTGTTGGAATATTTATGGGAACTGCATTGAATCTGTGCATTGCTTTTCCTAAGATGGCCATTTTCACTATGGAAATCTTACTGATCCATGAGCATAGAACATCTTCTGATAGATTCTTCTATTTCTTTCTTCAGAGATACTTGAAGAGATATTTCTTGTCATATAAGTCCTTCCCTTGGTTGGCTAAAGTGACATCAAGATATTTTAACTTATTTGTAGCTGTTTTGAAGGGTGTTGATTCTTTGTTTATTAGCCCAGTAAGGAGGAGGACTACTGAGTTATTAGAGTTAATTTTATAGCCAACCAATTTGCTGAAGTTGATTTTCAGATGTAGGAGTTCCCATGTGGTGTTTTGGGGTCATTTATATATACTATAATATCATCTATGAATAGTGATACTTTGACTTCTTCCTTTTGAATTGATATCTCTTTGATCTCCTTTAACTGTCTTATTGCTCTAACTAGAACTTCAAGTACTATATTGAAGAGATATGGTAAGAGTAGCCATCCTTGCGCTGATTTTTGTGGAGTTGATTTAAGTTTTTGTCTATTTAACTTTATACTGGATATTGGCTTGCTTTATATTGCCTTTATTGTGTTTTAGTATGTTAATTGTAACTCTGATTTCTCCTGTACTTTTAACATGAAGGGGTATTGTATATTGTCAAAGAAATTTTTAATGTCTAATGAGACGATTGTGTGACTTTTTTTCAGATTGATTTTATGGTGGGTTGCCATATATTGAGCAATTCTTCTATGGGATAAAGTCTGCTTGATCGTGTTACATGGTATTTTTGATGTGTTCTTGGATTTGGTTTCCAAATATTTTATCAAGCAATTTTGCACCAATGTTCATAATGAAAATTGGATTGTAATTCTCATCCTTCCTTAAGTCTTTGTTTAGTTTAGGTTTCAGAGTGACTGTGGCCTCATATAATGAATTTGACAATGTTTCCTCTATTTCTATTTTGTTTTTGTTTGTTTGTTTGCTGAAATAGTTTAAGAAGCATTGGTATTCTTTATTTGAATCTCTGGTAGAATTCTGTGCTAAAACTGTATAGTCCATGTTTTTTTTTTTGGGGGGGGTGGTTTTTATTGACTGCTTCAATTTCTGCAGAGGTTATAGGACTATTCAGATATATTATATATGCTTTTTCAATTTTGTGGCTTACAGGCTTTTGAAATAAGACCTAAATATATACTGTAATTTTCTCAATGGTCATTGGTATAACTCCTTTCTATTTCATATTTGATTAGTTTGGGTACTGTCTCTCTGTCTTTTAATTAACTTGGCTAAGTGTTTATCTTGATTTTTCTCAAGAACCAGCTCTTGGTTTCATTAATTCTTTGTATTGTTTGTATTGTCTCTTTGTTCCTAATTGACTGATTCAGCTGTGATTTTGACAATTTCCTGCCATCTACTACTCTTGGGTGTGTTTGCTTCTTTTTATTCTAGACATTTTCAGGTGTACTTTTAAATTGTTATTATAAGAACTCTCCAATTTCTTTATGAACACACTTTGTTCCAAGAACTTATTTCTTAATTATTCTTTCATTATGTCCATAAGTTTGAGTGTGTTGTGCCTTCGGTTTCATTGAATTCTAGAAATTCTCCAATTTCGTTTTCTTCCATGACCTGATCACTGAATAGAAAATTGTTCAACTTCCATGAGTTTGTAGGCTTTCTGTTGTTCCTGTTGTTGTTGAAGTCTATCTTTAATTCATGGTTGTCTGATAGGGTAAATGGTGTTATTTTAATTTTCTTGTATCTGTTCAGGCTTCCTTTGTGGCCAAATATATTGTCAACATTTGAGAGGGTTTTGTGAGATTCTGAGAGGAACATATATATATTTTTTGTGTTTGCATAGAATGTTCTGTTGATATCTACTAGGTCCATTTGATCATTGCATTGGTTAGTTCCATTATTTCTCTGTTTAGTTTCTGACTCAATAACCTGACAATGGTGAGTGAGAGTTGTGGAAGACTACAAATATCAATGTATGGGTTCGGTGTGTGGTTTAAGATATATGAATGTTTCTCCCATGAATGTGGTTGTCCATGCATTTAGGGCACAATTTTCAGGATTGAAATGTCATCTTGGTGTATTTTTCCACTAAGGAGTAAATAATGTCCTTCCCCACCATTTTTATTATTTTTGGTTGGAATTCTGTTTTAATAGGTATTAGAATGTCTACTCGAGCTTTTTTCTTAGATCCATTTGCTTGAAAAATCATTTTCTTTTTTTTTCCATTTTTTATTAGGTATTTAGCTCATTTACATTTCCAATGCTATACCAAAAGTCCCCCATACCCACCCAACCCCACTCCCCTGCCCACCCACTCCCCCTTTTTGGCCCTGGCATTCCCCTGTACTGGGGCATATAAAGTTTGCAAGTCCAATGGGCCTCTCTTTCCAGTGATGGCCGACTTGGCCATCTTTTGATATATATGCAGCTAGAGTCAAGAGCTCCGGGGTACTGGTTAGTTCATAATGTTGTTCCACCTATAGGGTTGCAGATCCCTTTAGCTCCTTGGCTACTTTAGCTCCTCCATTGGGAGCCCTGTGATCCATCCATTAGCTGACTGTGAGCATCCACTTCTGTGTTTGCTAGGCCCCGGCATAGTCTCACAAGAGACAGCTACATCTGGGTCCTTTCGATAAAATCTTGCTAGTGTATGCAATGGTGTCAGCGTTTGGGTGCTGATTATGGGGTGGATCCCTGGATATGGCAGTCTCTACATGGTCCATCCTTTCATCTCAGCTCCAAGCTTTGTCTCTGGAACTCCTTCCATGGGTGTTTTGTTCCCAATTCTAAGGAGGGGCATAGTGTCCACACTTCAGTCTTCATTTTTCTTGAGTTTCATGTGTTTAGGAAATTGTATCTTATATCTTGGGTATCCTAGGTTTTGGGCTAATATCCACTTATCAGTGAGTACATATTGTGTGAGTTTCTTTGTGAATGTGTTACCTCACTCAGGATGATGCCCTCCAGGTCCATCCATTTGGCTAGGAATTTCATAAATTCATTCTTTTTAATAGCTGAGTAGTACTCCATTGTGTAGATGTACCACATTTTCTGTATCCATTCCTCTGTTGAGGGGCATCTGGGTTCTTTCCAGCTTCTGGCTATTATAAATAAGGCTGCTATGAACATAGTGGAGCATGTGTCCTTCTTATCAGTTGGGGCATCTTCTGGATATATGCCCAGGAGAGGTATTGCTGGATCCTCCGGTAGTACTATGTCCAATTTTCTGAGGAACCACCAGACTGATTTCCAGAGTGGTTGTACAAGCCTGCAATCCCACCAACAATGGAGGAGTGTTCCTCTTTCTCCACATCCACGCCAGCATCTGTTGTCACCTGAATTTTTGATCTTAGCCATTCTGACTGGTGTGAGGTGGAATCTCAGGGTTGTTTTGATTTGCATTTCCCTGATGGAAAAATCATTTTCTAACTTCTTACTGTAAAGTAATGTCTAGTTTTGTTGCTGATCTGTATTTCTTGTATGCAGCAGAATGATGGATATTTTTCACGAATCCCCTCTGTTAGCTTGTGACTTTTTAATTGAGAAATTGTGACCATGGATATTGAGAGCTATTAATAAACAATGAATACTAATTCCTATTATTTTGATGTTGATGGTGGTAGAGTGTGTGTGTGTGTGTGTGTGTGTGTATGTGCGTTTCTTTTCTTTTTGTTTTGCTGGCATGGAATTACTTATTTTTTTGCTTGTATTTACCCTGCTTGTATTGTAGTTTTCCTTTTTATAATCTACATAGGGCTGGATCAGTGAAAAGGTATTATTTAATTTTGATTTTGTCATGGTTTCTGCTACTTGAAGATTTTGCTGGATATATTAGTCTGGGCTGGCATCTGTGACCTTTCGAAGACTGTATGACATGCTCAGGCCTTTCTGGCTTTAATGTCTCTATTGAGAAGTTTGGTCTGCCTTTGTGCAATTTGCATTTGTTCCTTGTGAATTTTAATATTATTTATTGGTTCTGTATATTTAGTGTTTTGATTATTATATGGCGAGAAAATTTTCTTTTTTGGGCCACTCTATTTTGTTTTGTGTAAGCTTCTCGTATGTTTATAGGCATCACATTCTTTATGTTAGGAAATCTTTTATGATATTTTTGGAAGATAATTTCTGGGCATTTGAGTTGGGATTCTTCTTCTACTACTATTGTTCTTAAGTTTGGTCTTTTAAAAATGTCTCAAATTTCCTGAATGATTTGTGCTATAAACTTTTTTTTATCATTTTATTTGGATGATTTATTAATTTCTTTGATCATATCTTCTATGCCTGAGATTTTCTTTTCTATCTCTTGTATTCTGATGTTGATGCTTTTATCTAGAGTTCCTGTTCACTTTCCTAGGTCTTCCATCTTCATGATTTCTCCTGTATTGTTTCATTTATTTCTTCTAATTTTGTTTTCAGATCTTGAATAGTTTGAGTCATTTCTTCCAACAATTTGGTTGTATTTTCCTGCATTTCTTTATATTTATTTGTTTACACTTTTATGGTCTCTACCTGTTTGATTGCATTTTCCTACATTTCTTTAAGGGATTTATTCATGTCCTCTTTGAAGGAAATAATCTTTAAAAGATTAGATTTAAGGTTTTGTGTTTGCTTGCTTGTTGTTTTGTTTTTGTTTTATTTTGTTTTGTGATTCATGTGTGTTAGGATTTCCTGGGCTTGATGTAGTTGTATAGCTGGGTTCTGGTAATGTCATAGTGTCCTTTATTTTTGCAATTGTGTTCTTACACTGGTCTTTATCCATTTGTTTTTCCATAGTGTTGTCAGGCTTTATAGTCCCTGAAATCCCATGCTTCTGGAGCTACATGTGGAATTGGTAGTCTTGGTACCAGAAACTTTATGAAACTGCAAGTTTAGATGGTTATCCCTGGTGACAGGAGACTTCCAGAGGTATAGTATCCCTAATGTTTTTAGGTCTCTGTGATTGCAGATAGAGATGTGGACCAGAAGAGAGAGCATAGAGGGGACGGGGCAAACCTCAGTGCTGCAGGACTTCCCACAGAACCAGTAGGCTAGGGCTTTGTCCTTGGAGATCTTACCTGTTTGTCCTAGGCATCAGCAGGCGTCCACGATGCAGTTGGCAGTTTAATTGCTTTTAAACATGCAAACACGCTCAAATAAAAGAGACTTATATTCCCAAGTTTTAAGGAAATGGTCAAGGTTTCCAGTGATGCTATTCTTAGTACAATTTATCAATTAAATAGAATATATCATCTTTATTTTCACTGTTTTTAAGGTCTTAGTAGAATACTATTGCTGGAGTTTTCACCCTCGTTTTGAAGGTATTGAAAAAT
Organism: Mus musculus; assembly: GCF_000001635.26. Classification (NCBI taxonomy): domain Eukaryota; kingdom Metazoa; phylum Chordata; class Mammalia; order Rodentia; family Muridae; genus Mus; species Mus musculus. The sequence continues at coordinate 17,493,112 of NC_000070.6, read as the reverse complement.
AGTTTAGTAAGGCATACATAAAAAGCAATGGAAAGCAGGTTACAATAAAGATCATTGCCAAGGATCATAGTAGACTATGCCCAAGAAGATGGCCTCAGGTACTTGGTGCTACTATGAAATTCCATGACTATCTTTTAGAATGCCATTTTTGCCTGCCGACTTGGTTTATGAGTTTAAAATAAGCTGTTTTCTTTTTTTAAAAGATGTATCCATTATGTCTTGTTTACAAACTGTTAGAACATTTTGGATTTTGTTGCTGTTGTTGCTCCTTATATATCCATGCCCCAGTCTCAGAAGTTATAGTCAAGATTTCCTGTAGCTATCACATTAAGAAAAGACATTCCAATAATGTTAAAAGTGATAATAAAGTTGCACAATTTCATAATAGTCTGGTCAAGTATATAAGCAGAAAACCAGAAATGTGCTCTCACTGAGACATGCAATTATGTATCTCCACCTACAAGTCCATCTTCTACATAAAATTTCCATTTTTCAACTTCCATTTTTTAATAATTTTATTTTCTAGTGAACAAGATTAATGTATGTAAAATACTTTATGCAAAGACTAAGGTGTAATTATTATATACTTCAAAAACAACAGATACGATTTTTTGATAAATATATTGCAATTTTCTTCAAATAAAAAGCCATTGAAGAGAAAATTCCTGGTGAGGAAAGCATAAGAAGGAGTTAGTAGCAGCAGTCCCATGTAACATTTGCAAGAACATTTGTGCATTTATATAGGAGCAAAACAAACATTCATTTTGTCATGATAGAAATAAACATTTTAATTTAAGTAGTGTTTGACACCCAAACAAATGTTTTCAAATAAAATAATATTTAGAATTAAGACTTGTACAAATGTTTCTTTGCTATGAAAATATTTTATTTCTTAAATTGTTGCCAATGCAGGTGTTAACGTGTATGTTAAATAAGGTGTGGGTGTAGTTTTATGGTATGAGGGATCCAACTCTTTCTTTTTCTGTAGCCATTTCTATGACAAAGTAAAGAAACTGTGACTCAGTAACACAATAGATAGTATGACTACTGATATGGCATTAGTATTCACCTACATAAAAACATCATTTTGCATTAGTATTAAATTATTAAAATTGCTTCAATGAGGGTAGTTTGATTATACAGAACATCTATAATGAGTTAAAATTTTGTTGAATTATTTCTCCCTTGAAAAATACAAGCATGACTTTATAAAATACATCTGACTGTGTTAGCTAAACTTTAGCTAAGGGAAAGTTTTATGTTCTAAAACTAGAAAAACAACCTTCCTGGAAAGTATCTGTTGTGTCTAAATGCATAAAGAATCATTTTGTCTGGGACCTGTGAAAAAACGGTCCCTGTACTAGTGAGAACTGGAACAATAAGAGGCCCATGCATGTGAATCCCATTTCATTATAAATCTCATTTACAACACTATTGCAGCAATGTGAGTAAAACATCCCTTGTTAGGAAAATGCAGTAGACCATTTCAGGGCTATAAAATATCAAATAAACAAATTTTTCTTAAATAAGTAAGTCAATAAAATACTACTTGCTTTGTAGGTGGACATCTTACAATTTTAACTTAGTATAACATTAACATTTTTAAAAACAGACAACATTTTGCTGCCAATTTTGAATTGGAATATGATTAACAAATCTGATTAATAATAGAAGGTTCACATGTGATCTACAGAAATGGACATGTATTTGTTGTAGAGAGAGCTTTGTTGTTATACTTTATGTGGTTTTTGCTTGGGTTATTTATAAAAAATTTTGTTCCTTTGTCTTGGTTTACAGATGAATTCCTGATGAAACTCTTTTAAAAGATTGTCATTTTACTCAGAAAATCTGTTGGGTTTAAGGATATAAAAAAACTTTCAGACTACATTATATGAAACCAAGCTCAACATTATCTCAGTGCACTGTTTTTCTGAATAATGCAAATTCTCTTCTCTTATATTTGGCTTAATAAGAATGAAAAATGAGAAGCAAGAGAAAAGGTAGAATTGAGAAAGAAGAAAAATAATATTAAAGCAAATAGAAACAAAAATTTCTAATGCTTCTCCTATGGTTATCATTTAAGTAACTTTTATTAGACATAAGTTTGGGCTTCTCTTTTACATAATTGTATTTTTAATGCCATGAGGATAATTCTAGACTAATATTTCATATTTTGATATTTGTTAAAATTTTTGTTTCTATTTGCTTTAATATTATTTTTCTACTTTCTCTAGTCTACATTCTCTCTTGCTTCCCCCTTTTCTTTCAATCTCTTCTCCCTTACACCTTGTTTTCTTTTTTTCTATTTTGTTTCCTTATTAGTTTAATATAAAATATTAAACTTCTTCTCTTTTGGAAACTGAAATTTGTTTCTGAATAATATTATTTGATATTAATATCAATTCTACTGGCAATACAACATTAATTTTTATTTCCCTATATTATACTTATGTGGTATTTTATTTGTTTTAATTATTTTTAAAATAAAATTATTCATCATTGAGATTTACTGAGCTGGATCTTTGTAAATGTTCTCATTAAAGTGTTGAACAACATCTTTTTCTTAGTTTGTTCATTCTCATTATTTTGCCACATATTAATATTGCCACAACAACAACAAAAGTAGATTTTCTGGTTATGTGTGGATACATTTAGAATGAATTAAAGTTTTGAGCAATGTATGAATGCAAATTTCCAGTTGATATCATACTATATGCAAGTATATTGTCTTCCTTTATAATTTATTTGACTTGTGTTTATTTCTAATTTTGTACTTTTTTGGAAATTTTAGTTTGAAAATTGCTCATTAGGCCAATATTGGTGCACTATTTACTATTTGTTAGAAAGCTGTAATGTGCCTTATGCTGAAAACATATGTTAGATAAAAGTATTTGCAATAGTGCTATCAGCTTTGAGTTTAATGTAAACTAACCAATGGTATTGTTCATGCAGAAAAGAGTTCACAGGCTTGTCCATGATGTCCACAAGAAAGGTAACATATTGCATTCATGATATAGCCATGAAAAAGGCGTAGTAGAAATATGTTGGCTCATGAGATAATAGTTGATTGGGGTTGATATTGACATTATTAGACAATAATTGACATTGTTATGAGGCTGAAAGCCAAAGAAATCCATAGTCATTTTGTCCTGTGGTCAAGAAATATTCATCCCTTTTCTACTTGTGAATTCCACTCCCATGGCTCACATTTCAAAATATAATAAGGCACCAAAAATATTAACATTTAAAGACAAGGAAGAATTATACATAAAAAGATCTTGGAAAAACTTTCAAACAGCTCCAAGGTTATATTATAGGAAAAGATTATGTGGAAGAACAAATGTACAAAATTGACTAAGATATTTTTCTCTCAAACTCTTTAGATTCAATCCTTGCATAAATCAGTTTATGTTTTGGGGGATAAATTTCCTTGGTGTTTTAAAATATATAATTTAAGTTTTTTCTTATAAAAATAATTGTGTCATTTCCAGATTAATTTTTCCATTATGCTCTCTGTTGAATAAATAGCCTTTGTTTTACATGTTGTTAATTATTATTTAAGGAGCAGTATTGGTGAGACTTCATGCTTATAGCTCCCAATATTCCTAGGAGACATAGTCTTGTAGCAAACATCCTATTTCTCTCTTTCATTATTCCCCACCCCTTTTACACAACTATTCCTGATCATTAGATACAGTAGCTGTGTTGTAGATATGTGAGTTGGGACATGGCTCCTCAACTGTGCATTTTCAGATGTTATGTTTTTTTATAATCTCCATTATAGAAAAGAACTTTCCTTAATAACACATGAGAATTACAATTATCTAAATGTATGAAGATAAATTTATTTCATTTTGATTTGATTTTTGTATGGGACATGAATACAAGTCTGCTTATATTTTTCTACATGTGGATGTTCATTTCTTTTATTACAATTAGCTAGAGGGATTGTCATCTCTCCAAGGTATATTTTTAATACTTTTGATATAAATCAGATAAAGGAAACTATGTGTGTTAAATTCTTGGCCCTCTATTCAATGTTTGCTACCTAACATATCTGGTTTTGAAACAGCACAGAGATGTTTTTATAGTATAATTTTACAAAAACTTACAATCATGTATCATTGTTCACATTACATTTTTTTTAATCAGGGTAGCTTTGTCTATTTTAAGTCTTTTATAAATCCATGTGAAATTTGTAATTCTTTTTATCTTCCTACAAAGAAAGTTGTTGGAATTTTGATTGAGAATACTAAGGATCTGTAGATTGCTTTTGTAACCATAATTGTTTTTAACTTTTAAATTATTTACTCATAATATGGGAGGCTTTTCCATACTCTAATGTCATTTTTTGTGATAAAATGCTATTTTCTCTTTTTTATTGAATGTAAATTACCTTCTCATATAACACAGCAAAATTAGTTTCCCCTCCAAGTCCTTCTTTCAGTTTCTCTCCAACATCCCCTCTCTTTGGATCCATTTATCTTCTGTCTGTGATTAGAAAAGAACAGGTTTCTAAGAGACAACAATGAAACATGACAAAATAAATTATAATACAATGAAGCAAAAACTATTACACTGACGTTGGACATGTCATCCCATGAGGAGGTAAAGAGTCCTGAGATCAATCATATAGTGCTCAAGGGAGTACAAAATCATACAACTTTTATAGAAACCAATATAGTAGTTCTTCAGAAATTCAGGAGCCCATTCTTAGCATTGCCTAGGTGTCCAAGAATTGGATACTAGATAGCCCAGTGACCCCAGGTAAGATCAAACACTACTGGTCTAAGAAAGTATCAATAAAATTAATAAAATAACCCCTAATGATATTTGGCTGTACTCATAGATTAGTGTCTTATCTAGTCATAATTAGATAGGCTTTATCTAGTATCATAATGGGAACAGATGCAGAGACCCACCATCAGACATTATGGAGTGAGGGATGGAAGGAGGGAGGAAGGGAGAGAGAGAGAGAGAGAGAGAGAGGGGGGGGGAGGGGGAGGGGGAGGGAGAGGGAGAGGGAGAGGGAGAGGGAGAGGGAGAGGGAGAGGGAGAGGGAGAGGGAGAGGGAGGGAGAGAGAGAGAGAGACTAAATAGGAAATCACCATCAGGTCCCTCCCCTAGGAGCTCAGGAATCCTGAGGAACAGGAGGAAGAGGGCTTGTTGGGCCAGAGGAGATGGAGGACACCAGAACAAAAGGGCCTTCTGAATCTACTAAAGAAGACACAGTTGAGCTCACAGACTCCAAGACAGAAAGACTCATGTGGGTCCTCAGTAGGTACTGTTCATTTATTATGGCTTTTAGCTTGGTGTTTTCTTCAACTTTTAATGTCTTTTTTCAGTTTTTACCTTTTTTATTGTATGGGTCATGCCCATTTGCTAGGATGATTTGTACAAATTTTTAAGAAATCTTATGATCTTATTTCCCCACATCTGCTTCACACATACTGTTTATCTGTCTTCTAAAATGCTGTTTCTGTTCTCTCTGCTTATAGATATTTTCTTTTATGGATTGTTTATAGATCCAGATTTGGATAACAGCTGATTTTCCCCTCTTCATCACATTGTATGCACTCTAGATTGTAGTCTATTATTTTCTTTAAATGATTTTGCATGTTACATTTTTTAGAGTTTGTTTTTTTGTCTTTTCAAACTTCTAATCTATTTTCAAAGTTGCAGATTGGATGCTTGGTTTCATATTCATGAGGGTGTAGGTTATTACACTTACTCCTGCTCTGTTATTGATTTTCTTCTAATAGAGAATGTCTTAATATAGGGAAATAGTTATTAGATATTGGTAGGCTTAAAGGCTGACATAATCTATTTAGTTTACATGGAGACAACAATTTCATGAAGCAGATGCTATGCTGTGACAAAAGATATAAATGAAATGTGGGAGGAATTAGAACCAAAATATTTAAAGCAGATATCTTAAAAGATCTGAACACAAATATCTGTGTCAAATAGTGAAAGTTATGGTCTCCAGTCCACAGTATTATTAGGAATCTGTATATACCTTAAAAAGAAAAGTCTAACGGTGGGTCTTTTAGTCTAATAATGCATGCTCTTGAAGTAAGTATGGACACTTATTCCTTCCTTTTTATTCATTGATTATGAAATGAATTAAATGGTTTCCTACGCTATGTTTTCCCTCTATGATGAATGAGCATGAAATCAAAGCAACTGGATCAGTTTGCTATAGAATAAAATGTCTCAAAGTGTAAGTCAAAATAAACCATTCCTCTTGTTGGGTTATTTCCTTTCAGACATAATTTATCCCATTATAGCAAACAAACAAATAACATGCAAAAAAACAAACAAAACTAATGAATGCAATTGAAGCCAGTGTGCTAGAACCCATACACACAAAGAACAATTGTGAAAAACTCAACCTTCTGCCTGAGGCTGTCAAATCAAATAATTGTTGATGTAGAATTATCTAGTATTGTTGTTAATGTATATTTGGTTTCTGATAGGCAGAGTACATATTAAATATAAACCAATTGTTAATGTTATAGTGTAATTTCTTTATTGATGCTCATTGAACTTTTAACAAATGGCAAGGGTATTTTTCTTCTAATGCCTCCTACTAGTGAGAACAACATCTGCCACAGCAGAAAATTGGACTTAGTTCAAATTATGATATCAAATTTGGCTTTTTACTTGAACCACTAAGACTTAATCATCAACACAATGAGCATAATGGAAACATAATAACAAAGCTATTATAATAACACATGCTATAGGAAATGGGAAATTGTTTAAGTAAATATATCTCAATATATGAGTAGCTAGGATACATTTTAAGGTTTGTGGAGGACATGGACACATGGGTTAAATGTCTCATCAACCAGAGAAAAGATTCACAAGTTAGGTTTTCATTCATTTGTTTTGCTGTCCATGTTCCGATTCATAGAATTTTTCTACTATTATTATTGTCATTATTATTATTTTATCATTTTACATTATTTTTATAAATAAAAACAAACTCAAAATACTATTAAAATTGAAGGAGCACTAGAAGTATTATAATACTCAGTAGTGAAAAATATTGATGTATATAAAACATATTTACTGAAGTTGTTACAAAATCAAATACATAATTATAAAAATTATTAGAAAAATATGACTAAAAGTTGAATTAATAAATACAAGACTTTGAATTCATTGTTAAAGCTTTGAAGCAATTCAGTTATTTTGCAATCAATTTCTTATAGTGAGTCATGCTTAAATATGAAACAGGATTATGGTCTGCCTGCAGTCACTTAATTGACACACTGTCACTAAAATTGCAAAGACTAATTTACTTTAAATAGCAGTAGAATCATAACATCTGGTAGAATTGTTCACTTTAAGTGTCAACTCTTGCTGAGTGCTGCAAGTGCTTTTTTCACAAAATGAAGAGAGAGAAAGGAGGAAAGACTATTAAAATTTTTCTATTAAAATATTAGTTTAAATGAATATTGTAACCATGAATTAGTGGAATTTTATTACTCTAAAGATCTTTCATGTTCAAAAAAAGTTTGATTTTTTTCTTTTTTAATATAGACATAAAATGATCTTGTCATGGAAGGCAGAGGGAGGAAGAGACCTGCTTGGGAAGGGGGTGGGGAGGCATGGGGAGCAGGAGAGAAGCCCTGAGGGCCAGCAAAATGAATGGAACTATGTAACCTCAGCAGTGGGAGATGGGGGGATTCTATAGAAAGTATCAAAGATGTGGGAGGTGAGAGACTCTCAGGACTCAAAGGGAGGGACCTTATCTGAAATGCCCAACAGTGGCCAGTGGGAACTTGTAGAGTCCACTTCCAGTAGAAAGATGGGGTCATCAAGTGGAGAGATGGGGTTGCTATCTCACAAATCTCTAACCCAGAATTGTTCCAATCTCAAAGAACTGCAGAAACAAAAATGGAGAAGAGACTAAGGGAAAGGAGGTCCACTGAAAGGCCCAAATTGAGATTCATCTCAACGGGAGGCTCCAAGGCTTGACACTCTTACTGTTACTATTGTGTGATTACAGACAGGAGCCTAGCATGGCTATCCTCTGGGAGGCCTAATAAGTAGCTGACTGAGATAGAAGTAGATACTTATGCCCAACCATTGGACTGAATTTGGGGACCCCTGTGGTAAAAAAAGGGCTAGAAGAAGCTGAGAAGGAGGGGAACCCATAGGAAGACCACCAGAGTCAAATAATATGAATCCCTGGGATCTCTCAGACACTGAACAACCAACCAAAAAGCACATACTAGCTGGTCTGAGGTCCCTGACATATATATAGCAGAGGACTGCTTGGTCAGGTGTCAGTGAGAGAAGATGTGCCTAACCATCATGAGACTTGAGGCCCCATGGAGGAGTGGGGAGACCTGGTGGTGGGTTGGGGGAGCAGATGTCCTCTTGGAGTCAAGGGGGAGGAGGAATGTGGTGGGGAAGGAGAGACCAGGAGGGGGTCAATGACTGGAATGTAAAAAAAAAAAAGGATTTTAAAAAGTATTAAAAAGAATCAGTGAAATAACAAACATATTTTCTATAATGGGTGAAAAAGAACTGAGGATGACACGTTTACTCAACATGAATTGAATAATAAATACAATCTTTAATATTTATTGCAAATGCCTAGCTCTGATAGGCAAACCACTAAAAGGAGAAATTGATGGTCAATTAATGCAACCATTGTCCACAACTAACCATCTCCACCAGAACTTACTTATTATACATCTTTATCTCATTCTGTAATACAAACTATACAACTAGTGGGCATTTGAAGTGACTTGTACTGTATACATACAGCTACCTATAGACATACAGAAATACATCCTGATAAATGAAAACCAGGTTAGATGTTGTAATATATGCTTTGGTCTAAAATTTAACATACTATCTGGGACAATGGTCTGAAATACTGTACACGCACTCTTTTGAGGGAATATATTTATCTTTTAAGAAAGATGTGGACTAATATGCTCTGATCCTGAGAATCTATGTCCTTGAAATGACCCACACAAATACACTCTGAAGTCTTGTTTATCCAGCTGGTCTTAAAGACTTGCCTTTTCTGAAAGTATACAAGTGCCAGGAAAATCACCCTTTTAAAATATTAGAGCATGTCATAAAAGACCTTTAGTACAATTATAAAAAATTAAACTAATCTCATGTAAACTAGTGCAAATAAATTCTTCCAATAGCTAATTTTTAAAGTGAACATTTATATTTTGATATAATCAAACGTAACAGCCTTCTTTCATTCAATTATTTTTGAGATAAGATTTCACTGTGAGGTCCATGTCAGTTTTTAAGTTAAGATCTTCCTGCCTCAGTTCTAGAATAACAAATGTGTAGCAGCATATCTTGCTTAGTTTTTTTTTTTATATATATATAATTGGTGATTTCTGAGGCTTATTTTAGAAACTCTTTGGAGGCCCATTTCTATAAAAGTCCTTCTCTACTGAAGATGTGAAGAAATTTACCCCTTCATTTCATGGTTACAATGATAAACTAAAGTACTATTCTACCAAAATTACTCTAGACTGCCAGTCAGTTTATTATGCTTACTTACACATCAGAAGAACCTGGTGCCTCCAGCGCAGGCTTAATGGAATGTGTTTATCTACCATGGATGAATTTGTCTTGATAGATACATAGATGAGTTCCTTTTTCAAGTGACTCTGCCAAGGCTCTATATTCTAGATATTCCAAGGCCTTAGAAATCATGTATAATTTGGCAGAACTGCACACAAACAGCTAAGGGTGTATGGGTATTTAGTTGAGAATCCAATAACCTGTTGAGCCAGTTCTTTTTAGAATGAATTTCAATAATCCACAAGACAATTTATGATGTAGTTTTATATGATGAGAACAGTTTTTTTGCAATCCTCTCACTCTATTTTCATATCCTTTTTTTCCAGATTTCATATAATAAAACTCAACTTGTAATCATTCTCTGAGTTTCATGAATCATATCTCAGCTGAAATGGTATCCCCTCTATTTCTTGTTAAGAAAATGATGTCATTTTTCCATATAGTAAAATAAAACTCTATTGTGTGTATATACCATTGCTTATTCTTTATTTACTCTTCTTTGTTTGGAAGCAACACTAATTTCTTACCTTTTTAAAATCTATTATGGACAATGTTACAGTAAATATTTTGTATGTTTATTTTTATTTCTCCTAAACTATTACCATGAATTCTGTATTTGTACTGTATATAGGTGTTGTGTTATAGGGTCCTGTGCCCACTCCTTCACAGTGCTTGGGCCAATTGGGGAGGTGGGATGTGGGAGTTTAACTGCACTTACCTCACACCACACTAGCATCTGGTGGGTGTTGGGCTATGTGAAGCCACAGGATCCCATTGCAGGGTTGGGGAGCTCAGTCTGAGGTCCCAGGGACTATCAGAGCTGGCTGGGGGTCCTTGGGCCTACAGGGAAGCAGGGCCTCCTGGTTCTCAGGCTCTTGAACTTCCAGGCTCTGCTGGGAGCTGGATAAGAGTTAAGAGCTCCTGCTGGGTCCAACAGAGAGGACATTGCCCTTGACTAGCTTGCAGATCATGGCTGGTAGTGCTGAGGAGGCCTCCCAGAAGGAAAAGACCTGCTCAATTGCTACCCACTGTAGATCCTGATGAAAAGGGGCAGTCCATGGTTTTAAGGCATTTATTGTAATGGTGGTAAGTAGATGAATAAAACCGTACCCCCTTTCTCAGGGCAGGCCTGAGGTTACATATCTCTTGCAGGGAGGAGTGTGCGGGAAGGGGAGTTTATTGGCTAAGCCTCCAGTCCTTTATGTACCTAACTAAAATGGAGAGTCCTCTACCTGTAGAGAGGCTTGGGGCATTGCCTTTATGTGACTGATGGTCACAAAATTATGGAGGGCTAAGGCCTCCTATCAGGTGCCTGGTGTCTAGGAATGTGCCAAAACGCCTTCTGTCTCTCAGTGTCACTGGGGTTTCCAGCCTGTGCTCAGACAAGAACCAGACTGCCTTTCATGGTCCTGTAAGTATGTCTTTTAAAATTTATTTCAAAGAATCTTTCTAATGGCTTCTCCCATGGTGGAACCATTTACATTCCTACCAATGGTATACAAGAATGCAACCCTTTGTCAGCTTTGATGCTAGCATTTATTTTCATTTTTTCTTGTTTTATAAAAGTTATCAACTGAGTAGTTGAGATTTTAAGTTGTTGAATAGATAATGATTTTTGAGCATTTTAAGAAGACATCCATTGATTATTTTACCTCTGCGTTTAGAAATATCTACTTGGTTCATTTGCTCATTTATTAACGTGATTACTCATGGGATTTAATTTGTTAAATTAATTTTTATTTGTTAATTTGTGTATTTGGATATTAATAATCTACAATGAATATGTGGCAGGATATATTCTCATTCTGAACACTGTCTTTTTTAACCTGTTAATTCTCTACTTGCTGTACAGTAGCTTTTTAGTTTGGGACCGACCACTACTTTTCAATTTCATTCTTATCTTCTGAACTATTAAATTCTTTGTAGAGATTTATCATCTATAATGACTTTAAGAATTGTTTCTCTAGATATCTTTTCTACACTTTGAAAGGTTTCAGGTCTAGCACCAAAATAAGTAATGCTTCTTTGTTGTTTTTTTTTATGAGTAAAAAATAATTATACACGCAAGATGATACATTTTTGTGAGTATCACTTTATAATTTTTGATATTTTTGGAGAATCTAATGTTTAACTATACTGAATTTCCATCATTTCCATACCTTTCTCTTAACACCCCTCCTTTCAACTTCCTCTAAGCTTCATGACCTCTACTTGTATACTTAATATTATTACATCTATTGGTATATTTCAGATGACTTATAATTAGAGAGGTAGATTTCTCAACTCTTAGATGACATTACATGCTTGCAGTTTCCTATAGGTGGTTCCTTGTGAAATTCCCCCCATTATGTAAATATGCTGATTAGTTTTGTCATTGCAAGTGTTGTGCTTCAATCCACATTGTTGATATTTCCTGGCTGCTATTTTCCTGTCTCATAAAGAAGACAATAAACTAAAGTGAGTGATCATTTGTCTCTTACAATATCTTCTCTCTACCTTCAGCAATTTTCCCTGTTTTGTAGGTGTATGGGTGGTAGCACAGAGGTACCAAACAAAACTTTGTATGACATGACATTTTTTTCTATATTTTGACTAATTGTGGCTCTCTGTCTGCTAATAGAAAACGCTTCATTAAAGATGTGTGAAAGCTACACATCTATATAAATAAAGATTAATGTTTAGAAAAACTGAGTGCTGTATTGATTTAGGAAAATGGAATTATTAGGTTCTTTTCTATGGTCTATGTTCTCTTCAACCATGTGTAGTCAAGAAAGTTTATTCAATAGTGTTGGGGTTTGGTGACTGTACATAGGATGGATCCCCAGGTGGGGCAGTCTCTGGATGGTCTTTTCTTTAGTCTCTTTTCCACAATTTGTCTCCCTGTTTCATTAGGAGCTACAAACACTCTGTGGTACTTGAATTGAAACATATATAAATCTTGTAATCTATATCCGCATATAACTGAAATGATACAATTTTTTCCTTTTGTTTCTGTGTTACCTTACTCAAGACGTTGCTTCCATTTGACTACAAATTTTGTTGTTTTATTTTTCTTAATATCTAAATAATATTCCAATGTGATAATGTACTATATATTTATTATCAGTAGATGCACAACTTGGTAATTTTCAAATTCTGTCAATTAAGAAGAAAGTGCCAGTGAATGTGGATGAGTGAGTATTATTGTAATAAGACATGCTTTGGGCAATTGCCCAAGAGGAGGAACCAGAATCCTGTGGTAGATAAATTTTCAGCTTTTTGAAGAACCTACACACTGTTGTTTCTCGGGCCTATACCAGTTTGCACTTCTATCTTCAGCCCTAGCCCATATGTTTACCAGAATTTGCCAATCTTTTGTTTTATAGGACATGACTATTCTGACAGTGTTAAAATGAAATATCATAGTTGTATTTTCCAAGAGCTGAGCTCTCTTGAACAACTATAAAAAATATTTTTCAAGACATTTCCAACACAAGTAGAATATGTGGCCCCAAAGAGACCTGCCCAGTTTTAGTGGAAATTTGTTAACTAATACATCAAGTGTTCATTAAATTTTTTTGTCTATATGTTGTTGTCTATTTGCAGCTCAGTTTGTTTTATTGTTTTTTTGGTTGTTTGGTTGGTTCATTGGTTTTCTCTTTTGGTCTTTTCTTGCTGCCACAGCCACACATACACTACTTTGTGGCTTCTAACTCTCTCTCTTTCTCTCTCTCTCTCTCTCTCTCTCTCTCTCTCTCTCTCTCTCTCTCTCTCTCTTTCTCTCTCTCTCTCTCTCCCCCCTTTTCTTACTTTCTGTCCTTTTTCATTCTAATTTAAGCTAAGTAGCACTGACAATGCCATGCTAAATTTCCAAGCCTTTCTTTTGGTATTTAGACAAAAGATATCCTTCAAAAGCACCTCGGCATGGTTATGAATAGTTCTGAAAAGACTCTTAGTTTACTGTGCTACTCTGCCGGTTTTTTTCCCCTTCTTCTCTACTTTTGTGTACCTATGTAATCCATGATCTTTATTTTGACCAGAGATTTTGTCATTTTGGACACGGAGTGCCAGCTGATATCATTAGAGCTGGCAACTCATTTTAACAAAACAACTTTTTATAAATCAAATGTATACAGGAAAATAAAGAGTTTTATAACGCTTGTTATATTGAAGCAAACTCCAGGGATATATTTAAGTAACTAAGACTAATGTCATATGTCCAGAAAAAAAATTGATCAATGTTTTCTTTTCAAGGATGTTGATCAGCTTAACCATTAAGATATTGGAAGATTGTATATACTCTGTAAATTATTTAATATGTTACTATTTAATTTTACAAGTAGTACTTAAAAGTAATAATGACTTAAATTTTAGCATGTTATCAAATGAGTTAACTATAAATTAACTATTCATTTCCCTTTTAGACAGTTATTTTAATTATGCCATTGAAATAAACTTTGTTTTAGTAAATTATTATTTGTAGGACAAGTACCTTTTGTTTTACAGAATTAATCTTTTATCAGTGTGGAAAATTTTCTCTATTTTGATTCACTCATGGATTTGCATGCTATTGAGTCAAAATATGTTTTTAAATTCATCCCAATTATTCATAAGAATGATGAATTAGAATGAAAACTCTAAAATTTCAAAGAGATCAAGGTTTTGCCTCTTCAGTTAGTTCTTCCATTCATCAAGCTTACAGACCTATCTAGGGACATATCTCTTAGTTGATTCCAGAGCCAATCAAGTTGAAATCTGAAATTACTATTATATTATTATTTCTTTAAATATAAAAGAATTACAGCTGCTAATATAATTTTTCTCTTCCTTTTATCTATGAAATCACAAACCTCTGGTAGTTTTCCTCAAATATTAATTAGGTCAACAGTACTTATCTAAGTCTACCATTTTGGTAATATATATTTTTTTCTTCAATTAGTTTATTATGTAATTAACATTTTCATTAATAGGACATATGGAGATAAAACATTTCCATTTAATTTTCTTAAAGAAAATATATAATCAATATTCAGAGGTATGCTTGTATGTAATTACTAGTGAAATAGAAAGAGAAAAATGAATCACATACATAGGATACTAAATTCTGCCATTCTGGCAGTTTCATTGGAGAAATAAAACTAACACAGCAAAAGTATATAACAAATTTATGTGTGAAACCAATTTTCATTGAGTAAAATGTATGTTCCAAAAGTCTTCTTTTTTCGTTTGTTTTAGGTAGAAAGAGAAACGTCCGAATCCTGACAGAAATCTGAATATGAGCCTTCCTAATGGCATACCATACACTCTTTCAGTTTTGTGTATATGGTAAATATAATCTGGTGAGGAACAGTTATAAGAATGAAATATATTGCTGAGGGTGGTACTGAAGTCCTGTAGTACTATAAACCACAGACTCAGAGACCTAAGGAAAATAGATCTCAAGTTCAAGATCTGCCTAAGCTACAGAGTTCAATGGCATCATGGGAAAGATAATGAGAACTGGCTCAAAATAAAAAGTAAAATGAAAACTGAAGATGTTGTTTAATGGTAGAGCATGTATCTAGATTGAGTCCCTAACATATGGATGAAAAGGGAGTAAATAAGTAAATTGTAGTACCATAATGAAGACTATACATATTGGTTTTGTATTTACTGTGCTGTCCTTCCTCCAGCTGGTAGCTATTTGACCAAATTTATGATCAAATATAGGATATTTGAAATAAACAAGTATAGAATAAAAACTACAAAAACATGATAAGACTTGTGTTTTCTATGAAGTACAGATAAACATTATTTAACGAGGTGATAGGATACTGCAGCTCTGGGTCAGAATAATAAAGGCATCAGGTTTTCTGCACATATGTGGGCACTCACATGAAGGGACTGGAAGTGGGTGTTGAGAATGAGTGGAAATTACTTTAAAAGCTATGATAATTTTCATGCTAGACATTGGAACAATTAGAGGTGGTTATAGACTCTTTAGTGGAGAATAGAAAGCTAAAGAGGAAATTATATGATAAAATGGGTATAAGAAAAGACCTGGTGATCATGAAAACAGGGCAGCAGAGACTTCTCAGCTGAAACTGATATTTTTCAAATCTGTTTTGTCCAGGGAGGCCAGAAATATTTTAGTAGATAATTGACATATCCTTAAGGTGAATTATAGATGACTACAAATTCTCTAATATTCTTCCCAGAATGGGACTATTTTCTTCCTATTAAAATTTTGTGAGTTTGAACACCTAATTAATTAAATATAGTGGATCATATTTTTTAAAAAATTATATCCAGATGTTAAGGAAGGAGCTACTGCTATTATCATCTCTTGGAACTTTAATCTTAGTACTCAGCTGCCCTTTTGCAAGAAGTACAAGCAGGCATCTTGGAAGAATAAAGAGGAAGGGGAAGAGAGGAGAGGAGAAAGGAGAAGAAAGAATGAGAAACAAAAGGTGAAGGAGAAGCAGATGCAGAAGCAGCAGAAGAAAGAAGAAGAAGGAGGAGGAGGAGGAGGAGGGGGAGGAGGAAGAGGAGGAGAAAAGAAGAAGAAGGAGAAGAAGAAGAAGAAGAAGAAGAAGAAGAACAACAACAACAACAACAACAACAACAAAAACAACATCAGAAGAAGAAGAAGAAGAAGATTCATTTGAATCCAGATCTCCAAACGATAGAATAGAAAGAATTCCTAGACAACAGAAAAGACCAATCACTATCAATGTAAAAGCACTCTCATGCAAGTCAATCCTGAAACTTCAACTTAGTCAATCGAATCAATGCTACTCTAAACAGAAAGCTTCTCTCACTGGTTACCATTCACAGTATGCGTTCCTAAACCATATAGTAAATTGTTCTTACCTACTAAACAGTGAGATGGATTATTACACAGACAGAGGCAAGCACAGCGATTCCATATTTTCATTTTCTGAAACACAGAATTCTACAGGGTAAATGCAGGAACATTCGGAGAGTCATTTGAAACTTAAAGAATAAGTACAACATAGTTAACCAAAAGAATTAGGGAAATGAACTTTAAAATTATTAGCATATCAAACTCAAAACAGGTAGATTGAAGTATATGTTCTCAACCAGATTGGAAAATACGATTTGATAATAAAATGCTAACATGTATCTTTAATAGGGGACAGAGTATAAACTCCTGCTTTACAAAATGAGCAATTAGTAATTTATCATGCAGGTAACAAAGATCTGATAACAAATTAAAATTTTTAAAATATGTGAATGACCCAACAAAGAAACCACTGAAGATGTTTTAGACTCAGGAATATTTTTTTTTAATTCTTCCCAACAAGACATAATTCTTCAATGGCAAACCTTAAAAGGAAAGTTAACATTTAAGAGTTTCCCCTTCACTTCATGAGTTCAGCCATATAAACCAGATTGAAACACTAAGTAGATAATCTTTATTCGGAAAGGAAAGGAAAACTGAAAGGTGTATGCTGTGCCTTTGCTTGGTGTGTTGATGAGATGAACCATGAGAGATGCTGAATATAAAACAAATGAATGAAAATTAATGATTAGGAATTGATATTATAATGCTGTGTACTAGCTCAATTTTTCTCAGAGAATCTGATGAGACCAGTACTGGTCACTAGTCAAGGATCAAATCAATGACTCTTTACATTGACAAGTTAGTTACATATACTAGGTGCCTTCCAAAGTCCATTTTGACTTTTCATCCAAACACAATTTTAACAGGAAGCGTATATCAAAACAGTAGGGAAAAAGACAATTTAAATGTTCTTTTTCCTATCCAAACATCTCACCCTGACTTAAAGGTGCTACCATACAATACTGTCATATAGAAAGACACAGACAAACCAGTTGGAGTCAGAAACCAAAACCTGAGGTGAATGTCATGATTGGTATGATGGAGGAGAAAATCAACTCTAATCTATAAGAGCACATCAAACAAGACTATTAGAAAGCTCAGGAAACCACAGAGCAGTTACAACCGTGGGAAAATGAAAAATGTTGTAAATTGAATACATGAAAAATTCCCATAAACACACACACACACACACACACACACACACACACCATACATATACACATACACATATATATATACACATATACATACATATACAGTTTTTCAGGCATATGTATGCCATGTTAATAATCTAGAATTCTGAAATATAGGTCAAGCCCAATGAATGGATGTTAATATATAGGAGGACTTATACAGTACTAAGACAAAGTATTCATGACCTGGAAATAAGTAAAAAAGGATGAATTGATGCTAACTGTAATATTTAGCTATTAATGTGACTATACAAAGTCATTTAATGTTTAAGAGCTTAGTACTTTATCTTGCTATTTATTCTATATTATCACTTTAGGATTATGGAAGCATATGTTTGATTACTCATTACTGTTATATGTAAAAGTTCACCATTAAGGTTCTGATTTATTGTTCACAAACATGAAGAATTTTAATTTATCAGAAAACTTATTACAAAACTTCTTTTACAGTGTTTCAGTGACTTCTATAGATACATAACCTTTGTTTTCTGTATTTGCTGAAAATATTCTAAGCGTATGTTTTTCTATAAGGAAGTGTGTGTGTGTGTGTGTGTGTGTGTGTGTGTGTGTGTGTGTGTGCACACGTGCACATGTGTGTTTGGGTATATATATACTAGTGTATCTCTGTGTGTGAATTTTCATGTATATGTATGTGTGGATTATGATATTAACCTATGTGTATATGCACTTCTGTGTGTAGTACAGTGTGATTCACACTGAGGACAGCATACATTCCAGGAAAGTTTTGTGTGAGGCAAGCATATACCCAGGCTACACCCCTAGTCACCAAAATTATCTTATTTTAATTTTTACAACTACATTTTGATACAGTTGGCAGGAGATTAAATCACAATGATGAAACTGAAATGAATATGAAATGAATGAAGATTAATGATAAGAAATGAATATTATAATTCTCGATATTAGCTCATATCTTCTCACAGAGTCTGATGAGATGACTCTTTATATTGATATGTTAGCTATATATACTATGTGCCTTTCAAAGTCCATTTTGATCTTTCATCCAAACACTATTTGAACAATAAGCATATACCAAAAATATTCAGCCTTAACATGTGGTTGAAATATAATCAATATGAAACTTAAAAGAGACTGTTAAGATTACTCTAGTAGACAAAATTAATGGAAATGGGTTGATTTAATTGTCATGATTAGATTTTTAGCTGAATAATTATATATGATAAATATTAGATTAGTTGTATAAAAATATAATACCACATTTTCTTTGTTTACTTGAAAAATCAGTTTTTGATTTATAAGAAAAAAATCATGGAGAAGTAATAATATATCGCAAGGGAATGGAATAAACAATTTGCAAATCTGTTACTTAATTGAAATAAAAATTAGTTATTGAGTACACACAGTTGACAGGACATTGTGACATAATACAGATATTAATGAGAATTGCTTTCAACTAAAAATCTATTATAGGAGATGCTTAAGTAAACACAGAAATAAATATGCAGTACACTAATAGAATTTTGTGTAAAGCTGGAAACCAGGAGTTATTACACCATGGCAGTAATAAGGAAAGGCTTCCTCAACAGGCTGATGGATCAGGGGAAGCTTGTGAAATTAATGGGCCTATTAAGTAAGAATAGGACAAAGAGGGAGAAGAAACTCTGACACAGGGTGCTTCTGATACTAGAATTGATTTTCCCTAACAGCTGGAACTATGGTGGCTTTGGGTGATGCAAAGGGAAAAAACATATCTGGATGATAGAATCCCATGTTGTTATAATAACTAACACAATGTCTTGCATAAATCCAGAGTCAGAGAAGACAGCTTTCACACAGTTTACAGAAACATTCTTTTTTTATTAAGACATTTTCTTCATTTACAATTCAAATACTATCCTGAAAGTCCCCTATACCGTCCCCCCACCCTGTTCCCAAACCCACCCACTTCTGCTCCTGATCCTGGCATTCCCCTGTACTGGGGCATATAATCTATTCTTGCCATAGTTCTACCCCCTTCTCTTATCCTGAAAATACCCTCCAACAGTTGACAAGACCACCAGCACTAAGACATGTTATTCTCTTATCCCATTATTTTTGTCATCGCTACATTCATGAAAACATTTTGAATATTAACATACCTACATATATGTATCAGTATGTTTTGATTAGTTTGAAAAATCATTAGAATTGTGATACATACAGAAGATATCATGTCAGTCTTTTAAATTCACAAATATTAGATTTTCTGTTTTCTGATCAAGCACTGACCTGTCTTTATTAATATTTTATTCTATATTTTATATATGTGAATATAGGTTCCTCATAGGTATGTACATCATTTGTATCCAGGTACTTGTGGAGTCGAGACGCAGCATCAGATTTCTTGGAACTGGATTTAGAGTCAGCTAAGAACTGCTCAGCGTGAGGGCTGGTAACTGAAGCTAGTACCTCCTTAGGAGCAATATTTAACCTTTGTATCATCCCTCTCGTCTCTATTAATGTCTTTGAATGAATGTAGATCAAATAAATTATAGTCTTGAGATCTTATTATGCAAATATTTCAGGGTTGATAATCTTTAATAATATTGCTGACTCCTAAGAAATACATCACTTAAACACAGTTATATCCTTTAAAACACTCTAGAGGAATTTAGTCTACTTAATTAAAACTTTAACACTTATTAAGCTATAAATTTGCCTAAATTATAATTTTGTTTTTATGGAAAAACCAATAAGTTTTTAATGTAATTAACTCATTCCCAAGTTTATTGTGAGCCTAAGGTTGATGTCACAGAACTTTGATTTGCAACATTGCTCCTGTTTGTTTGTTTTTTTTTGTTTGTTTGTTTGGTTGGTTGGGTTTTTGTGTGTGTGTGTGTGTGTGTGTGTGTGGCTATTTATCTGTATATAGAAATAGATCATTTATGTTCTATAAATGAGAATCTAATTAACTGTACTTTTTTCACTTTTATCATAATTATCATTTGCTCTTACTGGAATCATGTTTCT
The DNA here is from genome assembly GCF_000001635.26 of Mus musculus. NCBI lineage: Eukaryota > Metazoa > Chordata > Mammalia > Rodentia > Muridae > Mus > Mus musculus. Next base: position 17,472,526 of record NC_000070.6, on the reverse strand, counting down.
AAATCCAGAAATAATAGAAACATGGTAACACCAAGAGAGATATAGGCAAAGCTTGCTCAGAAATGATTGGAGATGAAATTCATTCCAAGAGAAAGTCAGATTAGGTTCTCACTGAATATAAGTGGTATTTAAAATAGAAAGACTTACCAGCAGACATTCCTATCTCAACCTTCAAGCAAGTAGGATATCCAAACTTGTAGAGAATATCTGATACTAGCTGATAGGTCTATGTCTAAGCTGAAATATAGGAAGCTCACAGCACAACCTTCTAAAATAAGTCAAATCTTCAGGAAGTTTTCTCATATGTATTTAGAGCAACATATTAAACACAAATTATAGAAATCCTAAGTATGTTTATACTAATTAAAATATAAACCATTTCTATAAATGTAGTACATGTATTAGTAAATAAGTACTAGAAGACTTTCAATCAAATTTAGAGTATATTTCACTATGGGAATTAAAGAGTATTTCTCCTAAAATATTATTAATGAAAAACAGCATAATTTTGAAATGTTTGATGTTTTACACAGACAACACAAGCTTCAGAAGAGTTGTCTTTGACTCAGATTTAGAATTCTTCCAGTTACACTGCAGCATAGGAAAAATATGAAATAATGTTCTTTGTGTCTAAGTGGGATGTACCAGGGGAAAGCATGCAAAGTGAAATCAGCTGCGCACTGAAAGGTCCTCTGGTCCTTGCTAATTTGACGACCAAAAGATGAAAGATTTCATAGCCGAGTTCAGGAAACACTAAGAAGGGGATAAAGGAGGAAAGATGGGAAAAGGTTAAATAATAGGAATCAAAATTCAGTGAGAAAAGAATTAGTTCTGATACAATGCAGCACAGTATGGTAACTATACTCTGAAACAATGTATGGTTCATTTATATGCATAAAGAGCAAGAAGAGTTGGAGAGCCCCAACACATAGAAAGGACCAACATTTAGAGACTACAAATGCTAATTATCCCAAATTTCCATTTATGTTGTTTCCAACTATTGCACTGTATCTCAAATAGGCATAAATACTCCTCATAAATTACTCATGGTAATAGTCTTTGCATATCTGAAAATAACTTTACTTTCACTATTTAATGAGATGCTATGTATATCATTTAAATAAGTTTCATTCTACATTTGGACGATGTTCTATAGTCTTCTGGTATATTATTTATTTATTTTTTTATTATTTTTTGTAATATGAAATCTGTTACATGTACCTGTAATAGCTGCTAGGAGGATAGAGAAGAGTCAGAATATTAACAAAAGAAAAAATATAGAGTTATCTACACAGAAAAAATTTTTCCTGGAAAAGTGTATTATTTTTCAAGCTTTATCCTTCTGTGATTTTACAATGTAAAGACTTTGTGGTTTGTATAATACCCAAGATTTGTGTGTGTTCTGTATCTAAAAGCTCATACTTTTTTATTTTATTGGATATTTTCTTTATTTAGATTTCAAATGTTATCCCTTCTGATCTCCACTGAAAACCCCATATCCCATCCCCCTTCCACTGCTTCTATGATAGTGTTCCTGCACCCACCTATTCCTGCCTCCCCTCCCTCAAATTACCCTACACTGGGGCATCAAGACTTCACAGGATCAAAGACCTCTCCTCCAATTGATGCCCCAAAAGGCCATCCTCTGCTACATATGTGGCGGGAGTCATGGGTCCCTTCATGTGTAATCCTTGGTTGGTGGTTTACTCTCTGGGAACTCTAGGGGGACTGGTTAGTGGATATTACTGTTCTTCCTACGGGAACCCCTTTAGCACCTTCGGCCCTTTCTCTAACTCCTCCATTTGGAAGCCTGTGCTCAGTAAAATGGTCAGCTGCAAGCATCTGCCTCTGCATTCGTCAGGCTCTGGCAGAGCCTATCAGGAGACAGCTATATCAGGCTCCTGTAAGCATGCACTTCTTGGCATTCACAATAGTGTTGAAAGACTCCGAGAGGAGCCCCTCGCTCAGGCCTCAGGACAATAGCGGACACCCAAGAACTCACGACAGACGGAGCTTGTTGCAAACCACATGAGGCTTTATTCGGGGAAAGCCAGAGCTCTGGGGAAGACTCATATCCCACGCAGGGGTAGAGGAGTCGTCCTCGAGGGGAAAGAGTTCCCAGTTTTTATAGGCCCTCAGGGGGGAAAGGAGAAGGGGGAGATTAGGGGATTTCCAGATCTAAACAATGTCTATTCTCAAGAAATGGGTATGGGAGGGGTACAAGGAAAGAGTCTAATGAAGGTGCAGCAATGGGCACACACCTGGTCAGAACATTGGCAGACACACAGGTTCAAGGAGTGGCCAGAGCATTGTGCACTTCTATTTTTTTAAATCAGTGAAGCTAGTTCTGCTAACACTGACGTCTATCTTGCCAATTTCAGGGCTTCTGTGTCCTTTTACATTCTGCCAGGATCTTTCAGTGTCTGGGTTTGGTGACTGTCTATGTGATGGATCTCCAGGTATGGCAGTCTTTGGATTGCTATTCCTTCAGTAAATGGTAAACAATTTGTCTCCGTAATTGATCTGGTGAGTATTTTGTTCCCCTTTCAAGAAGGATCAAAACAACCACACATTGGTCTTCCTTCTTCTTGAGCTTGATGTAGTCTGTGAATTGTATGTTGGGTGTTGCAAGCTTTTGCGTTAATATCCACTTATTAGTGAGTGTATGCCATGTGTGTTCTTTTGTGCTTGGGTTACCTCACTAGGATGATACTTTCTTTTTCCATCCATTTGCCTAGGGATTTCATCAATTTACTGTTTGTAAAGCTGGGTAATACTCCATTGTGTAAGTGTACCACATTATCTGTATCCATTCCTCTGTTAAAGGACATCTAGGTTCTTTCCAGCTTCTGGGTATTATAAATAAGGCTCCTATGAACATAGTGGAGCATGTGGTCTTGTATATATTGGAGAATCTTTTGGGTGTATGCCCAGAAGTGGTATAGCTGGGTCCTCAGGTAATACTATAGCCGATCTTCTGTGGAATGACCAGACTGATTTCCTGAGTGGTTCTACCAGCTTGCAATCCCACCAACAATGGAGGAGTGTTCCTCTTTCTCCACATCCTAACCAGCCTCTGCTGTTACCTGAGTTTTTGAACTTAGACATTCTGATTGGTGTGAGATGGAATCTCAGAGTTGTTTTGCTTTGCATTTCCCTGATGACTAAGGATGCTGAACATTCTTTTTGGTATTCTTCAGTAGAGAATTCTTTGTTTATTTCTGTATCCCCATTTTAATAAGGTTATTTGATTCTCTGGAGTCTAACTTCTTAAGTTCTTTGTATATATTTGATATTAGTCCTCTGTTGGATGTAGGATTGGTAAAGACCTTTTCTCAATCTGTTGGTTGTCTTTTTGTCTTATTGACAGTGTCCTTTGCCTTAAAGAAGCTTTGCAATTTATGAGGTCCCATGTATTGATTCTTGATGTCAGAACATCAGCCATTGGTGTTCTATTCAGGAAATTTTTCCCTGTGCCCATGTGTTTGAGGCTCTTCCACTCTTTGTCTTCTGTTATATTCAGTGTATCTGGATTTATGTGGAGTACTTGATCCACTTGGACTTGAGCTTTGTACAAGGAGATAGGAATGCGTCAATTTGCATTCTTCTACATGCGGACCTCCAGTTGAACCAGCACCATTTGTTGAAAATGCTGATCCCCACCCCCTCCCTCAGGATTGTTTTAGCTCCTTTGTCAAAAATCAAGTACCCATATGTGTGTGTGTTTATTTCTGGGTCTTCAATTCTGTTTCATTGATCTACATGTCTGCCTCTATACCAATTCCATGAAATTTTTATCACTACTGCTCTTTAATACAACTCAAGATCATGGATGGTGATGCCCCCAGAAGTTCTTTTATTGTTAAGAATAGTTTTTATTATCATGAGTTTTTGTTATTTCAAGTGAATTTGAGAGTTACTCTTTCTAACTCTATGGAGAATTGAGTTGGAATTTTGAAGGGGATTGCATTAAATCTGTAGATTGCTTTCAGCAAGATGGCCATTTTTACTATATTAATCCTGTCAATCCATGAGCATTGTTGATCTTTTCATCTTCTGAGATCTTTGATTTCTTTCTTCAGATACTTGTAGTTCTTGTCATACAGAACTTGTTTGGTTAGAGTCACATGAAGGTATTTTATATTATTTGTAATTATTGTGAAGGGTGTTGTTTCCCTACATTTTTTCTCAGCTTATTCTTTGAGTAGAAGAAAGCCCTTTTGTTGAAGTCATTTATCAGGTTTAGGACTTTTCTGGTGGAATGTTTGGGCTCTCTTAAGCATATTATCATATCATCTGCAAATGGTCATATTTTGTCTTCTTTTCCAATTTTTATTGGTTGGACCTCCTTTTGTCTAATTGCTCTAGTTAGAATTTAAAGTACTATATTTAATAGATAGCGAGAGAGTAGGCAGCCTTTCTAGTCCGTGATTTTAGTGGGATTGCTTCAAGTTTCTCTCCATTTAGTTTGATGTTGGCTACTGGTTTGCTGAATATTGCTTATACCGTGTTTATGTATGGGCCTTGAATTCAGGATCTTTCCAAGACTTTTAACATGAAGGGATGTTGAATTTCGTCAAATGCCTTTTCATCATCCAATGAAATGACCATTTTTTTTTCCTTTAAGCTTGTTTATGTAGTGGATTATGTTGATGGATTTCTGTATATTGAACTATCACTGCATCCCTGAGTTGAAGCCTAATTTATTGTTGTGAATGACATTTTTGATGTGTTCTTGAATTTGTCTACAAGAATTTTATGGAGTATTTTTGCATCGATATCCATAAGGGAAATTGGTCTGTAGTTTTCCTTCTTTTGGGGGTCTTTGTGTGGTTTAGGTATAAGCATAATTGTGGCTACATAGATCAAATTGGGTAGTGTTTCTTCTATTTCTATTTTGAGGAATAGTTTGAAGAAAATTGGTATTATGTCTTCTTTGAAGGTCTGATATAAATACATCTGGTCCTGAGCTTTTTTGGTTCAAGAATTTTAATAACCTCTACTTCTTCAGGTGTTATCGACTGTTTAGATGGTTTGTCTGATCTTGATTTAACTTTGATACATGTTTTCTGTCTAAAAAATTGTCCATTTCATCCAGATTTTTCCATTTGGTTGAATATAGATTTTGTAGTATGATCTGAAGAATTTTTGGGTTTCCCCAGTTTTCATAGTTGTCTTCCTTTTCAATTCTAACTTTATTAATTTGGATACTGTCTCTGTGCCCTCTAGTTAGTATGGCTAAGGGTTTATCTATCTTGTTGATTTTCTTCAAGAACCAGCTTCTGATTTTCTAGATTCTTTGTATAATTTTTTTTGTTTCTACTTGGTTGATTCCAAACCTGAGTTTGATTATTTCCAGGCTGTATACTCCTCTTGTGAATTTGCTTCTTTTTTTTTTTTTTCTAGAGCTTTCATATGCTATAAAGTTGCTATTATATGCCTTTTCTAGTTTCTTTTTGGAGGAACTTAGAGGTATGAGTTTTTCACTTAGCACTGCTTTCACCCATAAGTTTGGGTGTGATGTGCCTTAATTTTCATTAAATTTTAAAAGTATTTCATTTCTTTATTTCTTCCTTGACCAAGTTATCATTAAGTAGGGCATTTTTCAGCTTCCATATATCTGTGGGCTTTCCATTGTTTTGGTTGGTATTGAAGGCCAGCCTTAGTCTGTCATGATCTGATAGGGTTCATGGGATTATTTCAATCTTCTTGTATCTGTTAAGTTCTGATTTGTGACCAATTTTATGGTCAGTTTTAGAGAAGGCACCATTAGGTGCTGAGAAGAAGGTACATTCTTTTGTCATAGTATGAAAGTTCTGTACATATCTGTTAAATCCATTTGGTTTATAACTTCTGATACTTCCAATGTGTCTCTGTTTAGTTTCTATTTCCATGATCTGTCCTTTGGTGAGAGTGGGGTGTTGAATTCCCCCCACTATTATTGTGTGAGGTGCTATATGCTTTGATTTTTAGTAAGGTTTCTTTAATGAATGTGAGTCTCCTTGAATTTGGAGTATAGATGTTCAGAATTCATCTTGGTAGATTTCACTTTGATGGGTATGAAGTATCATTTCTTACCTTTTGTGATAACTTTTGTTTGAAAGTCAATTTTATTCGACTTTAGAATGGTTACTCCAACTTGTTTCTTGGGACCATTTGCTTGGAAAAAATTTTCCTCTGAGGTAATTTATTTCATTATTCTGTCTTTTATTGTTTACTTTTAACTATCTTCATTTTTCCCAAAATTCTTAATTATGTCTTTTTTTGGTTATTTTATTCATTTGCATTTCAAATGTAGGCCTTCTTCATGGTCTTCCCTCCACAATTTCCCTCACCTCATCTCCTGCCATTTGTCTCTAGGAGAGTGCTCTTTTACCCACCTACCTATTTCTCGCTCACCACTTTGTAATCTCCCTGTGCATCAAGCCTCCATAGAACCAATTGCATCCATTCCCATTGATGCCAATAAGGTAGTACTATGCTACATATGTAGCTGGAACCATGGGCCTATCCAGGTATACTCTTCGGTTGTTGATTTAATCCATGGGAGCTCTGGGCACTCTTGTTCAATGACATTTGTTGTTGTTTTCTATGGAGTTGCAATCCCCTTCAGCTCTCTCAGTCCTTCCCCTAACTCTTCCATTGGAGTTCCCAAGAACAGACTGATATTTGGCTTTGAGAATCTGCATCTGCTTTAGTCAGGTACTCACAGTGCCTCTCAACGGACAGCTATGCTAGGCTCCTGTCAGCAAACACTTAGCATCAGCAATAGTGTCTGTGTTTGAAGTCTGCAGATGGGATGGATGCCTAGGTAGGATGGTCTTTTGATGGCCTTTCCTTCCGTCTCTGCTACATTTTTTCCCTGCCCTTCTTTTAGACAGGAACAATTCTGTGCTAAAAGTTTTGAAATGAGTGGGTATCACTACCTATTAACTGGGGGCCATGCTCATTTCCTTAGTACAGTTTCTACAGGTTGTATCTTCCCTTTGTTGGGTATTTCAGCTCATTTAATCACCGATGAGCCCTGGGAACCTCTTGCTTCATTGTTGTCTGAGACTTTCTAGTGGCTACACTGAGTTTCCTACTCCCCACTGCCATATATTTCTGTTCATTTTCCTGACCCTCTGAACTTCTTTCCTGTCTCTTTCCATACCTATTCCTTTCCCACACTTTTCCTTCCCCTTCCTCCCTCACACCCAGGTCTCTCCCTCTACCTCCTGAGATTATTTTGTTCTCCCTTCTATGTAGGATTGAAGCAGCCACACTTTGGTTTTCCTTCTTGTTAACCTTTATATGATCTATGAGTTGTGTCATGGGTATTCTGAGTTTTGGGCTCAGAATTGATATCCAATATCAGTGAGTACAAACTATGTATGTCCTTTTATGTCTGGGTTATTTCATTCAGGATATTTTCTAGTTCCATCCAATTGCCTGCAAATTTCATGAAGTCATTGTTTTTAACATCTGAGTAATACTCCATTGTGCAAATGTATCACATTTTCTGTGTCTTTTCTTCCATTGAGAGACATCTGGGTTGTTTCCAGGTTCTGGCTATTATCGATAAGGTTGCTATGAACATATTGGACTTCTATTCCACTAGAGTAGGTGTTGGTCCTGGCACACTGTGTGCTTCCTTTACTCATAGAAATTAAATATATTAGGTAAAATTACTGGAAACAAGTTGATTTTGGAGAAAATATTATACTTTGGCATACTCTTAGCTACATTCAAAATAATAAAATTTAGTTTTTCATCTTCCGGAGAAAATACATGGGATTCTACATATTCACAAAATTTAATCCAAGAAGAAATAAATTTTTCTTTTCACATATTTTCATACTTTATCGAAGAAAATGAGAATAATCTTTTTTTTTTTCAGAAGGTTAGTGCTCATCCAATTTCATGGAGTTTTTGACTCATCTCACAGATTTTAAAGTGCAAGTGTTAGTTATTTCATCTTCTCCATAATAACAAACTCTGTAGTTCAGAGTTGTGGCACTTATCTCTAAGACACAAATATAACTTGGGGATCACTGATGCACTTAAGAGATGAGTTGGCATTTCCTGATGTAAAAACATAAAATTATAATTGCTTCTTTCCATTGTATGTACAAAGGACAAAGTATTACTGACATCCAGTAGAGTGCCTTTCATTAAAAAGTAGAGGCATTACTTTAATAGTTTATTTGTATATAAATGAAGTATCACTTGAGACTGAAAATAAAAATAAAAATAAAAAAAATGCATTTTCTGAACACCAAATTGTTTTGCTATTAATCACATAAGGAGATGGAAATATGGGACTCTTAAAAATTTAGGTTGACCAAAACCCTTGTATTAAAAAGTAAAATTAATAGAAAATTATAATCTAACAGCTACTGAAAGACGCACAATGTGAGGACTCTCTCACATTCTGACTCAGGAGAGGTGACACCCCAAATCACTCACTAGAAACATTCTTACTGCAAACTGCAAGAGGACTTTTTGTTTCAAGAGCACTCTCAGGCCAAACAGTCATATACCACGCAGGGGTAGAGGACCGTGGTGCCCTGAGTAGCTGGGTGAGGGGGTACTTAAAGGAAGAAACAACAACTCAAGGAGGTGGGGAGGGCATTGTTGGAAAAAAACAAAAATACCAGTAAAGAGTCACAAGAAGTGCAAAGTCACAAGAGTCCCAAGGAATACCTGGTAATTGTGCAGGTTATTTCTCAAGACAGTTTCTAAGATGGTGTCAGCGTTCGGAAGCTGATCATGGGATGGATCTCTGGATATGGCAATCACTAGATGGTCCATCCTTTCGTCACACTTCCAAATTTTGTCTCTGTAACTCCTTCCATGGGTGTTTTGTTTCCTATTCTAAGAAGGGGCAAAGTGTCCACACTTTGGTCTTCGTTCTCTTGAGTTTAATGCGTTTAGCAAATTGTATCTTACATCTTGGGTATCCTAAGTTTCTGGGCTAATATCCACTGAATTGTGAGAGTTCCTTTGTGATTGGGTTACCTCACTCAGGATGATGCCCTCCAGGTCCATCCATTTGGCTAGGAATTTCATAAATTCATTCTTTTTAATAGCTGAGTAGTACTCCATTGTGTAAATGTACCACATTTTCTGTATCCATTCCTCTGTTGAGGGGCATCTGGGTTCTTTCCAGCTTCTGGCTATTATAAATAAGGCTGCTATGTACATAGGGGAGCATGTGTCCTTCTTACCGGTTGGGGCATCTTCTGGATATATGCCCAGAAGAGGTATTGCTGGATCTTCCAGTAGTACTATGTCCAATTTTCTGAGGATCCGCCAGACTGATTTCCAGAGTGGTTGTACAAGCTTGAAATCCCACCATCAATGGAGGAGCAAACCCTTCTCAATAGTCACAAATAGTATAAAATACCTTGGCATGACTCTAACTAAGGAAGTGAAAGATCTGTATTATAAGAACTTCAAGTCTCTAAAGAAAGAAATTAAAGATCTCAGAAGATGAAAAGATCTCCCATGCTCATGGATTGGCAGGATTAATATAGTAAAAATGGCTATCTTGCCAAAAGCAGTCTACAGATTCAATGCAATCCCCATCAAAATTCCAACTCAATTCTTCAACGAATTGGAAAGGGCAATCTCCAAATTCATCTGGAATAGCAAAGAACCTAGGATAGCAAAAACTCTTCTCAAGGATAAAAGAACCTCGGGTAGAATCACCATGCCTGACCTAAAGCCTTGCTACAGGGCAATTGTGATTAAAAACACAAACAAACAAGCAAACAAAAAAAAACTGAATGATACTGGTATAGCAACAGCAAGTAGACCAATGGAATAGAACTGAAGACCCAGAAATGATCCCACACACCTATGGTCACTTGACCTTTGACAAGGGACCTAAAACCATCCAGTGGAAAAAAAAAGACAGCATTTTCAACAGCTGGTTTTGGCACAACTGGCAGTTATCATGCAGAAGAATGTGAATTGATCCATTCCTATCTCCTTGTACCAAGGTCAAATCTAAGTGGATTAAGGAACTCCACATAAAACCATAGACACTGAAACTTATATAGGAGAAAGTGGGGAAGAACCTTGAAGATATGGGCACAGGGGAAAAATTCCTGAATAGAACATCAATGGCTTGTGCTGTAAGATCTAGAATCGACAAATGGGACCTCATAAAATTGCAAAGCTTCTGTAAGGCAAAAGACTCTGTCAATAAGACAAAAAGGCCAGCAACAAATTAGGAAAGGATCTTTACGTATCCTAAATCAGATAGGGGAGCAATATCCAATATACATATATAAAGAACTCAAGAAGGTGGACTACAGAGAATCAAATAACCCCATTAAAAAATGGGTCTCAGACCTAAACAAAGAATTCTCACCTGAAGAATACAGAATAGCTGAGAGGCACCTGAAAAAATATTCAGTATCTTAATCGCAGGGAAATGCAAATCAAAACAACCCTGAGATTCCACCTCACACCAGTCAGAATGGCTAATATCAAAAATTCAGGTGATAGCAGGTGCTGGCAAGGATGTGGAGAGAGAGGAACACTCCTCCATTGTTGGTGGGATTGCAAGCTTGTACAACCACTCTGGAAATCAATCTGGCGGTTCCTCAAAAAATTGGACGTAGTACTACTGGAGGATCCATCAATACCTCTCCTTGGCATATATCTAGAATATAATAGCCTTTTAGTCTTTTTTGTTGACTTTGGGTTGGAAATATATTTTATTAGATATTAGAATGGCTACTCCAGCTTGTTTCTTCAGACCATTTGCTTGGAAAATTGTTTTCCAGCCTTTCATTCTGTGGTAGTGTCTATCTTTTTCTCTGAGATGAGTTTCTTATAAGCAGCAAAATGTTGGGTCCTGTTTGTGTAGCCAGTCTTTTAGTCTCTGTCTTTTTATTGGGGAGTTGAGTCCATTGATATTAACAGATATTAAGGAAAAGCAATTGTTGCTTCCTATTATTTTTGTTGCTAAAGTTGGCATTCTGTTCTTGTGGCTTTCTTATTTTAGGTTTGTTGAGGGATTACCTCCTTGCTTTTTCTAGGATGTGGGTTCCTTCCTGTATTGTTTTTTTTTTTTTTCTGTTATCATCCTTTGAAGGGCTGGATTTGTGGAAAGTTAATGTGTGAATTTGGTTTTGTCATGGAATACTTTGGTTTCTCCATCTATGGTAATTGAGAGTTTGGTTGGTTATAGTAGCTTGGGGTGGCATAGGTGTTCTCTTAGTGTCTGTATAACATCTGTCCAGGCTCTTCTGGCTTTCATAGTCTCTGGTGAAAAATCTGGTATATTTCTGATAGGCTTGCCTTTAAATGTTGTTTGACCCTTTTCCCTTACTGCTTTTAATATTCTATCTTTATTTAGTGCATTTGTTGTTCTGATTATTATGTGTTGGTGGGAATTTCTTTTCTGGTCCAGTCTATTTAGAGTTCTGTAGGCTTCTTGTATGTTCATGGGAATCTCTTTCTTTAGGTTTGGGAAGTTTTCTTTTATAATTTTGTTGAAGATATTTGCTGGTCCTTTGAGTTGAAACTCTTCATTCTCATCTACTATTATCAGTAGGTTTGGTCTTCTCATTTTGTCCTAGACTTCCTGGAAGTTTTGAATTAGGATTCTTTTTGCATTTTCCATTTTCTTTGATTGTTGTGTCGATGTTCTCTATGGAATCTTATGCACCTGAGATTCTCTCTTCTATCTCTTGTATTCTGTTGCTGATGCACGCATCTATGGTTCCAGATTTCCTTCCTAGGGTTTCTATCTCCAGTGTTGCCTTACTTTGGGTTTTCTTTATTGTGCCTACTTCCCTTTTTAGGTCTTGGATGGTTTTATTCAATTCCATCTCCTGTTTGGTTGTCTTTTCCTGCAATTCTTTAAGGGAGTTTTGTGCTTCCTCTTTAATATCTTCTACCTGTTTAGCAGTGTTCTCCTGTATTTCTTTAAGTGAGTTAGTAAAGTCCTTCTTGATGTCCTCTACCATCATCATGAGATGTGCTTTTAAATCTGGGTCTAGTTTTTCGGGTGTGTTGAGGTGCCCTTGACTTGACGAAGTGGGAGTGCTGCGTTCTGATGACGGTGAGTGGTCTTGGTTTTTCTTTTAGTAAGATTCTTACGTTTACCTTTTGCCATCTGGTAATCTCGGGAGTTTTTTGTTATAGTTGTCTTTGTTTAGAGATTGTTCCTCTGGTGATTCTGTTACCCTCTATCAGCAAACCTGGGAGACTAGCTCTCTCCTCTGAGTTTCAGTGGTCAGAGCACTCTCTGCAGGCAAGCTCTCCTCTTACAGGGAAGGTGCACAGATATCTGGCATTCGGACCTCACTCCTGGCCCAAGATGAAGACCCAAAACAGAACCTTTCCCAGAGGCTGTGCTGCTTTGGCCTGTCCCAGAAGGTGTTAGCTTCTGTAGTGCACACTTTCACCTGTGCAGACTACTTTTGACGGAGTCCTGGAACAAAGATGGCTCCTGCAGATGCTGAGGGCGAATTTTTGTTTTTACGTTATACTTTTCACCTCATTTATTTGATTTGCTTTTCAATGAGAAGTTTTATATTCAATATAATTGTTTAGGTTCTTCATAATCTCTTACCATCCATTGCTCTGATTTGTGATAGTTAGACTACATCTTTTCACCCTTTCTCCTGGCCTTGACCATATGACTTTTTCTGAGTTAGCTGAAGGAAGACAAATATGACGTGACATATACAATTTTTCAACAAAAACAAAATACATTTATGTTTATTTTATTCTTGTTTTCCACCATAAAGATAACATTATTGGGCAGTAAATTTTCATCAGGCCTTGGTTGCAATATGAGAAGACTCCTTAAGCCACCTAAAAAATTATGTAATAAAAATATAAAGTTTAAAATTATGACATTTTCCTGGTAATTTGAATTAAACATTAGACTAATTATTTTTCAAAACAAGTTGAGTATATGATAGAAACTGGATAATTATATATTTAAAATTTAAAACATATTTTACTTTAAAAAAATTTTTATTGGGTATTCTCCTCATTTACATTTCCAATGCTATCCCAAAAGTCCTCCATACTCTCCCCCTCAGTACCCTACCCACCAACTCCCACTTCTTGTTCCTGGCATTCCCCTGTACTGAGGCATATAAAGTTTGCATGACCAATGGGCCTCTCTTTCCACTGATGACCAGCTAGGCCATCTTCTGATACATATGCAGCTAGAGACATGAGCTCCTGGGGGGTACTAGTTCGTTCATATTGTTGTTCCACCTATAGGATTGCAGATTTTTTCAGCTCCTTTGGTACTTTCTCTAGCTCCTCCACTGGGGGCCCTGTGATCCATCCAATAGCTGACTGTGAGCATCCACTTCTGTGTTTGCTAGGCCCCGGCATAGTCTCACAAGAAACAAGTATATCAGGGTCCTTTCAGCAAAATCTTGCTACTGTATGCAATGGTGTCAGTGTTTGGAAGCTGATTATGGGATGGATCCCCGGATATGGTAGTCTCTAGATAGTCCATCCTTTTATCTCAGCTCTAAACTTTGTCTCTGTAACTCCTTCCATGGGTGTTTTGTTCCCAATTCTAAGAAGGGGCAAAGTGTCCACACTTTGATCTTCATTCTTCTTGTGTTTCATGTGCTTTGTATCTTGTATCTTGGGTATTCTGAGTTTCTGGGCTAATATCCACTTATCAGTGAGTACATATCATGTGAGTTCTTTTGGGATTGGGTTACCTTACTCAGGATGATGCCCTCTAGGTCCATCGATTTGTCTAGGAATTTCATAAATTAATTATTTTTAATTGCTGAGTAGAACTCCATTGTGTAAATGTACCACATTTTCTGTATCCATTCCTCTGATGAGGGGCATCTGGGTTCTTTCCAGCTTCTGGCTATTATAAATAAGGCTGCTATGAACATAGTGGAGCATGTGTCTTTCTTACCAGTTGGAACATCTTCTGAATATATGCCCAGGAGAGGTAATGAGGGAACCTCCAGTAGTACTATGTCCAGTTTTCTGAGGAACTGCCAGACTGATTTCCAGAGAGGTTGTACAAGCTTGCAATTCTACCAGCAATGGAGGAGTGTTCCTCTTTCCCCACATCCTCACCAGAATCTGCTCTCACCTGAATGTTTGATCTTACTGGTGTGAGATGGAATGTCAGGGCTGTTTTGGTTTGCATTTCCCTGATGATTAATGATGCTGAACATGTTTTCAGGTGCTTCTCAGCCATTCGGTATTCCTCAGGTGAGAATTCTTTGTTTAGCTCTGAGCCCCATTTTTTAATGGGGTTATCTGATTTTCTGGAGTTCACCTTCTTCAGTTCTTTATATATATTAGACATTACTTTTTAAACTGTGCAATCAAGTTAACATAGAAAAAAAAAAAACAAAACGTAGATTGATTAAATTACAATTAGTTAAAAAATGTAACAGGAATCTGCAAAGGTGAGAGTGTGGACTACAGAAGCTAACAGCTTCTGGGACAGGCCCTATTTTGGGCCTTCATCTTCTGCCAGGAAGCAGGTCCAAATGCCAGATATCTGTGCACCTTCCCTGTAAGAGGAGAGCTTGCCTGCAGAGAGTTCTCTGACCACTGGAACTCAGGAGAGAGCTAGTCTCTCAGGTCTGCTTATAGAGGCTAACAGAATCAGGAGAGGAATAAGCTCTAACCAGAGACAACTATAAAAACTAACACCAGAGATTACCAGATGGTAAAAGGCAGATGTAAGAATCTTACTAACAGTAACCAAGACCACTCACCATCTTCAGAATCCAGCACTCCCACCTCAGCCAGTCCTAGGCGTCCCAACACACTAGAAAAGCTAGACCCAGATTTAAAATCATATCTCATGATGATGGTAGATGACATCAAGAAGGGCTTTAATAACTCACTTAAAGAAATAAAGGAGAACACTGCTAACAAGTTACAAGTCCTTAAAGAAAAGCAGGAAAACAATCCAAACAAGTGATGGAAATGAACAAAACCATACTAGACCTAAAAAGAGAAGTAGACACAATAAAGAAAACCCAAAGTGAGGCAACACTGGAGATAGAAACCCTAGGAAAGAAATGTGGAACCATAGATGAGAGCATCAGCAACAAAATACAAGAGATGGAAGAGAGAATCTCAGGTGCAGAAGACTCAATAGAGAACATCAGCACAACAATCAAAGAAAATGCAAAATGCAAAAAGATCCTAACTCAAAACATCCAGGAAATCCAGGACACAATGAGAAGACCAAACCTATGGATAATGGGAGTAGATGAGAATGAAGATTTTCAACTTAAAGGGCCAGCTAATATCTTCAACAAAATTATCGAAATAAACTTCCCAAACTTAAAGAAAGAGATGCCCATGAACATATAAGAAGCTTACAGAACTCCAAATAGACTGGACCAGAAAAGAAATTCCTCCTGACACATTATAGCCAGAACAACAAATGCACTAAATAAAGATAGAATATTAAAAGCAGTAAGGGAAAAAGGTCAAGTAACATTTAAGGGCAGGCCTATCAGAATTACACCAGATTTTTCACCAGAGACTATGAAAGTCAGAAGATCCTGGACAGATGTTATACAGACACTAGAGAACACAAATGCCAGCACAGGCTTCTATACCTAGCCAAATTTTCAATTACAGTGGATGGAGAAACCAACGTATTCCACAACAAAGCCAAATTCACACATTATCTTTCCATGAATCCAGCCCTTCAAAGGAAAATAACAGGAAAAAAAAAAACAATACAAAGACAGAAACCATGCCATGGAAAAGCAATAAAGTAATCCTTCAATAAACCTAAGAGAAGTAAGCCACAAGAATAGAATGCCAACTTTAGCAACAAAAATAATAGGAAGCAATAATTACTTTTTCTTAATATCTCTTAATATATAATGGACTCAATTCCCAAATAAAAAGACATAGACTAACAGACTGGCTACACAAACAGGACCCAACATTTTGCTACTTAAAGGAAACCCATCCCAGTGAAAAAGACAGACACTACCTCAGAATGAAAGGCTGGAAAACAATTTTCAAATCAAATGGTCTGAAGAAACAAGCTGAGGTTACCATTCTAATATCTAATACAATCAACTTCCAACACAAAGTTATCAAAAAAGACAAGGAGGGGCACTTCATACACATCAAAGTTAATATTGTCCAAGAGGAACTCTCAATTCTGAATATCTATGCTCCAAATACAAGGGCAGCCACATTCATTAAAGAAACTTTAGTAAAGTTCAAAGCAAACATTGTACCTCACACAATAATAGTGGGAGACTTCAACACACCACTTTCATCAATGGAACTGAACAGGGACACAGTGAAACTAACACAAGTTATGAAACAAATAGATTTAACAAATATCAATAGAACATATTATCCTAAAACAAAAGGATATACCTTCTTCTCAGCACCTCATGGTACATTCTCCGAAACTGACCATATACTTGGTCACAAAACAGGCCTCAACAGATACAAAAATATTGAAATTTTCCCATGCATCCGATCAGATCACCATGGGCTAAAGCTGATCTTCAATAACAACGTAAATAATGGAAGCCAACATTCACATGGAAACTGAACAACACTCTTCTCGATGATACCTTGTTCAAGGAATGAATAAAGAAAGAAATTAAAGACTTTTTAGAGTTTAATGAAAATGAAACCACAACATACCCAAACTTATGGGACACAATGAAAGCATTTCTAAGAGAAAAATCATAGCTCTGAGTGCCTTCAAAAAGAAACTAGAGAGAGCACACACTAGCAGCTTGACAAAACACCTAAAAGCTCTAGAACAAAAGGAAGCAAATTCACCCAAGAGGAGTAGATGGCAGGAAATAATCAAACTCAGGGGCAAAATCAACCAAGTGGAAACAAGAAAAAGTATTCCAAGAATCAACCAAAGAGGAGCTGGTTCTTTGAGAAAATCAACAAGATAGATAAACCCTTAGCCAGATACACTAGAGGACACAGGGACAGCATCCTAATTAACAGAATAAATAATAAATCAGAATCAGATTAATGATTTAAACAGTCCTATATCCCCCAAAGAAATAGAAGCAGTCATTAATAGTTCCCCCAACCAAAAAAAAAAAAAAAAAAAAAAAAAAAAGAGCCCAGGACCAGATGGGTTTAGTACAGAGTTCTATATCAGACTTTCAAAGAAGATCTAATTCCAGTTCTTCACAAAATATTCCACAAAATAGAAGCAAAAGGTACTCTACCCAATTCATTCTATGAAGCAACAATTACCCTGATACCTAAATCACACAAAGACCCAACAAAGATAAAGTACTTAATACCAATTTCCTTTATGAATATCGATGCAAAAAAACTCAATAAAATTCTTGCTAACCGAATCCAAGAACACATCAAAACAATCATCCTTCCTGACCAAGTAGTTTTCATTCCAGGGATGTAGGGATGGTATAATATTCAGAAATCCATCAACATAATCCACTATATAAAAAAAAAACTCAAAGACAAAAACCACATGATCATCTCGTTAGATGTAGAGAAAGCATTTGACAAAATACAACACCCATTCATGATAAAATTCTTGGAAAGATCAGGAATTCAAGGCCATTACCTAAACATGATAAAAGCAATCTACAGCAAACCAGTAGGAAACATCAAAGTAAATCATGAGAAGCTGGAAGCAATCTCACTAAAATCAGGGACTAGACAAGGCTGTCCACTCTCGCCCAACCTATTGAACATTGTACTTGAAGTTCTAGCCAGAGCAATTTAACAACAAAAGGAAATCAAAGAGATACAAACTTGAAAGGAAGAAGTCAAAATATCACTTTTTGCAGATGATATGTTAGTATATATAAGTGACCTTAAAAATTCTACCAGAGAACTCTTAAACCTGATAAACAGCTTCAATGAAGTAGCTGGATATAAAATTAACTCAAGCAAGTCAATGGCCTTTCTGTACACAAAGGATAAACAGGCTTAGAAAGAAACTAGTGAACGACACCCTTCTCATTAGTCACAAATAACATAAAATACCATGGCATGACTCTAACTAAGGAAGTGAAAGATCTGTATGATAAGATCTTCAAGTCTCTGAAGAAAGAAATTAAAGAAGAAAGAAATGAACAAAACCATACTAGACCTAAAAAGGGAAGTAGACACAATAAAGAAAACTCAAAGTGAGGCAACACTGGAGATAGAAACCCTAGGAAAGAAATCTGGAACCATAGATTTGAGCATCAGCAACAGAATACAAGAGATGGAAGAGAGAATCTCAGGTGCAGAAGATTCCATAGAGAACATCGGCACAACAATCAAAGAAAATGGAAAATGCAAAAAGATCCTAACTCAAAATATCCAGGAAATCCAGGACACAATGAGAAGACCAAACCTACA
Source organism: Mus musculus (assembly GCF_000001635.26). Lineage (NCBI taxonomy): Eukaryota > Metazoa > Chordata > Mammalia > Rodentia > Muridae > Mus > Mus musculus. Next base: position 17,454,181 of record NC_000070.6, on the reverse strand, counting down.
GATAATAGGAGTGGATGAGAATGAAGATTTTCAACTCAAAGGACCAGCAAACATCTTCAACAAAATTATTGAAGAAAACTTCCCAAATATAAAGAAAGAGATACCTATGAACATACAAGAAGCCTACAGAACTCTAAATAGACTGGACCAGAAAAGAAATTCCTCCTGACACATAATAATCAGAACAACAAATGCACTAAATAAAGATAGAATACTAAAAGCAGTAAGGGAAAAAGGTCAAGTAACATACAAAGGCAAGCCTATCAGAATTACACCAGATTTTTCACCAGAGACTATGAAAGCCAGAAGAGCCTGGACAGATGTTATACAGACACTAAGAGAACACAAATTCCAGCACAGGCTACTATACCCAGACAAACTCTCAATTACCATAGATGGAGAAACCAAAGTATTCCACGACAAAACCAAATTCACACATTATCTCTCCACGAATCCAGCCCTTCAAAGGTTAATAACAGAAAAAAAAAACCAATACAAGAATGGAACAATGCCCTAGAATAAACAAAAAGGTAATCCCTCAACAAACCTAAAAGAAGACAGCCACAAGAACAGAAAGCCAACTTTAACAACAAAAATAACAGGAAGCAACAATTAATTTTCCTTAATATCTCTTAACATCAATGGTCTCAACTCCCCAATAAAAAGACATAGACTAACAAACTGGCTACACAAACAAGACCCAACATTTTGCTGTTTACAGGAGACACATCTCAGAGAAAAAGATAGACACTACCTCAGAATAAAAGGCTGGAAAACAATTTTCCAAGCAAATGGTATGAAGAAACAAGCTGGAGTAGCCATCCTAAGATCTGATAAGATTGACTTCCAACCCAAAGTCATCAAAAAAGACAAGGAGGGGCACTTCGTTCTCATCAAAGGTAAAATCCTCCAAGAGGAACTCTCAATTCTGAATATCTATGCTCCAAATACAAGGGCAGCCACATTCATTAAAGAAACGTTAGTAAAGCTCAAAGCACACATTGCACCTCACACAATAATAGTGGGAGACTTCAACACACCACTTTCACCAATGGACAGATCATGGAAATAGAAACTAAACAGGGACACACTGAAACTAACAGAAGTGATGAAACAAATGGATCTGACAAATATCTACAGAACATTTTATCCTAAAACAAAAGGATATACCTTCTTCTCAGCACCTCATGGTACCTTCTCCAAAATTGACCACATAATAGGTCACAAAACAGGCCTCAACAGATTCAAAAATATTGAAATTGTCCCATGTATCCTATCAGATCACCATGCACTAAGGCTGATCTTCAATAACAAAAAAAATAACAGAAAGCCAACACTCACATGGAAACTGAACAACACTCTTCTCAATGATACCTTGGTCAAGGAAGGAATAAAGAAAGAAATTAAAGACTTTTTAGAGTTTAATGAAAATGAAGCCACAACGTACCCAAACCTTTGGGACACAATGAAAGCATTTCTAAGAGGGAAACTCATAGCTCTGAGTGCCTCCAAGAAGAAGCGGGAGAGAGCACATACTAGCAGCTTGACAACACATCTAAAAGCTCTAGAAAAAAAGGAAGCAAATTCACCCAAGAGGAGTAGACGGCAGGAAATAATAAAACTCAGGGGTGAAATCAACCAAATGGAAACAAGAAGAACTATTCAAAGAATTAACCAAAGGAGGAGTTGGTTCTTTGAGAAAATCAACAAGATAGATAAACCCTTAGCTAGACTCACTAAAGGGCACAGAGACAAAATCCTAATTAACAAAATCAGAACTGAAAAGGGAGACATAACAACAGATCCTGAAGAAATCCAAAACACCATCAGATCCTTCTACAAAAGGCTATACTCAACAAAACTGGAAAACCTGGACGAAATGGACAAATTTCTGGACAGATACCAGGTACCAAAGTTGAATCAGGATCAAGTTGACCTTCTAAACAGTCCCATATTCCCTAAAGAAATAGAAGCAGTTATAAATAGTCTCCCAGCCAAAAAAAGCCCAGGACCAGACGGGTTTAGTGCAGAGTTCTATCAGACCTTCACGGAAGATCTAATTCCAGTTCTGCACAAACTTTTTCACAAGATAGAAGTAGAAGGTACTCTACCCAACTCATTTTATGAAGCCAGTATTACTCTGATACCTAAACCACAGAAAGATCCAACAAAGATAGAGAACTTCAGACCAATTTCTCTTATGAATATTGATGCAAAAATCCTCAATAAAATTCTTGCTAACCGAATCCAAGAACACATTAAAGCAATCATCCATCCTGACCAAGTAGGTTTTATTCCAGGGATGCAGGGATTAATATACGAAAATCCATCAATGTAATCCATTATATAAACAAACTCAAAGACAAAAACCACATGATCATCTCGTTAGATGCAGAAAAAGCATTTTACAAGATCCAACACCCATTCATGATAAAAGTTTTGGAAAGATCAGGAATTCAAGGCCCATACCTAAACATGATAAAAGCAATCTACAACAAACCAGTAGCCAACATCAAAGTAAATGGAGAGAAGCTGGAAGCAATCCCACTAAAATCAGGGACTAGACAATGCTGCCCACTTTCTCCCTACCTTTTCAACATAGTACTTGAAGTATTAGCCAGAGCAATTCGACAACAAAAGGAGATACAAATTGGAAAGGAGGAAGTCAAAATATCACTTTTTGCAGATGATATGATAGTATATATAAGTGACCCTAAAAATTCCACCAGAGAACTCCTAAGCCTGATAAACAGCTTCTGTGAAGTAGCTGGATATAAAATTAACTCAAACAAGTCAATGGCCTTTCTCTTCACAAAGAATAAACAGGCTGAGAAAGAAATTAGGGAAAGGGCCTAGGCCACAGCAGCAGCGGTCGCCATCTTGGTCCGAGACCCGCCGAACTTAGGAAATTAGTCTGAACAGGTGAGAGGGTGCGCCAGAGAACCTGACAGCTTCTGGAACAGGCAGAAGCACAGAGGCGCTGAGGCAGCACCCTGTGTGGGCCGGGGACAGCCGGCCACCTTCCGGACCAGAGGACAGGTGCCCACCCAGCTGGGGAGGCGGCCTAAGCCACAGCAGCAGCGGTCGCCATCTTGGTCCGGGACCCGCCGAACTTAGGAATTAGTCTGAACAGGTGAGAGGGTGCGCCAGAGAACCTGACAGCTTCTGGAACAGGCGGAAGCACAGAGGCACTGAGGCAGCACCCTTTGTGGGCCGGGGACAGCCAGCCACCGTCTGGACCGGAGGACAGGTGCCCGCCCGGCTGGGGAGGCGGCCTAAGCCACAGCAGCAGCGGTCGCCATCTTGGTCCGGGACCCGCCGAACTTAGGAAATTAGTCTGAACAGGTGAGAGGGTGCGCCAGAGAACCTGACAGCCACAGAGGCGCTGAGGCAGCACCCTTTGTGGGCTGGGGACAGCCGGCCACCGTCAGGACCGGAGGACAGGTGCCCGCCCGGCTGGGGAGGCGGCCTAAGCCACAGCAGCAGCGGTCGCCATCTTGGTCCCGGGACTCCAAGGAACTTAGGAATTTAGTCTGCTTAGGTGAGAGTCTGTACCACCTGGGAACTGCCAAAGCAACACAGTGTCTGAGAAAGGTCCTGTTTTGGGCCTTCTTCTTCGGCCAGGAGGAGGTCCAAATACAAGATATCTGCGCACCTTCCCTGTAAGAGAGCTTGCCAGCAGAGAGTGCTCTGAGCACTGAAACTCAGAGGAGAGAATCTGTCTCCCAGGTCTGCTGATAGACGGTAACAGAATCACCAGAAGAACAATCTCCAAACAGAGTCAACTATAACTACTAACTCCAGAGATTACCAGATGGCGAAAGGTAAACGGAGGAATCTTACTAACAGGAACCAAGACCACTCACCATCACCAGAACCCAGCACACCCACTTCGCCCAGTCCAGGGAACCCCAACACACCTGAGAACCTAGACCTAGATTTAAAAGCATATCTCATGATGATGGTAGAGGACATCAAGAAGGACTTTAATAAATCACTTAAAGAAATACAGGAGAACACTGCTAAAGAGTTACAAGTCCTTAAAGAAAAACAGGAAAACACAATCAAACAGGTAGAAGTCCTTACAGAAAAAGAGGAAAAAACATACAAACAGGTGATGGAAATGAACAAAACCATACTAGACCTAAAAAGGGAAGTAGACACAATAAAGAAAACTCAAAGCGAGGCAACACTAGAGATAGAAACCCTAGGAAAGAAATCTGGAACCATAGATTTGAGCATCAGCAACAGAATACAAGAGATGGAAGAGAGAATCTCAGGTGCAGAAGATTCCATAGAGAACATTGGCACAACAATCAAAGAAAATGGAAAATGCAAAAAGATCCTAACTCAAAATATCCAGGAAATCCAGGACACAATAAGAAGACCAAACGTACGGATAATAGGAGTGGATGAGAATGAAGATTTTCAACTCAAAGGTCCAGCAAACATCTTCAACAAAATTATTGAAGAAAACTTCCCAAATCTAAAGAATGAGATGCATATGAACATACAAGAAGCCTACAGAACTCCAAATAGACTGGACCAGAAAAGAAATTCCTCCCGACGCATAATAATCAGAACATCAAATGCACTAAATAAAGATAGAATACTAAAAGCAGTAAGGGAAAAAGGTCAAGTAACATATAAAGGCAAGCCTATCAGAATTACACCAGATTTTTCACCAGAGACTATGAAAGCCAGAAGAGCCTGGACAGATGTTATACAGACACTAAGAGAACACAAACTGCAGCCCAGGCTACTATACCCAGCCAAACTCTCAATTATCATAGAGGGAGAAACCAAAGTATTCCACGACAAAACCAAATTCATGCATTATCTCTCCACGAATCCAGCCCTTCAAAGGATAATAACAGAAAAAAACCAATACAAGATCGGGAACAATGCCCTAGAAAAAACAAGAAGGTAATCCCTCAACAAACCTAAAAGAAGACAGCCACAAGAACAGAATGCCACCTTTAACAACTAAAATAACAGGAAGCAACAATTACTTTTCCTTAATATCTCTTAACATCAATGGTCTCAACTCCCCAATAAAAAGACATAGACTAACAAACTGGCTACACAAACAAGACCCAACATTTTGCTGCTTACAGGAAACTCATCTCAGAGAAAAAGATAGACACTACCTCAGAATGAAAGGCTGGAAAACAATTTTCCAAGCAAATGGTATGAAGAAACAAGCAGGAGTAGCCATCCTAATATCTGATAAGATTGACTTCCAACCCAAAGTCATCAAAAAAGACAAGGAGGGACACTTCATTCTCATCAAAGGTAAAATCCTCCAAGAGGAACTCTCAATTCTGAATATCTATGCTCCAAATACAAGAGCAGCCACATTCACTAAAGAAACTTTAGTAAAGCTCAAAGCACACATTGCGCCTCACACAATAATAGTGGGAGACTTCAACACACCACTTTCACCAATGGACAGATCATGGAAACAGAAACTAAACAGGGACACACTGAAACTAACAGAAGTGATGAAACAAATGGATCTGACAGATATCTACAGAACATTTTATCCTAAAACAAAAGGATATACCTTCTTCTCAGCACCTCATGGTACCTTCTCCAAAATTGACCACATAATAGGTCACAAATCAGGCCTCAACAGATTCAAAAATATTGAAATTGTCCCATGTATCCTATCAGATCACCATGCACTAAGGCTGATCTTCAATAACAAAATAAATAACAGAAAGCCAACATTCACATGGAAACTGAACAACACTCTTCTCAATGATACCTTGGTCAAGGAAGGAATAAAGAAAGAAATTAAAGACTTTTTAGAGTTTAATGACAATGAAGCCACAACGTACCCAAACCTTTGGGACACAATGAAAGCATTTCTAAGAGGGAAACTCATAGCTATGAGTGCCTTCAAGAAAAAACGGGAGAGAGCACATACTAGCAGCTTGACAACACATCTAAAAGCTCTAGAAAAAAAGGAAGCAAATTCACCCAAGAGGAGTAGACGGCAGGAAATAATCAAACTCAGGGGTGAAATCAACCAAGTGGAAACAAGAAGAACTATTCAAAGAATTAACCAAACGAGGAGTTGGTTCTTTGAGAAAATCAACAAGATAGATAAACCCTTAGCTAGACTCACTAAAGGGCACAGGGACAAAATCCTAATTAACAAAATCAGAAATGAAAAGGGAGACATAACAACAGATCCTGAAGAAATACAAAACACCATCAGATCCTTCTACAAAAGGCTATACTCAACAAAACTGGAAAACCTGGACGAAATGGACAAATTTCTGGACAGATACCAGGTACCAAAGTTGAATCAGGATCAAGTTGACCTTCTAAACAGTCCCATATCCCCTAAAGAAATAGAAGCAGTTATTAATAGTCTCCCAGCCAAAAAAAGCCCAGGACCAGACGGGTTTAGTGCAGAGTTCTATCAGACCTTCAAAGAAGATCTAACTCCAGTTCTGCACAAACTTTTTCACAAGATAGAAGTAGAAGGTATTCTACCCAACTCATTTTATGAAGCCACTATTACTCTGATACCTAAACCACAGAAAGATCCAACAAAGATAGAGAACTTCAGACCAATTTCTCTTATGAACATCGATGCAAAAATTCTTAATAAAATTCTCGCTAACCGAATCCAAGAACACATTAAAGCAATCATCCATCCTGACCAAGTAGGTTTTATTCCAGGGATGCAGGGATGGTTTAATATACGAAAATCCATCAATGTAATCCATTATATAAACAAACTCAAAGACAAAAACCACATGATCATCTCGTTAGATGCAGAAAAAGCATTTGACAAGATCCAACACCCATTCATGATAAAAGTTCTGGAAAGATCAGGAATTCAAGGCCAATACCTAAACATGATAAAAGCAATCTACAGCAAACCAGTAGCCAACATCAAAGTAAATGGAGAGAAGCTGGAAGCAATCCCACTAAAATCAGGGACTAGACAAGGCTGCCCACTTTCTCCCTACCTTTTCAACATAGTACTTGAAGTATTAGCCAGAGCAATTCGACAACAAAAGGAGATCAAGGGGATACAAATTGGAAAAGAGGAAGTCAAAATATCACTTTTTGCAGATGATATGATAGTATATATAAGTGACCCTAAAAATTCCAACAGAGAACTCCTAAACCTGATAAACAGCTTCGGTGAAGTAGCTGGATATAAAATTAACTCAAACAAGTCAATGGCCTTTCTCTACACAAAGAATAAACAGGCTGAGAAAGAAATTAGGGAAACAACACCCTTCTCAATAGCCACAAATAATATAAAATATCTCGGCGTGACTCTAACTAAGGAGGTGAAAGATCTGTATGATAAAAACTTCAAGTCTCTGAAGAAAGAAATTAAAGAAGATCTCAGAAGATGGAAAGATCTCCCATGCTCATGGATTGGCAGGATCAACATTGTAAAAATGGCTATCTTGCCAAAAGCAATCTACAGATTCAATGCAATCCCCATTAAAATTCCAACTCAATTCTTCAACGAATTAGAAGGAGCAATTTGCAAATTCATCTGGAATAACAAAAAACCGAGGATAGCAAAAACTCTTCTCAAGGATAAAAGAACCTCTGGTGGAATCACCATGCCTGACCTAAAGCTTTACTACAGAGCAATTGTGATAAAAACTGCATGGTACTGGTATAGAGACAGACAAGTGGACCAATGGAATAGAATTGAAGACCCAGAAATGAACCCACACACCTATGGTCACTTGATCTTCGACAAGGGAGCCAAAACCATCCAGTGGAAGAAAGACAGCATTTTCAACAATTGGTGCTGGCACAACTGGTTGTTATCATGTAGAAGAATGCGAATCGATCCATACTTATCTCCTTGTACTAAGGTCAAATCTAAGTGGATCAAGGAACTTCACATAAAACCAGAGACACTGAAACTTATAGAGGAGAAAGTGGGGAAAAGCCTTGAAGATATGGGCACAGGGGAAAAATTCCTGAACAGAACAGCAATGGCTTGTACTGTAAGATCGAGAATTGACAAATGGGACCTAATGAAACTCCAAAGTTTCTGCAAGGCAAAAGACACTGTCTATAAGACAAAAAGACCACCAACAGACTGGGAAAGGATCTTTACCTATCCTAAATCAGATAGGGGACTAATATCCAACATATATAAAGAACTCAAGAAGGTGGACCTCAGAAAATCAAATAACCCCCTTAAAAAATGGGGCTCAGAAATGAACAAAGAATTCTCACCTGAGGAATACCGAATGGCAGAGAAGCACCTGAAAAAATGTTCAACATCCTTAATCATCAGGGAAATGCAAATCAAAACAACCCTGAGATTCCACCTCACACCAGTGAGAATGGCTAAGATCAAAAATTCAGGTGACAGCAGATGCTGGCGAGGATGTGGAGAAAGAGGAACACTCCTCCATTGTTGGTGGGATTGCAGGCTTGTACAACCACTCTGGAAATCAGTCTGGCGGTTCCTCAGAAAATTGGACATAGTACTACCAGAGGATCCAGCAATACCTCTCCTGGGCATATATCCAGAAGAAGCCCCAACTGGTAAGAAGGACACATGCTCCACTATGTTCATAGCAACCTTATTTATAATAGCCAGAAACTGGAAAGAACCCAGATGCCCCTCAACAGAGGAATGGATACAGAAAATGTGGTACATCTACACAATGGAGTACTACTCAGCTATTAAAAAGAATGAATTTATGAAATTCCTAGCCAAATGGATGGACCTGGAGAGCATCATCCTGAGTGAGGTAACACAATCACAAAGGAACTCACACAATATGTACTCACTGATAAGTGGATACTAGCCCAAAACCTAGGATACCCACGATATAAGATACAATTTCCTAAACACATGAAACTCAAGAAAAATGAAGACTGAAGTGTGGACACTATGCCCCTCCTTAGAAGTGGGAACAAAACACCCATGGAAGGAGTTACAGAAACAAAGTATGGAGCTGAGATGAAAGGATGGACCATGTAGAGACTGCCATATCCAGGGATCCACCCCATAATCAGCTTCCAAATGCTGACACCATTGCATACACTAGCAAGATTTTACTGAAAGGACCCAGATGTAGCTGTCTCTTGTGAGACTATGCCGGGGCCTAGCAAACACAGAAGTGGATGCTCACAGTCAGCTAATGGATGGATCACAGGGCTCCCAATGGAGGAGCTAGAGAAAGTACCCAAGGAGCTAAAGGGATCTTCAACCCTATAGGTGGAACAACATTATGAACTAACCAGTACCCCTGAGCTCTTGACTCTAGCTGCATATGTATCAAAAGATGGCCTAGTCGGCCATCACTGGAAAGAGAGGCCCATGGGACACTCAGACTTTGTGTGCCCCGGTACAGGGGAACGCCAGGGCCAAAGGCAGGGAGTGGGTGGGTAGGGGAGTGGGGGTGGGTGGGTAAGGGGGACTTTTGGTATAGCATTGGAAATGTAAATGAGCTAAATACCTAATAAAAAATGGAAAAAAAAAAAAAGAAATTAGGGAAACAACACCCTTCTCAATAGTCACAAATAATATAAAATATCTCGGCGTGACTCTAACTAAGGAGGTGAAAGATCTGTATGATAAAAACTTCAAGTCTCTGAAGAAAGAAATTAAAGAAGATCTCAGAAGATGGAAAGATCTCCCATGCTCATGGATTGGCAGGATCAACATTGTAAAAATGGCTATCTTGCCAAAAGCAATCTACAGATTCAATGCAATCCCCATCAAAATTCCAACTCAATTCTTCAACGAATTAGAAGGAGCAATTTGCAAATTCATCTGGAATAACAAAAAACCTAGGATAGCAAAAAGTCTTCTCAAGGATAAAAGAACCTCTGGTGGAATCACCATGCCTGACCTAAAGCTTTACTACAGAGCAATTGTGGTAAAAACTGCATGGTACTGGTATAGAGACAGACATGTAGACCAATGGAATAGAATTGAAGACCCAGAAATGAACCCACACACCTATGGTCACTTGATCTTCGACAAGGGAGCTAAAGCCATCCAGTGGAAGAAAGACAGCATTTTCAACAAATGGTGCTGGCACAACTGGTTGTTATCATGTAGAAGAATGCGAATCGATCCATACTTATCTCCTTGTACTAAGGTGAAATCTAAATGGATCAAAGAACTTCACATAAAACCAGAGACACTCAAACTTATAGAGGAGAAAGTGGGGAAAAGCCTTGAAGATATGGGCACAGGGGAAAAATTCCTGAACAGAACAGCAATGGCTTGTGCTGTAAGATCGAGAATTGACAAATGGGACCTAATGAAACTCCAAAGTTTCTGCAAGGCAAAAGACACTGTCAGTAAGACAAAAAGACCACCAACAGATTGGGAAAGGATCTTTACCTATCCTAAATCAGATAGGGGACTAATATCCAACATATATAAAGAACTCAAGAAGGTGGACTTCAGAAAATCAAATAACCCCATTAAAAAATGGGGCTCAGAACTGAACAAAGAATTCTCACCTGAGGAATACCAAATGGCAGAGAAGCACCTGAAAAAATGTTCAACATCCTTAATCATCAGGGAAATGCAAATCAAAACAACCCTGAGATTCCACCTCACACCAGTCAGAATGGCTAAGATCAAAAATTCAGGTGACAGCAGATGCTGGCGTGGATGTGGAGAAAGAGGAACACTCCTCCATTGTTGGTGGGATTGCAGGCTTGTACAACCACTCTGGAAATCCGTCTGGCAGTTCCTCAGAAAATTGGACATAGTACTACCGGAGGATCCAGCAATACCTCTCCTGGGCATATATCCAGAAGATGCCCCAACTGGTAAGAAGGACACATGCTCCACTATGTTCATAGCAGCCTTATTTATAATAGCCAGAAGTTGGAAAGAACCCAGATGCCCCTCAACAGAGGAATGGATACAGAAAATGTGGTACATCTACACAATGGAGTACTACTCAGCTATTAAAACGAATGAATTTATGAAATTCCTAGCCAAATGGATGGACCTGGAGGGCATCATCCTGAGTGAGGTTACACATTCACAAAGGAACTCACACAATATGTACTCACTGATAAGTGGATATTAGCCCAAAACCTAGGATACCCAAGATATAAGATACAATTTCCTAAACACATGAAACTCAAGAAAAATTAAGACTGAAGTGTGGACACTATGCCCCTCCTTAGAAGTGGGAACAAAACACCCTTGGAAGGAGTTACAGAGACAAAGTTTGGAGCTGAGATGAAAGGATGGACCATGTAGAGACTGCCATATCCAGGGATCCACCCAATAATCAGCATCCAAACGCTGACACCATTGCATACACTAGCAAGATTTTATCGAAAGGACCCAGATGTAGCTGTCTCTTGTGAGACTATGCCGGGGCCTAGCAAACACAGAAGTGGATGCTCACAGTCATCTAATGGAGGGATCACAGGGCTCCCAATGGAGGAGCTAGAGAAATTACCCAAGGAGCTAAAGGGATCTGCAACCCTATAGGTGGATCAACATTATGAACTAACCAGTACCCCGGAGCTCTTGACTCTAGCTGCATATGTATCAAAAGATGGCCTAGTCGGCCATCACTGGAAAGAGAGGCCCATTGGACACGCAAACTTTATATGCCCCAGAACAGGGGAACGCCAGGGCCAAAAAGGGGGAGTGGGCAGGTAGGGGAGTGGGGGTGGGTGGGTATGGGGGACTTTTGGTATAGCATTGGAAATGTAAATGAGCTAAATACCTAATTAAAAAAATTAAAAAAAAATAATAAAATACCAACACATTATTTGAATTCTGTAGAGTGTATTTTGGGAAATGAGTATTTATATTTTAAAAATAAAGATTTTTCAAAAAGAAAAAAAAATAAATTAGTTAGGGTAAACAGAAGAAGAAAGTTGCAAGAAGAAAGTTGAAATACTGTGAGTTTACAAGGCTATGGAATACTATAATTAAGAGATAAAAAGAAAATGGGTATTAGCCCTCTATAAGATGTAGGACTGGTAAAGATCTTGTCCCAAAATCTAGGTTACCATTTTGTCCTATTGACAGTGTCCCTTGCCTTACAAAAGCTAATGAGGTCCCATTTGTTGATTTTAGATCTTAGAGAATAAGCCATTGATATTCTGTTCATGAAATTTTCCCCTGTTTTGAGACTCTACCCCACTGTATCTTCTTTTAGATTCAGTGTATATGGTTTTATGTGAAAGTCCTTGATCCACTTGGACTTGAGCTTTCTACAAGGAGATAAGAATGGATCAATTTGCATTCTTCTTCATGCTGATCTCCAGTTGAACCAGCACCATTCATTGAAAATGCTCTTTTTCCATTGGATGGTTTTAGCTCCTTTGTCAAAGGTCAAGTTACTATGGGTATGTGGGTTCATTTCTGAGTCTTCAAATATATTCCATTGATCTACTGCTTGTCTCTGTACCAAAATCCTGTAGTTTTTAGTCATGATTGCTCCATAACACAGCTTAGAGTCTGGGATGCTGATTCCCCCATATGTTCTATTACTGTTGAGAATGGATTTCACTACCCTGGGTTCTACTACATATATACAAAGGGAAAAAAACAAACAAACAAACATGATCATCTCATTCAATGCTGAAAATCCTTTGACAAAATCTAATACCCACTCATAATAAGAGTCTTAGAGAGGTCACAAATACAAAGGAAATATCCAAACACAATAAATGCAATATACAACAAACTTATAGCCAATATCTGATTAAATATATATAAACTCAAAACAATTTAACTGAAATCAAGAGCCAGACGAGGTTGACCACTCTCTCTATGTCTATTCAACATAGTACTTAAAGTTGTAGCTACAGCATTAAGGCAACTAAGGGAGAAAAAAAGGATACAAATTGGAAAGCAAAACAAATTATTATATGATAATTTACTTAAGAGACCAGAAACTTTCTAACAGAGAACTGCTAGAGCTGATAAAAAAAACCTTTGCCAAAGTGATTGAAAACAAGATTAAGAAATTAGTAGCCCTCATACATAAAAACAATAATAGGCTGAAAAAGAAATAATGGAAACAAATATGTTCACAAAAGCCACTAATAACGTAAAGTGTCTTGTTATAACTTCAACCAAGCAAATGAAAGACCTGTATGAGAAGATCTTCAAGTCTTTGAAGAAAGAAATGAAAATAAAAACAACCCCGAGATTCGACCTCACACCAGTCAGAACAGTTATATCAAAAATTCAGGTGACAGTAGATGCTGGTGAGGATGTGGGGAAAAGAGGAACTCTCCTCCATTGCTGGTGGGATTGCAAGCTGGTACAACTACTCTGAAAATCAGTTTGTCAGTTCCTCAGAAAACTAGATATAGTACTACCAGAAGATCCAGCAATACCACTCCTGGGCATATACCAAGAAGATGCTCCAACTTGTAATAAGGAAAAATGTTCCACTGTGTTCATAGCAGCCTTATTTATAATAGTCAGAAGCTGGAAATAACCTAGATGTCCCTCAACAGAGGAATGGACACAGAAAATGTGGTACGTTTGCTCAATGGAACATTACTTAGCTATTAAAAACAATCAATTTATGAAATTCTTAGAAAAATGGATGGATCTGTAGGATATCATCCTGAGTGAGGTAACCTAATCACAAAAGAACACACATGATATATACTCATTGATAAGCTGATATTAACCCAGAAGCTCAGAATACCCAAGATACAATGTACAAAACACATGAAACTCGAGAAGAAGAAAGAACAAAGTGTAGATACTTTGATCCTTCTTATAGGGGGAACAAAATACCCATGGAAGTAGTTACAGAGACAAAATTTGAAGCTGAAACTGAAGGAAGGACCATCCATAGACTGTCCTACCTGGGTATCCACCCCATAAACAACCACCATCAGACACTATTGCAGATACCAACAACATTTTGCTAACAGGCCCCTGATATAGCTGTCTCCTGTGAAGCTATGACAGTGCCTGACTTATACAGAAGTTGCTGCTCACAATCATCCATTAGACTAAGCACAGGGTCCCTAATGAAGGAACTAGAGAAAGTACCCAAGTAGCTGAAGGGGTCTGCAGCCCCCTAGGAGGAATAATATGAACTAACTAGTACCGTCAGAGCTCCCTGAGATTAAACCACCAATCAAAAACAGAAACAAAAACAAAAACAAAAAACCCAAAACAAACAAAGAAACAAACAAATAAAAAAACACAGGGTGGGACTCATGTCTCTAGCTGCATATGTAGCAGAGGATGGCCTAGTCGGCCACTAATGGGAGGAGCAGCCCTTGGTCTTGAGAAGATTCTTTACCCCAGTATAGGGGAATGCCAGGGCCAAAAAATGGAGTGGGTGGGTTTTGGAGCAAGGGGAGGGTAGAGGACATAGGGATTTTTGGACAGGAAACTAGGAAAGGGGAAAGCATTTGAAATATAAATGAAGAAAATATCTAATAAAAATATTTAAAAAAATAAAATTGAAGATATCAAAAGATGGCCAGGTCTTCCATGCTCATTTTTCAGTCGGATTTACATAGTAAAAATGGACATTTTCCTAAAGGTAATATCTTCAGAGCAATCCTCAACAAAATTCCAACACAATTCTTTGAAGACTTTGAATTTACAACACTCAACTTCATGTGGAAGAATAAAAAAAAAAAAAAAACAAAGATACTAAAGCAATCTTTTACAATAAAAGAACTTTTGGAGTTATCACCATACCTAATTTCAAACTCTATTACAGATCTATTGTAATAAAAATATGTTTTAATATAAAAACAGACAAGCTCATTAACAGAATCATGTTGAAGAACAAGAAATGAATCCACTCACCAATACATACTGATTCTTGATAAAGAAGCCAAAATTATACAATAGGGAGAAAGCATCATCCATAAACAGTATAAATGGATGCCTGCTTATAAAATAATGCAAATAGATCCTTGTTTATTACTCTGCAGAAAACCCATATCCAAATGGATCAAAGAACATAACACTAAAGATCTTCAATTAATAAATGGGATCTCATGAAACTGAAAATATTTTGCATGGCAAAGGACATCATCATCAGTTTTGTATAACAGACAAAACTGGAGTCTACAAGATGGAAAAGAATTTCTACTAACACTATGTGTAAAAAGGACTAATATCCAAAACCTATAAAGAACTAAAGAAACTAGACATCAACAAACCAAACAATACAGTTAAGAATGGGTACAAATCCAAGCTTATAACTCTCAACAAAGGAATCTTAAAGACCATGAAACACTTAAATAAATATTCCGCATCTTTAACCACCAAGGAAATGTAAATCAAAATTACTCTAAGAATTCATCTTATACTTGTCAGAATGGCTAAAATCAAAAACACTAATGACAGCTCATGATGGTTTTGATGAGAATCAAGAGGAACACTCCTCCATTGCTTACGGGAGTGGAAACTTGTACTGTTATTTTGGAAATCAATAGAGCATTTTCTCAGAAATCTGGTAATTGATCTACCTCAAGACCCAGCTATACCACTCTTTTCCATATACCCAATAGATGCTACCACAATGAAAATAGATCAACTATGTTCATAGCAACTTTATTTATAATTGCCAGAAACTGGATGCTTCCTAGTTTTCCTTCAAGTGAAGAATGGATTGTTGGATCCAGAGATGCCAAGACACCACAGGAAAACACACAAAACCAACTAATCTGGACACATGGGTCTCACAGAGTTTGGAGTGACAACCAGGGAACCTGCATGTGTCTTACCTAGGCACTCTGCATATATGTTACAGTTTCGTAGCTTAGGCTTCTTGTGGGGCTTCTAACAGTGGGAATAGAGATGTATAATTCCTTTGCCTGGTTTAGGGATAGCTTTCTTCCTACTGTGTTCCCTTGGCTCCCATTAATATGAGGAGAGGTACTTATTGGTACCAAAATGTGAAATCTCATGTTTGATTTATTTCCATGAGAGGCATATCCATTTAGAGGAGAAACAGAGGGGATGTTGATAGGGAGGAGAATGGGAAAAGGGACTTGGATGGAATCTGGGAAGAAAAAATGTAATATATGAGAGAAGAATAAATAAATAAAAAGGTTGTATCTGTAATGTGGGAGTAGAGTATAGTGAAAATGTATTATAGTGCCACATGTGGGAACATTTTATACACAGACATACAAACACACATACACACATTATATAACATATACATAAGCAAAAGCAAAAACATCATATTGCATATACGTGAAAAGAAAATAAACAATAAACAAAAGGAATATTTATCAATATTCTTTGGCTTGTAGAGCTGTGCAGGCTTGGCTGTGAAGCTCTTAGCTCTCTCTGGGTATAGCAGGCTGTACACGGGGCTACATGTGGAAAGGGTAGGTAGGAACTCTAGGTATCTGCAGCCTAAGTGTTCCCTGGAGTTCTGGTACATGTGAGCTGGAGTCTGTAGGACCTTTTATGTAGTTCCTGTTGATACCCTCACACCTGTTCTTTCCAGCAACTTTTTTTCTAGTCCCCGAGGTCCCAGATACTTGAGCAGTACTTTTGTTGTAGCTCCAGTGACTTGAAAGCTTTATAGAGCAGGTTGGTGAAGTTTTGACAGTTGGTGAGAGGTTCCAGCTGATATCTAATTTTCAGTCCCTGCCTGACTTACTGAAGGGATCTGCCCTGCTCTCATGAGCTCTCATATATCTTGCAGGGGAATAGTTCCTTGTGCAGTGTTTCCACTTTTTCCTTTTCTCCAGCTTCACCTGTTCCGTGAAGACTAAAAATATTACTTCTGATGATTCTCTCATCTGAGTAAAGGCAGAGGTTTCTTGGAAATGAGGCTTTCACAACTACTTTCTCCAGGTCACTTCTACCCAGAAATAAAATTAGCAACCCTTCTATAAAATCCATTCAATGAATATTCATCACCAAAACGAAGGGAGAATACCCATTATCATAGCTATTATAATTGATATAAATAAACTATCATATTTCCCTTCTGTTTATTTTCTAGAATTCATACTTGGTTTTGATAAAATAAATCTATTTTTCTCCTTCCACAAACTTCTCATCCTATTGTTTCTCCTACAAAATAAATCAAATGTCTAACTTTAATCATCTAGTGACTTATTTATTTTATAAATTATTTGTACATATTCATGAATGATTTCACCTGTCTATTTTCATTTCTGTCAGTTTTATTCTCATGACCTAGGATTTGAAGTAAAGATAGCAGAAGGAAAGATTTCTTCCTAAACATTATTGTTGTCAACATAACTCTTTGGGGGTTTGACATTTTAAAAATTGATTTCCAAGGTTTATTTCAGTCAACTTTATAAAACATCTATTGTTCTATAGATGAGTTGTCCCAGTTCAACCATGAATATCTGTATGAAATATGACAAATACTCCAAGTTAATCAATAGTTTGCATATTCTGTGAACAAGTTTTGCTCCAAACATCATGTCAATAAAATAAATTAACCCATTTTTAACTATGACAATATTTTCTGGAATTTGCATTGTAATACACGTTGTTGAAATTAGTAGCATGATGATCATTTGTAATGATCTAACATATTGACTGTTGATTAGAGAATAAAATACAAACTTTATTGTAATGTGTTCAAAATATGGATTAAAACCTGGGAATTGCATGCATTGCAATTCCATTTGCCTTGAGTCTAATGCTGGATGATCATGTATTCCAAATTGGCCTGTGTTGTATAGTAAGTTCAAGACCTATATGAGTTGTGTATCAATTCCTTGTTTTTAAACAAAGAAAAGAAAAGCTCAAATTAAAAAAAAGCGAGAGAGAAAGAGAGAGAGAGAGAGAGAGAGAAACAAAAACAACCAAATCTACTAAGTTCAGTTACTGTTGTTCATTTGTGCACAGGGCTCAGGCTAGGAATCCTATCAGTGGTCAAATCCTCAAAAGAGAATAAGTCTCTATTCACCACAAATCATCAATTACGAATGGCATATCAATAAGGAATGAATGAAACCTGAGACAATAAACTGCATAATTACTGAAATTTAGCTGGCTTGCAAATTATGCAGTTCTTCTACAGGTTAACACACATATAAATGAATGACTGTGATGTTATCTCTTCCATATTTTGATGAAAATAATATTGACTATTCCTTTTATAAAAATATGAGGCTTATGTTGATACCAAAAGAACAGCATTATCAGTTTTTTTTTTTCTTGATGCCTTGGGAGCATTCCATGTTGAAGTATTCATTGTTTTCAATAAAGATTGGAAAGTAAGACCTCCAAACCATACTATTTTCTTTTAAGGAAATCACTTTTTTCAATGAACATGGCAAAATGCCTACTCAATTTCTTCAGTTTTACTCAGAACATGAAAATTTATTCATTAAAATATAGAGTGTTGAAAATTTAGAGGATCTAAATACATCTGCATATTAAGAAGTTCTATGATTTTTTGGCTACTAAAATGTCTATGGTATTCTGCTACTCTGAACAAGAAACACATACATGACTATCATATAATTCGCTAGCTTTGAAAAAACAAACTTGGAAACTGAATAGGGTGTGTAATGATTTTCATAACTAACTTTATCACATATATCTCTTCAAGGTCTTAGATGACAAAGGCCATAAAATAATGCTGAAGGCATTGTTTCTTACTATAACTACCAGAAATAATATTCTAAATTGATGACATTGTCTACAGTTGGTAATCTTACTTGACATGCCATGAATCTTGAGATTAGTAGTAAAAATTTTTTGAACATTGATTATAGCCAAGAGCTACAGACACATTTGTTGTGTCATAAACCTGTAATGGCTTTGCTTCATCAAATGATTTGCAAGAGTTGTTATAGTGTTTTTACACTTCAATGACTATAAGAAAAGCATGAGATAATCACCTTCCAAATGAAAAATATTTTCTTTGACTCAAAGGTATAGAGATTTGAGTCCATGGTCATTTGGGTTTGTTGCTTTGAGCCTGGTGTAAGGAAGACCAGCACAGTGGAGAGAATTTGGTAGAATTGCTCATCATAGAGTATTGGGTAGCAGCGTGAACAGGGGCTCATCTTCCCTTCAAGGACATATAGCTGAAAGCCACACCTCGTAGAGTAGTCAACAATTTCTAGAAGATTCATGAGATAGAGAGAGAGCCTCTACTATAAGTGTCTTGTGGGACATTCAGTATCCAAAATAGAATTTTTATTATTAAAAAATATATAAAGATATAGATAGGAGGGATACAAGGCTGTAGTGATAGTAGATGAGAGGCATGGAGAAGATAAATCAAAATACCTTTCAGTCAACCAATTTCCATATGTATTTCGGGATATAATGAATGCCTATGTTAGCAGGATCTTGCACAAAATTGTATGGTCAAAGATTTGTAAGATAACTTCTGACAAACATTTCTGAATGTTCCATTTTCAAAACTTCATAAAGATAAATATGTTTACATTATATGCCCCAAAATAAAGGATAGAGTAGCCCTTGGATGTAGGTAGCATGTGCTTTTCTTGCCTACATTAAGGATAGAAAATCTAAAATAGAGCAGTCTAAAATCACGTGTAAATAAAATTCCTTCCTTAAGCCAGGACAAGAAAATAATAGAGATAACTGCCCACTTACTCAGGTAGATACTTAAATAACCTCAATGCCTCTCCCCTTAAAACTACTTGCAAAAATTCACTTATAAGTTTCCCTCTTTCTGAGTTCTAACTCAGTAGCTTCTGTTTATTCACTTGCCTATTTTCTTTGAAAATGAGCTACAGTCTCAAGCCTAATAACTATGATACTAATTCATTCATATTATCTCTCATATGTGTGGCCATGGGCTTTTTGAAAGCTCACTCACAACTCAGTCCAACCACCAGCAGACTTTCATTGTTGAGCCTAATATTTTTGTGGTCTTTAAAACTAAAAGTGCCGAGTTCTTTCTCTAATTTGCTTCTATATTATTTCTGTTGTTATTTGAGTTGTAAAAAGAAGCTATTTAAAACTTTCATTCTTCCTTCTTTACTTCCTTGCTTTATCCCTTCCTCTCAAGGAAAGAGTTGCTAGATTTTAAAATTTATAGCACGCTTAAAATAAATTAAGCCCTATCCCTATAGGAATGCATTTTTATGTAACATTTATCAGTACCATTATTATTTAGTGTTTTTAGTTGTAAATTTAAACATCACAAGCATTTCTAGTATCCAGTGTGTCTTGCTTGCACATGATTACCTTTCAATTATAAAGGGCTATGTGCTTTGTAGAGTATTTTTGAGTGTCTAATACTGTTTTATCTTTTATTACTGTAAAAAGGTTATTGCACTGGTTGGTTTCTGTCAATTGACGTACACTAAGACATATATGTAAAGCGGGATTCTCGTTGAGAAATTACCTTAATCAGATTGTCCTGTGGATAGAACTATGAAGCATTTGTTTTTTGATTATTCTTTGATTTGGAAAGTTCCAGCATCATGAGGTATTGCCACTCCTGGGAAGGGGTCTGTGGTTGGTATAGAAAGCAAGCTGAGTAAACTGAGTGAACAGCAAGCAAGCAAGTTGGTTTGTTTTCCCAGATCTCTGTCTCTGTTCTTACATGAGTTACTGTTTTGATTTCTTTCAATGATTTACTGTGATCAGTATGTGCAGGTAAAATAAATGCTTTCTTTTCCCAAGTTTCTTTTCCTCGGTGCTTCATCACAGTAACATAAAGTGACTATAGCAATTACTTACAGTGTACTGCTGTTTTTGCCTTTTAAATTTGTTCTTTGTCCTTCACCATAAGATATTAATTACAGAGTCTCATTGAAGATTTTCTGATCAGCACACTTGGGTTTGTTTGCTGTCTCTGATCGGTCATTTCATTTGAGTGTTACAAAGTGAAGAGAGAAAAGAGTCTCTACAATATCTGACACAATAGTAAATGAGGCAGTTCACAGAATATGGGATTCTCAGAGGAACAGAGAAAGAGAAAGAGACCAAAGTTTATTCAAAGAAATAAGGACAATGAACTTCAGAAAATGCAAACCAGTTTCCATATCATTTATGTGACAAAGACCTACAGCTATGGGTGACGTCAAGGACACTAGTTAGAACTTTTCTGATACATCGAATAGACAAGATATAGCAGCTTAGTCTCCATACAATTCTATCAGTTGAGGTCAGTAATAGTGAAGCTATGGAAGTCTTTGGCAGCCAAGGTAGGGAGTTTGAGGTTGTTAAAATAGCAAAATTTGCTGGGAATTTACATTTTTAAATTATATGAGGACATGACCCAGAGATCCATCCTGGCCCTAGATTCAGCATATAGAAATGCTTATGGCAGCAGTGACATAGTAATATAAAGAGTGAATACACACAGTAGTGTGAAGCTGAGATAGAGAACATGGGTTTTCAGAGAATACTGAACTTGTAATATTTGAGAGGTGGATCTGGGAAGGAAAGCTGTGATAAAAGTATGTAAAGCAAAAGTTTTGCTTATAGAATTGTTATAAAGATAGAGTCTTTAGTATGAACCTGAGAAGAGTGACCAAAGTTTGGAAGACCAACGTATGGGTTTGCATACTGTTAGTGCCAGTATTTCTGGGACATGTGGACATGTTAGGACTAGTCTCAGCTAAGATTGTTTGTAGTGCCTATGGCTTAGGAATCTATAAATGGAAGAAGGGGTAATAATGGTGACCTACGGTTATATCTATATCTCTTTTGATGAGCAGACACAGTAACGGCAACCACTGTCATTACTGGTCTTTGTTTCTGAGAGGGTCTATAACACATTCCAATGGAAACTGTCATGACTTTTTTGTTGTTGTTGCTTGGTTGCTTTTTTTTTTCTTCCAACTCTTAACTGACACCTTAACTGTACTGATATAACTAGTGTCAAAGCAGTTACTTAAGAAATTGCTGCAAAAGGCAAGAGTGGCTGACTTTTTTCTAAGCTTTTATTTTTCCTTAGGAGGAAAGTTCATAAGTTCAAGAGCTCTTCCTCAACATTGAACTGTGCTGACCTGAGGGATAACATAGGGAAAATGGAACTATTCTAGCAACCCATTCTGCTCAGTTATTCCTTCTGATTTTCCTTTACTGTACTGCTGTAGCTTATTAGCTATATACCTGAAGTCACCTAGTGCTATTTTAATGCACAGGAAACTACTTGGTTTTCATTTTACATTTTATTTCCAGATGAGAAAGGCTTGGAACTCTTGCCATCTCTCTCACAAGATACCCCTTTAATTCCGATGTATAATGTAATATAATTGACCTTTAAAGACAGTGTGCTTAGTGCAAAATAAGACACAAACAGAGATAAAGAACAATATACGATATTTCTATATATTTCAGACATCCACAATAGAGAAATTCCCAGAAGCATAGAAAAACATTGATTGGATGTGACCAAGAATGCTAAAGTACAGATACAGTTGGTAAACACAATTGTGAACGCATTTTCTTGCCACCCAACTTGAAATTTGTGAGTGGATAAAGTCATAGTTTCACAAAAACGAAGAGAATTGTCATAGCTGTATTGTATAATCATTGTAAAAAAGAGAATTTGAGTTCTTATATCTAAAAAAATTATTGCATATTGAATTTCTGATGGATTCATAGCTTATTCCAATGCTATTCCAATGCTGTAGAGTTTACAGTACAGTAAAAATTGCTTCTGTTAAAGTACCCAAGGAGCTAAAGGGGTCTGCAACCCTATAGGTGGAACAACAACATGAACTAACCAGTACCCCCCTGAGCTCGTGTCTCTAGCTGCATATGCATCAGAAGATGGCCTAGTTGGTCATCAGTGGAAAGAGAGGCCCATTGGTCTTACAAACTTTATATGCCTCAGTACAGGGGAACACCAGGGCCAAGAAGTGGGAGTGGGTGGGTAGGGGAGTGGGGAGGGGGCAGGTATGGGGGACTTTTGCGATAGCATTGGAAATGAAAATGAAGAAAATAGCTAATTAAAATAAAATTAAAAAATAAAAGTCCTTCCGTGGGTATTTTGTTCTCCCCTCTAAA
Organism: Mus musculus; assembly: GCF_000001635.26. NCBI lineage: Eukaryota > Metazoa > Chordata > Mammalia > Rodentia > Muridae > Mus > Mus musculus. The sequence continues at coordinate 17,431,236 of NC_000070.6, read as the reverse complement.
AAGGATCAGAGAATCCAAACTTTGGTCTTCCTTCTTCTTCTGTTTTATGAGTTTTGCACATTGTATCTTGGGTATTCTAAGTTTCTGGGCTAATATCCACTTATCAGTGATTGCATATCATGTGCGTTCTTTTGTGATTGGGTTATGTCACTCAGGATGATATCCTCCAAATCATTTGCCTAAGAATTTCATAAATTGATTGTTTTTAATAGCTGAGTAATGCTCGATTGAGCACATATAACACATTTTATGTGTCCATTCCTCTGTTGATGGACATCTGGGTTATTTCCGGCTTCTGGCTATTATAAATAAGGCTGCTATGAACATAATGGAGCATGTATCCTTATTACAAGTTGGAAAATCTTCTGGGTATATGCCTAGGAGTGGTATTGGTGGATCTTCCAGTAGTACTATGTCCAAAATTCTGAAGGGGGAATAAAATACCCATGGAAGGAGTTACAGAGACAAAGTGTGGAGCTGAGACTGAAGGAATGACCATCCATGGACTGCCCCGCCCGGGGATCCATCTCATAAACAACCATCAAACCCAGACAGTATTGCAGATACCAACAAGATTTTGCTCACTGGAGCCTCACTGGAGACTGTCTCCCGTGAGGCTATGCCGGTGCTTGTCAAATACAATAGTGGATGCTCACAGTCATCTATTGGAAGGAACACAGGGTCCCCTATGAAGGAGCTAGAGAAAGTACTCAAGGAGCTGAAGGGGTCTGCAGCCCTATAGGAGGAACAACAACATGAACTAACCAGTACCTCCAGAGCTTGTGTCTCTAGCTGTATATGTAGCAGAGGATGGCCTACTCAGTCACCAATGGGAGGAGCGGCCCTTGGTATTGTGAGATTATATGCCCCAGTATAGGGGAATGCCAGGGCCAGGAAGTGGGAGTTAGTAGGTTGGGGAGCAGGGGGAGAGTGGAGGGTATAGGGGATTTTTGGAGTGGAAAATAGGAAAGGAGATAGTATTTGAAATATAAATGAAGAAAACATCTAATAAAAATACATAATAAAATATATAATATTAAATAATATTTTAAAAATATAATGAAAATCATATATAAAATAAATTTTCCTGAGTTCAATTTCTAAGCCACATATTTCCAGATTCACCTTACCTCATATCAAATTAGTCAGTGTGTTTTTCTGACATTTCTTCCAGTTTTACCTATAAATTGATATGGAATATAGATCAGTTGCCTCTAGAGCAGATATTTAAACAAATCTCTATAATAATCCCATTTCCTCCCCTAAATCTTTCACTCAACATAATAAGTAATCTGTGTAATTTATCACACATGCCTCCTGTATGATCATTCACTTGTCCTGTCTAATCAAACCCTAATAGCACTGATAAAGCAGTACTTAGCAACATAAAGATACTATGGTGTAATATTCTTTTTAAAGTATCTATCTATCTATCTATCTATCTATCTATCTATCTATCTATCTATCTATCTAATCTATCTAATCTATCTATCTATCTATCTATCTATCTATCTATCTATCTATCTAATCTATCTATCTATCTATCTATCTATCTGCATTCCAAACACTGCTTCCCTTTCTGTTCCTATCTCAGACATTCTCTCCTCACCCACCCCTTCCAGTTGTCATCTGAGAGTGTATACCCTATCTTGGTACATCAAGTCTCTGCCAGATTAGGTGCATCCCCGCATAATGACTGAGCTGCCTGTATGTTATATATGTGCAGGGTACCTGGTTCCAACCCATGTATGTTCTTTAGGTAGTCTCAGCTCTAAGGGCTCCCAGGGGTCCAAGTTTGTTGACTTTCTTGGTCTTCCTATAAGGTCCCTATCTACTTCAGGGCCTTTGATACTTCTCTCAAATCTTCTATAATTACCCCAGACCTCTGTCTACTATCTGTCTGTGAGTATATATATATAATTTAGTCCATCAGGAACTGAGAATAAACACCTCTAGGAAGTCCCAGAAACCTGTGACAGGAAAGGCTTCCAAGAGTCAGTGCTGGTAACCTTAGCTGAGCTATCTAACAGTGGAAACATGGAACCTGAAGGGCCACCTTATATAGCCAGGCTGAACCCCCAGTGTACCTCTACACATAAAACACTTGACCCAAAATGTGTCCTGTATAAATGAAATGCAGGAATAAAGCAGAGACCAAGGAAAGTCCAACCAATAACTGGCCCAACTCTAAATGCATCCTATGAGTAAAAACCAAACCTTGTCAGTAATAATGTTATGCTTACAGACCAGAATATAGCATAACTGTGGAAGGCTCTACCCAGCAGCTGACTGAGACAGATTTGGATATTCCTGTGGAAGAGTTAAGGTAAGTATTGAAAGCATTGAAGCTTCCCAACACACCCACTCCTGCTTCCTGGCCCAGGAATTCCCCTATACTAGATAATAGAACCTTCACAGGACCTAGGGCCTTTCCTCCTACTGATGACCAACTAGGCTGTCCTCTGCTACATATGCAGCTGTAGCCACAACTCCCTCTGTGTGTTTTCTTTAATTGGTGGTTAAGTCCAAGGGAGTTCTGGGGTTACTGGTTAGTTCGTATTATTGCTCTTCCTAGGGGGCTACAAACCCCTTCAGCTCCTTGGTACTTTCACTAGTTCCTTCCTTGTGGATAACTGTGAGCATCCACTGATATATTAGTCAGGCACTGGCAGTCTCTCAGGAGACAGCTATATCAGGTTCTTCTCAGCAAGCTTTTGTTTGCATCTGTAATAGTGTATGGGTTTGGTGGTTGTTTATGGGATGGATCGCCAGGTGGGGCAGTTTCTGAATGGTCATTCCTTCAGTCTCTGCTCAAACTTTGACTCTGTAACTCCTTCCATGGGTATTTTGTTTACCCTTCTAAGAAGGATCAAAGTATCCACACTTTGGTCTTCCTTCTTCTTGAGTTTCATGTGGTTTACAAATTGTATCTTGAATAATCTGAGCTTCTGGGCTAATATGCACTTTTTAGTGAGTGAATATCATGTGTATTCTTTTGGGATTGGGTTACCTCACTTAGGATGATATACTGTAGATCCATCTATTTGCCTAAGAATTTTATAAAGTCATTGTTTTTAATAGTTTCATAGTAATCCATTTGTGTAAATGTACCATATTTTCTATATCCACTCCTCTGTTGAGGACATATGGGTTCTTTCCAGCTTCTGGCTATTATAAATAAGGCTGCTATGCTATGCATGTGTCCTTATTACAAGTTGGAAAATCTTCTGGGTATATGCCCAGGAGTGGTATTGCTGTACCTTTTGGTAGAACTATGTCCAATATTCTGAGGAACAGATGAACTCATTTCTTGACTGGTATTACCATCTTATAATCCCACCAGAAATAGAGGAGTCTTCCTCTTTGTCCACACCCTTGCTAGTATCTGCTGTAATGTGAGTTTTTTGATCTTAGCCATTCTGACTGGTGTGAGGTGGAATCTCAAGGTTGTTTTGAATTGCATTTCCCTGAAGATTAAGGATATTGAACATTTTTTTCAGGTGCTTTTTCCACCATTCTGTATTCCCCAGTTGAGAGTTCTTTGTTTTGGTATGTACACCATTTTTTAATAGGGTTATTTGCTTTTCTCGAGTCCAACTTTTTGAGTTCTTCATATATATTAGATATTAGCCCCGTATCTGGTTAAGGTTTGGTGAAGATCTTTTCCCAATCTGTTGGGTTGCCTTTATGTCTTATTGACAATGTCCTTTGCCTTAAAGAAGCTTTGCAGTTTTATGAAGTCCCATTTGTCAATTCTTAATCTGACAGCATGAACCATTGCTATTCTGTTTAAGAAATTTTCCCCTGTGCCCATATCTTCTTAGCTCTTCCCCTCTTTCTGCTCTATAAGTTTCAGTGTCTCTGGTTTTATGTGGTGTTCCTTGATCCACGTAGACTTAAGCTTTGTATGGGAGATAATAATAGATCAATTTACATTCTTCTACATGCTAACTGCCAGTTGAACCAGCACCATTTGTTGAAAATGCTGTCTTCTTTCCACTGGATGGTTTTAGCTCCTTTGTCAAAGATCAAGTGACCATATGTATGTGGGTTCATTTCTGGGTCTTCAATTCTATTCCATTGATTTACCTGTCCCACTCTCTCCCTACCTATTCAATATAGTACTTGAAGTCCTAGCCAGAGCAATTAGACAACAAAAGGAGATCAAAGTGATACAAATTGGAAAGGTATATATAAGTTACTCCCAAAATTCAACCACAGAACTCCTAAACCCGATAAACAACTTCAGTGAAGTAGCTGGATATAAAATTAGCTCAAACAAATCAGTAGCCTTTCTCTACACAAAGGATAAACAGGCTGAGAAAGAAATCAGGAAAAAAAAAAACACCCTTCAAAATAGTAACAAATAATATAAAATACTGTGGTGTGAGTCTAACTAAGGAAGTGAAAGATCTGTATGATAAGATCTTCAAGTCTCTGAAGAAATAAATTGAGGAAGATCTCCGAAGATGGAAAGATCTCCCATGCTCATGGATTGGCAGGATTAATATAGTAAAAATGGCTATCCTGCCGAAAGCAATCTACAGTTTCAATGCAATCCCCATAAAAATTCCAACTCAATTCTTCACAGAGTTAGAAAGGGCAATTTGCAAATTCATCTGGAATAACAAAAAGCCTAGGATAGCAAAACTATTATCAACAATAAAAAAAACCTCTGGTGGAATCACGATCCTCAACCTCAAGATGTACTACAGGCTGTGCGTTTAAAAGCACAAATTTATAACCTTTTTCTACCAACTCCTATATCCACTAGGGTTACATTTGTTGGTGTGTACCTTTAAGCAACTCTTCATTAAATTTACATCATTTGTCTTCAGCTTGGCACTAATGTTAATTGTAAGTCTTTAAACAGTTTCTTTTAAAAATCTAATCTTATTAAATCTACTGTGCAGCCTAAAATTGTGAAATGTTTCCAAACACTTTAAGATTTTTGCTTTTAAAATATCATGCAATTTCTTATCATAAGCTTAATAACTTAATTAAATTGTAAATGTTCTTTCACCATCTGAATCCAATATAGTAACAATACAATTTATTTTCTCTCAGAACTTGACTATAGTTCAATGCATGATAGTTTAATTCAATGACAGTTTTTTTCTGAGTACAAAAGCCAGTTACCTTTACCAGGTAATTTGGGGGTATTTCCACTTAATGATCCTTTTGGGAAAAATTCTCTACTTTGCCTTAACTGAGAGAGGCAGAAGGAAGAGGTTATTATAAATCAGGTTCATACTTTCTTTTGCAGTGAAGCTGTGTCGGGATTAGAGTGAGGAGGATGGCATCTATCCCATTAATATTTCTTCCTCCCTAAGAATGATGTTTTCATCTTATCAAATCTCAAAAGAAGTCTCTATGGATGTCATTGTTATCAACATTCTGATACCCTAGAATCATCTAGGTTCAAACTGCAGTAAATTCAGTTACATAACTTCCTCTAAGCATGTTTTGGCAACAATATATTTTTAGTGTTATTCATTTATTTACAATTTGTGTAGAGTCCCTCCCAAAAACATGGTACAAGAATGACTGCATTGCCTGGAGTTGGTGGATCCACTCATGACTAAAGATCATTCACACCTGTGAGATTATAGTCATGGTATTTGGGAAGGAGCACAACCAGGTCTTCAGTTGATGCCCCCAGTTGTTCTCCATATTAATATCTTTATAGGGATCCTTGGGTCTCTGACTAATTACAGGTTTCTAAGAAGTATTATCGAGAGAGAGAGAGAGAGAGAGAGAGAGAGAGAGAGAGAGAGAGAGAGAGAGAGAGAGAGAGAGAGAGAGTTAACATTTACCATTGCACAAGAAATTGGTCATAGTTGTGCCATGCTGTTAGAGCAATCAGAGTTCCACTTATATTAAAGATGATGTATCCTAGAGTCAACCATCGTAGGACTGCTACAGTAAGCATAGACCTTGAGACCACTTGTGTGGGCACACTATGAGACTGTGAATCTACTCTTGGCTATTGCTATTGTGCTTCTGTTTGCAGTGTCCTTTGTGTGTTCCATGTGGTTCTGAAACCAAAATCTCTTCATCTACAATGTGGGTCCTTCTTAAAAATAAATAACATTCTACATATTATATACATTCCACATATTATAACTCAGAGAAAGTAGCTCTCTAGATATGGAGATTCATCTTGGCCAAATGGTAAGTATTAATAAGTACCAAACTTTCTTGGTTTCTATGAAAATCACAGAGTATTTGAGTCTCCAATAACATGAGGACTTCTCAATGAGAAGGAAGGTCTGTTTAAATATTGTGTCAACCTTGATCTTCTTTAGTAATTTGGAGTGGTTATAATAAAGTGCCACATGTTTTGAATGGTTTATAAATACCAGAAATACAAGTTCTGGAGAACTGAAATTTGAGAGCGTGTTTTCAGTAAAGGGTGACTACTTATTGATTTGTCTTCTCACGTGGTCTGGAAAAATTCTGAGATCTCTATTTTCCCTGAATTTCTTGTAGGCAGGACTAACGTTTGGTCAAAAAATTTTAGGTGGATTGTTTTCCCAACTCTCTACTAGGGATCGAATCTGGCTACTGAAGGTAGTCTCTTCAGGTTCCATATGGCCACTGTTGCTCATTTTGGCTAAGGTTACCTACATTGACTCCTGGGAGCCTCCTTTATCCCAGGTCTCTGAGAATTCCTAGAGATTTGCACCACTGCCATCTACAGCAACTGCAGATTTACATTTATTTTCCTGGCCTTCTGGGCCTCTCTTCCTATTTCCCTCCCTCACCTAGGTTCCTCCTGCCTCAGATGGGTATTTTGTTTCTCTTTCTATGTGGGATTCAAGCATTCTTACTTGGGCTTTCCTTCTTGTTTAACTTCTCCAGTTCTTTAGCATGAATCATGGCATTCTGTAATTTATGGTTAATATCCAATTGTCAGTGCGTACAAACCATGTATGTTCTTTTAGGCCTCGGTTACCTCACTAAGGATGTTGTTTTCTAGTTCCATCCATAATGCCTGCAAAATTCATGAAGTCCTTGTTTTTAATACCTGAATAGTATTACATTTTGTAAGTGAACCATATTTTTTATATCCATTTTTCGGGTGATGGACATCTGTTGCATCCAGTTTCAGGCTTTTACAAATAAAGCTGCTGTGAACATAATTGAGCATGTGTCCTTGTAGTATAGCAGAGTATATGAGCACAAATGCAATAGAGGTTTCTTTCAGATAAAACTACTTCCAGTTTTCTGAGAAACCACCAGACTAATTTCCATGCTGAGTATTCAAGTTTCCTTTCCCTCCATCAGTGGAGGAGTATAGCAGGAAGAGCTATACCTTACCTCTGGGTAAACACTTGTGCAGCTGCAAAACCATCTCCTGCAGGAGGAGCTAATTGAGGACTGCCTGAGAGACCAAGGATTGCTACTGAAGACAGTGCCACTCAATTGGGAACTGCTATTTAGAAGATATACTTTCTTGGGACCAATGGGGAGCAGGAGGAGGGTATTAAAGGAGCTTGCAGCAGCATTCAGATGAGCTTGCTCCATCATTTCTCACCTGTTCCAGATCTGTGTTGTTAACTATGTCACATGTCACCTCCAACCCCCAAGGGCAGGTAGAGTAGGGCATCGAGTACTTCAGAGCACAGGCAGCAGAAGACTGTACCACTTTCTGCACATACATGTGCTGCCCCTTGAGCTTTTGCTCTTTGCATTTCTAAATGGTGTAGGGTAGAATCATAGGGTTATTTGATTTGCATTCCCTTGATGACTAAATGTTTGAAAAATTTTAAGTGCTCTTTAGCCACTTGAGATTCCTCTGTTGAGAATTCTCTGTTTTGCTCTGTACCCCATTTTTATCTGGGTTATTTGATTGGTTGGAGACTAACTTATTTGGGTCTTTATATGTTTCAATAGGATCCTGGGTGTATTTTAGCTATTAGCCCTCTATTAGATGTAGAGTGGTTAAAGATATTTTTCCAATCTCTAAGCTGCCATTTGTCCTATTGACACTGTTCTTTGCCTTCCAGAAGCTTTTCAGTTTCATGAGGTCCCACTCATCAACTGTTGGTCTAGAGCCTGAGCCATTGGTGTTCTGTTCAGGAAATTGTCCCTTGTACCAAAGTGTTCAACTCCATTTCCCACTTTTTCTTCAATTAGATCCAGGAATAAGTTTTTATTTTTTATTTTATTAGGTATTTATTTCATTTATATTTCCAATGCTATCCCAAAGTCCCCACACCTTCCCCCACCCAGTCCCCCACCAACCCACTACCACTTCTTGATCCTGGGATTCCCCTGTACTGAGGCATATAAAGTTTGCAGGAACAGTGGGCCTCTGTTTCCACTGATGGCCAACTAGTACATCTTCTGATACATATGCAGCTAGAGACATGAGCTACGGGGGGTACTGGTTAGTTCATATTGTTGTTCCACCTATAGGATTGCTCCTTGGGTATTTTCTCTAGCTCCCCGATTGGGGGCCCTGAGATCCACCCAATAGTTGACTGTGAGAATCCACTTCTGTGTTTGTTAGGCCCCGGCATAGTCTTACAAGAGACAGTTATATCTGGGTCCTTTCAGCAAAATCTTGCTAGTGTATGCAATGGTGTCAGCGTTTGGAAGCTGATTATGGGATGGATCCCCAAATATGGCAGTCACTAGATGGTCCATCCTTTCATCTCAGCTCCAAACTTTGTCTCTGTAACTCCTTCCATGGATGTTTTGTTCCCAATTCTAAGAAGGGGCAAAGTGTCCACACTTTGGTCTTCATTATTCTTGAGTTTCATGTGTTTCCTAATTGTATCTTGTATCTTGGGTACTCTAAGTATCTGGGCTAATATCCACTTTTCATGAGTACATATTGTGTGAGTTCTTCTGTGATTGGGTTACCTCCCTCAGGATGATGCCCTCTGGGTCCATCCATTTGCCTAGGAATTCCATAAATTCATTCTTTTTAATAGCTGAGTAGAACTCCATTGTGTAAATGTATCCATTTTCTGTATCCATTCCTCTGTTGAGGGGCATCTGGGTTCTTTCCAGCTTCTGGCTATTACAAATAAGGCTGCTATGAACATAGTGGAGCATGTGTCCTTCTTACCAATTGGAACATCTTCTGGATATATGCCCAGGAGAGGTATTGCAGGATCCTCCGGTAGTACTATGTCCAATTTTCTGAGGAACCACCAGACTGATTTCCAGAGTGGTGGTACAAGCTGGCAATCCCAACAACAATGGAGGAGTGATCCTCTTTCCCCACATCCTCACCAGCATCTGCTGTCACCTGACATTTTGATCTTAGCCATTGTGACTGGTGTGAGGTAGAATTGCAGGGTTGTTTGATTTGCGTTTCTCTGATGATTAAAAATGCTGAATATTTTTTCAGGTACTACTCAGACATTCAGTATTCCTCAGGTGAGAATTCTTGGTTTAGTTCTGAGCCCCATTTTTTTAATGGGGTTATTTGATTTTCTGGAGTCCACCTTCTTGTGTTCTTTATATATATTGGATATTATTCCCCTATCTGATTTAGGATAGGTAAAAATCCTTTCCCAATCTGTTGGTAGCCTTTTTGTCTTATTGATAGTGTCTTCTGCCTTGCAGAAGCTTTGCAATTTTATGAGGCCCCATTTGTCGATTCACTATCTTAGAGCACAAGCCATTACCGTTGTATTAAGGAATTTTTCCCCTGTGCCCATATCTTCGAGTCTTTTTCATACTTTCTCCTCTATAAGTTTCAGTGTCTCTGGTTTTATGTGGAGTTCCTTAATGCACTTAGATTTGACCTTAGTACAGGCAGATTGGAATGGATCAATTCACATTCTTCTACATGATAACCAACAGTTGTGCCAGCACCATTTGTTGAAAATGCTTTCTTCCACTGGATGGTTTTAGCTCCCTTGTCAAAGATCAAGTGATCATAGATGTGTGGGTTCATTTCTGAGTCTTCAATTCTATTCTATTGGTCTACTTGTCTGTCACTATACCAGTTTTTATCACAATTGCTCTTAGAACTCTTGCATGTGCTCAAGAAGAACGACGCTGCAACAGGATCCTTCTGCACATGTTTATTGGGAGAGCATTGATTGCATAGGTGAAAGAAGAACAACAACGAACAAGGAAAATGATGCTGCTTACATACCCCTCCATGTGATGTGTCAGCTCCTGATTAGCTGCTCACTCATCACCCCACTACTACGCCCCGGGATGAGCAGTTACTTGGCACGAATTTACTCTTGCACCTGCACACATTACTTGTTTACCAGTTAGGCACAGCGGAGGCTCATGATGGCAATTGCTCACGGCTCTCCACATAGAACAGCTTTAGGTGAGGCATGGTGACTCCACCAGAGGTTTTTTTATCCTTGAGCAGAGTTTTTACTATCCTAGGTTTTTTGTTATTCCAGATGAATTTGCAGATTTCCCTTTCTAATTCATTGAAGAATTGAGTTGGAATATTGATGGAGATTGCATTGAATCTGTACATTGCTTGTTGCAAGATAGCCATTTTAACTATATTGATCCTGCCAATCCATGAGCATGGGATATATTTCCATCTTCTGAGATCTTCTTTAATTACTTTCTTCAGAGACTTGAAGTTCTCATCATACAGATCTTTCACTTCCTTAGTTAGAGTCACGCCAATGTATTTTATATTGTTTGTGACTATTGAGAAGGGTGGTGTTTTTTCCCTAATTTCTCTCTCAGCCTGTTTATCCTTTGTGCATAGAAGGGCCATTGATTTGTTTGAGTTAATTTTATATCCAGCTTCTTCATTGAAGCTGTTTATCAGGTTCAGGAGTTCTCTGGCGGAATTTTTATGGTCACTTATATATACTATCATATCATCTGCAAAAAGTGGTGTTTTTGACTTCTTCCTTTCCAATTTGTTTTCCCTTGATCTCCTTTTGTTGTTGTATTGCTCTGGCTAGGACTTCAAGTACAATGTTGAATAGGTAGGGAGAAAGTAGGCAGCCTTGTCTAGTCCCTGATTTTAGTGGTAATGCTTCCAGCTTCTCACCATTTACTTTGATGTTGGCTACTGGTTTGCTGTAGATTGCTATTATCATGTTTAGGTTTGGGCCTTGAATTCCTGATCTTTCCAAGACTTTTATCATGAATGGGTGTTGGAGTTTGTCAAATGCTTTCTATACTTTTAAGGAGATGATCATGTGGTTTTTGTCTTTGAATTTGTTTGCATAGTGGATTACTTTGATGGATTTCTGTATATTAAACACTCACTGCATCACTGCAATGAAACCTACTTAGGCAAGATGGGTGATTGTTTTGATGTGTTCTTGGATCCGGTTAGCGGGAATTTTATTAAGTATTTTTGCATCAATATTCATAAGGAAAATTGGTCTGAAGTTCTCTATCTTTGTTGGGTCTTTCTGTGGATTAGGTATCAGAGTAATTGTGGCTTCATAGAATGAATTGGGTAGAGTACGTTCTGCTTCTATTTTGTGAAGACCTGGAATTAGATCTTCTTTGAAGGTCTGATAGAATTCTGCACTAAACCCATCTGGTCCTGAGCTTTTTTTGGTTGGGAGACTATTAATGATGGCTTCTATTTCTTTAGGGGATATAGGACTGTTTAGATCATTAACCTGATCCTGATTTAACTTTAGTACCTGGTATCTGTCTATAAGTTTGTCCATTTCATACAGGTTTTCCAGTTTTGTTGAATATAACCTTTTGTAGAAGGATCAGATGGTGTTTTGTATTTCTTCAGGTTCTGTTGTTATGTCTCCCTTTTCATTTCTGATTTTGTTAATTGGGATTCTGTCCCTGTGCCCTCTAGTGTGTCTGGCTAAGGTTTTATCTATCTTGTTGATTTTCTCAAAGAACCAGCTCATCATTTGGCTGATTCTTTGAATAGTTCTTCTTGTTTCCACTTGGTTGATTTCACACATGAGTTTGAATATTTCCTGCGCTAATTATTGCTTCCTGTTATTTTGTTGTTAAAGTTGGCATTCTGTTCTTGTGGCTGTCTTCTTTTAGGTTTGTTGAAGGATTACTTTCTTGCTTTTTCTAGGACATGGTTTCTGTCCTTGTATTTTTTTTTTCTGTTACTATCCTTTGAAGGGCTAAATTCTTGGAAAGATAATGTTATGAATTTGATTTTGTCATGGAATACTTTGGTTTCTTTATCTATGGTAATTGAAAGTTTGGCTGAGTATAGTAGCCTGAGCTGGCATTGGTGTTCTCTTAGTGTCTTTATAACATCTGTCCAGGATCTTCTGGCTTTCATAGTCTCTGGTGCAAAATCTGGTGTAATTCTGATAGGCTTGCCTTTATAGGTTACTTGACCTTTTTCCCTTACTGCTTTAATATTCTATCTTTATTTAGTGCATTTGTTGTTCTGATTATTATGTGTTGGTAGGAATTTCTTTTCTGGTCCAGTCTATTTGGAGTTCTGTGTGCTTCTTGTATGTTCATGGGCATCTCTTTCTTTACTTTTGGGATGTTTTCTTCTAAAATTTTGTTGAAGATATTTGCTGGCTCTTTAAGTTGAAAATCTTCATTGTCATCTGCTCCTATTATCCGTAAGTTTGTTCTCATTGTGTCCTGGACTTCCTGGATGTTTTGAGTTAGGATCTTTTTGCATTTTCCATTTTCTTTGATTGTTGTGCAGATGTTCTCTATGGAATCTTCTGCACCTGAGATTCTCTCTTCCATCTCTTGTATTCTGTTGCTGATGCTCACATCTTTGGTTCCAGATTTATTTCCAAGGTTTTCTATCTCCAGCGTTGCCTCACTTTGGGTTTTCTTTATTGTGTCTACTTCCCTTTTTAGGTCTAGTATGGTTTTGTTCATTTCCATCTCCTGTTTGGATGTGTTTACCTGTTTTTCTTTAAGGGCTTACAACTATTTAGCAGTGTTCTCCTGTATTTCTTTAAGTGGGTTATTAAAGTCCTTCTTGATGTTGTCTACTATCATCATGAAATATGCCTTTAAAACTGGGTCTAGGTTTTCAGGTGTGTTGGGGTGCCCAGGCCTGGCTGAGGTGGGAGTGCTGGGTTCTGATGATGATGAGCGGTCTTCGTTTCTGTTAGTGAAATTCTTACGTCTGCCTTTTGCCATCTGGTAAACTCTGGAGTCAGTTGTTATAGTTGTCTCTGGTTAGAGCTTGTTCCTCTTGTGATTCTGTTATTCTCTACCAGCAGACCTGGGAGACTAAGCTTTCTCCTGAGTTTCAGTGGTCAGACCACTCTCTGCAGGCAGGCTCTCCTCTTTCAGGGCAGATGCACAAATATCTGGCATTCGGACTTGCCTCCTGGCAGAAGATGAAGGCCCAAAACAGGACCTGTCCCAGAAGCTGTTAGCTTCTGTAGTCCACACCGGGAACCAAGATGTCTCCTGCAGATCGTGAATAAGGTTTTATGTTGAGATTCTTTATCCAACTGGACATATGTTTTATGCAGAGTTATTAATAAAAACATATTGGCCTTCTACATAGAGAAACCAAGTTAGATCAGTACCATCTGTTAAAGATACTTTCCTTTTTCTGTTACCTTTTCTTCTGTGTTTTTTTTTTTCTGGTTTTGAGTGTTTGTCAAAAATTAAGTATCCATAGTAGTGTAGTTTTATTTCTGAATCTTCAACTCAATTGATTAGCCTGTCTGTTTCTGTACCAATAACATGTAGTGTTTTTAACTATTGCTTTGTAGTATGGCTTGGGGTCAACCATATTGATTCCTCCTAAGGTTCTTTTATTGTACAGATTATTCTGGTTATCCTAGGACTTTTGTTTTCTCATATGAACTTGAGAATTGCTCTTTCAAGTTATGTAAAACAAAAATGTGCTGGAATTCTGATGGGAATTGCATTGATTCTATAGATTGCTTTTGAAATAAGAGCCATTTTCATTGATTGAAACCTACTGATTCATGGGCATGGGAGATCTTTAGATCTTTCCCTCATCTCAGGTCTTCTTCAGTTTTTTTCTTTCAAGGACATGAAGAATTGTCATACAGACTGATCTTTCATTTGCTTGGTTTAGAGTTACACCAAGATATTTTATGTTATTGTGGCTAGAGTGAAGTGTCTTGTTTCCCTAATTTCTTTCTTACCCTGTTTATAATTTGGATAAAAGAAAGCTACTGGTAGTTTTAGTTAATTTTATATTCACCAACTTTGCTGTTTTTTGTTTTGTTTTTTTTTTTTTTTTTAGTCAGCTATAGGAGTTCTCTAGTTGAATTTTGGGGTCACTTATACATCTATACTATCATATTGTTTACAGATAGTGATACCTTAGCTTCTTCCTTTCCAATTTCTAATCACTTGATCTCTTATATTTGTCTTATTACTCTACCTAGAACTTCAGGTACTATACTGAATAGATAGGGAGAAAGTGAGCACCCTAATTTTGTTCCTGATTTTAGTTGGATTGCTTCATGTTTTTCTCATTTAACTTGATGTTGGCTATTGGATTTTTATATTGCTTTTATTATTTAAGTATGTGTCTTGTATTCCTGATCTATCCAAGACTTTTAACATGAAGGTGTACTAGATTTTGTCAAATGCTTTTTCAGTATCTAATAAAATATGCATGTGACTTTATTTTGTGTGTTTGCTTATATAATGAAAAAATGTTGATGGATTTTAGTATATTAAACCATCATTGTTCCCTTGGAATGAAGCTTACTTGATATTGGTGAATGGGGTTTTTGATGTGTTCTTAGATTCTGTTCGCAAGAAATGTATTGAGTGTTTGAGTCAATACTCATAAGTGAACTTAGTTTGAAGTTCTGTTTCTTTTATTTGGATCTTCGTGTGGTTTAGGTATCAGGGTAATTGTGGTATTATAGAATAAATTATGTAGGATTTCTTCTGTTTCTATGTTGTAGAAACCTTTGAGGGATATTGATATTTGCTCTTCTTTGAAGGTCTTATAGAATTTTGTATTAAAACCATCTAGCCCTGGGCTGTTTTGGGTGTGTGTTTTGTTGACTACTTCTCTTTGCTTGGGGGTTATGGGACTATTTAGATGGCTTCCCTGTTCTTTATTTGATTTTCATATGTGATGTCTGTCTCGGAATTCATCCATCTTGTTTATAGTTTCCAGTTTTGTTGAGTATATGCTTTTTGAAATAAGACCTAATGATTTTATTAATTTTCTAAACTTCTGTTGTTATGTCCTGCGATTTATTTCTGATTTTGATTTTTAATTTAAATACTGACTTCATGTCTTTTAAAATGTTTGGCTAAGTCTATCTTGTAGATTTTTTCAAAAGAGTCATCTTTTAGTTTTTTTTTTTTTTTATTCTTTGTATGATTCTCTTTGTTTCTGATAGGTTGATTACAGCCCTGAATTTTACTATTCCCTGCCTTCTACTAATCTTTTGGTGTAATTACTTCTTTTTATTCTAGAGTTTTCAAGTTTGCTGTTAAGTTGCTTGTAGGAGATCTCTTCAATTTCTTTATAAATGTACCTAATGCTATGAATTTGCCTCTTAGCACTGTTTTCAGTACGTCTCATGTGTTATACTTTCATTTTGTTTGAATTCTAGAAATTCTTTAGCTTCTTTCTTCACTCCTTCCCAGACCAAGTTTTCATTGAATAGAGAATTATTCTGTTACCATTAGTTTGTGGGCTTTCTGTTATTTCTTTTGTTGTTGAAGTTCAGTCTTTTTTTTTTTTTTTTTTTTTTTTTTTTTTTTTTAATTAGGTATTTAGCTCATTTACATTTCCAATGCTATACCAAAAGTCCCCCTTACCCACCCACCCCCACTCCCCTACCCACCCACTCCCCCCCTTTGGCCCTGGCGTTCCCCTGTACCAGGGCACACAAAGTCTGCGTGTCCAATGGGCCTCTCTTTCCAGTGATGGCCGACTAGGCCATCTTTTGATACATATGCAGCTAGAGTCAAGAGCTCAGGGGTACTGGTTAGTTCATAATGTTGTTCCACCTATAGGGTTGAAGATCCCTTTAGCTACTTGGGTACTTTCTCTAGCTCCTCCATTGGGAGCCCTGTGATCCATCCATTAGCTGACTGTGAGCATCCACTTCTGTGTTTGCTAGGCCCCGGCATAGTCTCACAAGAGACAGCTACATCTGGGTCCTTTCAGTAAAATCTTGCTAGTGTATGCAATGGTGTCAGCATTTGGAAGCTGATTATGGGGTGGATCCCTGGATATGGCAGTCTCTACATGGTCCATCCTTTCATCTCAGCTCCATACTTTGTTTCTGTAACTCCTTCCATGGGTGTTTTGTTCCCACTTCTAAGGAGGGGCATAGTGTCCACACTTCAGTCTTCATTTTTCTTGAGTTTCATGTGTTTAGGAAATTGTATCTTATATCGTGGGTATCCTAGGTTTTGGGCTAGTATCCACTTATCAGTGAGTACATATTGTGTGAGTTCCTTTGTGATTGTGTTACCTCACTCAGGATGATGCTCTCCAGGTCCATCCATTTGGCTAGGAATTTCATAAATTCATTCTTTTTAATAGCTGAGTAGTACTCCATTGTGTAGATGTACCACATTTTCTGTATCCATTCCTCTGTTGAGGGGCATCTGGGTTCTTTCCAGTTTCTGGCTATTATAAATAAGGCTGCTATGAACATAGTGGAGCATGTGTCCTTCTTACCAGTTGGGGCTTCTTCTGGGTATATGCCCAGGAGAGGTATTGCTGGATCCTCCGGTAGTACTATGTCCAATTTTCTGAGGAACCGCCAGACTGATTTCCAGAGTGGTTGTACAAGCCTGCAATCCCACCAACAATGGAGGAGTGTTCCTCTTTCTCCACATCCTCGCCAGCATCTGCTGTCACCTGAATTTTTGATCTTAGCCATTCTCACTGGTGTGAGGTGGAATCTCAGGGTTGTTTTGATTTGCATTTCCCTGATGATTAAGGATGTTGAACATTTTTTCAGGTGCTTCTCTGCCATTCGGTATTCCTCAGGTGAGAATTCTTTGTTCATTTCTGAGCCCCATTTTTTAAGGGGGTTATTTGATTTTCTGAGGTCCACCTTCTTGAGTTCTTTATATATGTTGGATATTAGTCCCCTATCTGATTTAGGATAGGTAAAGATCCTTTCCCAGTCTGTTGGTGGTCTTTTTGTCTTATAGACAGTGTCTTTTGCCTTGCAGAAACTTTGGAGTTTCATTAGGTCCCATTTGTCAATTCTCGATCTTACAGCACAAGCCATTGCTGTTCTGTTCAGGAATTTTTCCCCTGTGCCCATATCTTCAAGGCTTTTCCCCACTTTCTCCTCTATAAGTTTCAGTGTCTCTGGTTTTATGTGAAGTTCCTTGATCCACTTAGATTTGACCTTAGTACAAGGAGATAAGTATGGATCGATTCGCATTCTTCTACATGATAACAACCAGTTGTGCCAGCACCAATTGTTGAAAATGCTGTCTTTCTTCCACTGGATGGTTTTGGCTCCCTTGTCGAAGATCAAGTGACCATAGGTGTGTGGGTTCATTTCTGGGTCTTCAATTCTATTCCATTGGTCCACTTGTCTGTCTCTATACCAGTACCATGCAGTTTTTATCACAATTGCTCTGTAGTAAAGCTTTAGGTCAGGCATGGTGATTCCACCAGAGGTTCTTTTATCCTTGAGAAGAGTTTTTGCTATCCTCGGTTTTTTGTTATTCCAGATGAATTTGCAAATTGCTCCTTCTAATTCGTTGAAGAATTGAGTTGGAATTTTAATGGGGATTGCATTGAATCTGTAGATTGCTTTTGGCAAGATAGCCATTTTTACAATGTTGGTCCTGCCAATCCATGAGCATGGGAGATCTTTCCATCTTCTGAGATCTTCTTTAATTTCTTTCTTCAGGGACTTGAAGTTTTTATCATACAGATCTTTCACTTCCTTAGTTAGAGTCACGCCGAGATATTTTATATTATTTGTGGCTATTGAGAAGGGTGTTGTTTCCCTAATTTCTTTCTCAGCCTGTTTATTCTTTGTGTAGAGAAAGGCCATTGACTTGTTTGAGTTAATTTTATATCCAGCTACTTCACCGAAGCTGTTTATCAGGTTTAGGAGTTCTCTGTTGGAATTTTTAGGGTCACTTATATATACTATCATATCATCTGCAAAAAGTGATATTTTGACTTCCTCTTTTCCAATTTGTATCCCCTTGATCTCCTTTTGTTGTCGAATTGCTCTGGCTAATACTTCAAGTACTATGTTGAAAAGGTAGGGAGAAAGTGGGCAGCCTTGTCTAGTCCCTGATTTTAGTGGGATTGCTTCCAGCTTCTCTCCATTTACTTTGATGTTGGCTACTGGTTTGCTGTAGATTGCTTTTATCATGTTTAGGTATTGGCCTTGAATTCCTGATCTTTCCAGAACTTTTATCATGAATGGGTGTTGGATCTTGTCAAATGCTTTTTCTGCATCTAACGAGATGATCATGTGGTTTTTGTCTTTGAGTTTGTTTATATAATGGATTACATTGATGGATTTTCGTATATTAAACCATCCCTGCATCCCTGGAATAAAACCTACTTGGTCAGGATGGATGATTGCTTTAATGTGTTCTTGGATTCGGTTAGCGAGAATTTTATTAAGAATTTTTGCATCGATGTTCATAAGAGAAATTGGTCTGAAGTTCTCTATCTTTGTTGGATCTTTCTGTGGTTTAGGTATCAGAGTAATAGTGGCTTCATAAAATGAGTTGGGTAGAATACCTTCTACTTCTATCTTGTGAAAAAGTTTGTGCAGAACTGGAGTTAGATCTTCTTTGAAGGTCTGATAGAACTCTGCACTAAACCCGTCTGGTCCTGGGCTTTTTTTGGCTGGGAGACTATTAATAACTGCTTCTATTTCTTTAGGGGATATGGGACTGTTTAGAAGGTCAACTTGATCCTGATTCAACTTTGGTACCTGGTATCTGTCCAGAAATTTGTCCATTTCGTCCAGGTTTTCCAGTTTTGTTGAGTATAGCCTTTTGTAGAAGGATCTGATGGTGTTTTGGATTTCTTCAGGATCTGTTGTTATGTCTCCCTTTTCATTTCTGATTTTGTTAATTAAGATTTTGTCCCTGTGCCCTTTAGTGAGTCTAGCTAAGGGTTTATCTATCTTGTTGATTTTCTCAAAGAACCAACTCCTCGTTTGGTTAATTCTTTGAATAGTTCTTCTTGTTTCCACTTGGTTGATTTCACCCCTGAGTTTGATTATTTCCTGCCGTCTACTCCTCTTGGGTGAATTTGCTTCCTTTTTTTCTAGAGCTTTTAGATGTGTTGTCAAGCTGCTATTATGTGCTCTCTCCCGTTTTTTCTTGAAGGCACTCATAGCTATGAGTTTCCCTCTTAGAAATGCTTTCATTGTGTCCCAAAGGTTTGGGTACGTTGTGGCTTCATTTTCATTAAACTCTAAAAAGTCTTTAATTTCTTTCTTTATTCCTTCCTTGACCAAGGTATCATTGAGAAGAGTGTTGTTCAGTTTCCATGTGAATGTTGGCTTTCTGTTATTTATTTTGTTATTGAAGATCAGCCTTAGTGCATGGTGATCTGATAGGATACATGGGACAATTTCAATATTTTTGAATCTGTTGAGGCCTGATTTGTGACCTATTATGTGGTCAATTTTGGAGAAGGTACCATGAGGTGCTGAGAAGAAGGTATATCCTTTTGTTTTAGGATAAAATGTTCTGTAGATATCTGTCAGATCCATTTGTTTCATCACTTCTGTTAGTTTCAGTGTGTCCCTGTTTAGTTTCTGTTTCCATGATCTGTCCATTGGTGAAAGTGGTGTGTTGAAGTCTCCCACTATTATTGTGTGAGGCGCAATGTGTGCTTTGAGCTTTACTAAAGTTTCTTTAGTGAATGTGGCTGCTCTTGTATTTGGAGCATAGATATTCAGAATTGAGAGTTCCTCTTGGAGGATTTTACCTTTGATGAGAATGAAGTGTCCCTCCTTGTCTTTTTTGATGACTTTGGGTTGGAAGTCAATCTTATCAGATATTAGGATGGCTACTCCTGCTTGTTTCTTCATACCATTTGCTTGGAAAATTGTTTTCCAGCCTTTCATTCTGAGGTAGTGTCTATCTTTTTCTCTGAGATGAGTTTCCTGTAAGCAGCAAAATGTTGGGTCTTGTTTGTGTAGCCAGTTTGTTAGTCTATGTCTTTTTATTGGCGAGTTGAGACCATTGATGTTAAGAGATATTAAGGAAAAGTAATTGTTGCTTCCTGTTATTTTAGTTGTTAAAGGTGGCATTCTGTTCTTGTGGCTGTCTTCTTTTAGGTTTGTTGAGGGATTACCTTCTTGTTTTTTCTAGGGCGTTGTTCCCGATCTTGTATTGGTTTTTTTCTGTTATTATCCTTTGAAGGGCTGGATTCGTGGAGAGATAATGCGTGAATTTGGTTTTGTCGTGGAATACTTTGGTTTCTCCCTCTATGATAATTGAGAGTTTGGCTGGGTATAGTAGCCTGGGCTGCAGTTTGTGTTCTCTTAGTGTCTGTATAACATCTGTCCAGGCTCTTCTGGCTTTCATAGTCTCTGGTGAAAAATCTGGTGTAATTCTGATAGGCTTGCCTTTATATGTTACTTGACCTTTTTCCCTTACTGCTTTTAGTATTCTATCTTTATTTAGTGCATTTGATGTTCTGATTATTATGTGTCGGGAGGAATTTCTTTTCTGGTCCAGTCTATTTGGAGTTCTGTAGGCTTCTTGTATGTTCATATGCATCTCATTCTTTAGATTTGGGAAGTTTTCTTCAATAATTTTGTTGAAGATGTTTGCTGGACCTTTGAGTTGAAAATCTTCATTCTCATCCACTCCTATTATCCGTACGTTTGGTCTTCTTATTGTGTCCTGGATTTCCTGGATATTTTGAGTTAGGATCTTTTTGCATTTTCCATTTTCTTTGATTGTTGTGCCGATGTTCTCTATGGAATCTTCTGCACCTGAGATTCTCTCTTCCATCTCTTGTATTCTGTTGCTGATGCTCAAATCTATGGTTCCAGATTTCTTTCCTAGGGTTTCTATCTCTAGTGTTGCCTCGCTTTGAGTTTTCTTTATTGTGTCTACTTCCCTTTTTAGGTCTAGTATGGTTTTGTTCATTTCCATCACCTGTTTGTATGTTTTTTCCTCTTTTTCTGTAAGGACTTCTACCTGTTTGATTGTGTTTTCCTGTTTTTCTTTAAGGACTTGTAACTCTTTAGCAGTGTTCTCCTGTATTTCTTTAAGTGATTTATTAAAGTCCTTCTTGATGTCCTCTACCATCATCATGAGATATGCTTTTAAATCTAGGTCTAGGTTCTCAGGTGTGTTGGGGTTCCCTGGACTGGGCGAAGTGGGTGTGCTGGGTTCTGGTGATGGTGAGTGGTCTTGGTTCCTGTTAGTAAGATTCCTCCGTTTACCTTTCGCCATCTGGTAATCTCTGGAGTTAGTAGTTATAGTTGACTCTGTTTAGAGATTGTTCTTCTGGTGATTCTGTTACCGTCTATCAGCAGACCTGGGAGACAGATTCTCTCCTCTGAGTTTCAGTGCTCAGAGCACTCTCTGCTGGCAAGCTCTCTTACAGGGAAGGTGCGCAGATATCTTGTATTTGGACCTCCTCCTGGCCGAAGAAGAAGGCCCAAAACAGGACCTTTCTCAGACAGTGTGTTGCTTTGGCAGTTCCCAGGTGGTACAGACTCTCACCTAAGCAGACTAAATTCCTAAGTTCCTTGGAGTCCCGGGACCAAGATGGCGACCGCTGCTGCTGTGGCTTAGGCCGCCTCCCCAGCTGGGTGGGCACCTGTCCTCCGGTCCGGAAGGTGGCCGGCTGTCCCCGGCCCACACAGGGTGCTGCCTCAGCGCCTCTGTGCTTCTGCCTGTTCCAGAAGCTGTCAGGTTCTCTGGCGCACCCTCTCACCTGTTCAGACTAATTTCCTAAGTTCGGCGAGTCTCGGACCAAGATGGCGACCGCTGCTGCTGTGGCTTAGGCCGCCTCCCCAGCCGGGCGGGCACCTGTCCTCCGGTCCGGACGGTGGCTGGCTGTCCCCGGCCCACAAAGGGTGCTGCCTCAGCCCCTCTGTGCTTCCGCCTGTTCCAGAAGCTGTCAGGTTCTCTGGCGCACCCTCTCACCTGTTCAGACTAATTTCCTAAGTTCGGCGGGTCCCGGACCAAGATGGCGACCGCTGCTGCTGTGGCTTAGGTCGCCTCCCCAGCCGTGCGGGCACCTGTCCTCCGGTCCGGAAGGTAGCCGGCTGTCCCCGGCCCACACAGGGTGCTGCCTCAGCCCCTCTGTGCTTCTGCCTGTTCCAGAGGCTGTCAGGTTCTCTGGCGCACCCTCTCACCTGTTCAGACTAATTTCCTAAGTTCGGCGGGTCCCGGACCAAGATGGGGACCGCTGCTGCTGTGGCTTAGGCCGCCTCCCCAGCCGGGCGGGCACCTGTCCTCCGGTCCAGATGGTGGCTGGCTGTCCCCGGCCCACAAAGGGTGCTGCCTCAGTGCCTCTGTGCTTCCGCCTGTTCCAGAAGCTGTCAGGTTCTCTGGCGCACCCTCTCACCTGTTCAGACTAATTTCCTCGAAGTTCAGTCTTAATCTGTGTTGATCTGTTGGAATGCCACGGGTTATTTCAACATTCTTGTATCTATTGAGGCTTGCTTTGTGAGGTATATTATATGGCCAATTTTGGAGAAGATTCTGTGCGGTACTATGAAGAAGGTATTTTCTTTTTCTTTTCTTCTCTTCTCTTCTCTTCTTTCTTTCTTTCTTTCTTTCTTTCTTTCTTTCTTTCTTTCTTTCTTTCTTTCTTTTTTTGTTGAATGGTCCTGTAGGTATCTGTTAAATCCATTTGTTCCATTACATCTGTCAGTTTCATTTTTTCTCTATTTATTTTTTTGTTTTATGACCTGTTTATTTGTGAGGGTAGATTGTTGAAATCTCCCATTATTATTGTGTAGATTCAATATGTGATTTAAGCTTTAATAAAGGTTTTTTTTTTTTTTTTAAATGTGGGTGCCTTACATTTGGAGCATAGAAGTTCAGAATTGTTACTTAATCTTGGTGGATCTTTTCTTTCATGAATGTGAAGTATCCTGCCTCATCTCTTATGATCACTTTTGGTTGAAAGTCTATTTTGTTAGATATTAGAATGGCTATTCCAGCTTATTTGATTGGAAAACATTTTTCCAACACTTTCCTCTGAATAAAATTTCTATCTTTGATGCTGAGATATCTTTCTTCTATGGAGCCTAGTGATGGATCATGTTTACATATCCAGTCTGTTAGTCTGTGTCTTTTTAATGGGGAACTTGCTCCAATGAGGTTTAGAGATTTTAATGACCAATGATTTTTACTTATTTGATATTGAAGTTGTTCCTGAGTGTGTGTAACTCTCTTTTTTGTGAGATGATTAATTTCTTTTGTTTTCTTTGGTGTAGTTACTATCTCTGTGTCAAAGTTTTCCTTTTATTAACCTCTATACAGTGGATTAGTTTAAAGATATAGTTTAAGTTTTGTTTTATCACAAAATATCTTATTTTCCCCATCTATGGTGATTGAGAGTTTTGCTGGTTATCACAGTCTGGTCTGACATCTGTGGTATCTTAGAGTCGACTTTCAGATTCTTTTTAAAAGTCAGGTGTATTTAATAGCTGAGTAGTACTCCATTATGTAAATGTACCACATGTTCTGTATCCATTCCTCTGTTGAAGGACATCTATGTACTTTCCAGCTTCTGACTATTATAAATAAGGCTGCTATGAACATAGTAGAGTATGTGTCCTTGTTATTTGCTGGAACATCTTTTGGGTATATGCCCAGGAGAGGTATAGTTGGGTCCTCAGGTAATAGAATGTTCAACTTTTAGAGGAACCACAAAAATGCCAGTCCCTGGGAGCTCTGAGGGATCTGGTTGATTGATATTGTTTCTCTTCCTGTGCGGTTGCAAATGTCTTCAGTTCCTTCACTCCTTGTTGGCTGTGAGCATCTGCATCTGTATTTGTCAGACTCTGGTGAAGCTTCTCAGGAGACAGCTATATCAGGCTATTTTCGGTGAACACTTCTTGGCATCCACAATAGTGTCTGGGTTTTGTGACTGTATATGGGATGGATCCCCAACTGGGGCAGTCTATGAATAGCTTTTTCTTTCAGTCTCTGCTTCATGCTTTGACTCTATATTTGCTCGCAGGAGTATTTTGTTCTCCTTTCTAAGAAGAACTGAAGCACTCACACTTTGGTCTTTCTTCTTCTTGACCTTCAAATTGTCTGTGAACTGTATCTTGGGTATTCAGAGCTTCTGGGCTAATATCCAATTATCAGTGAATATACATCCGGTGTCCTCTTTTGTGATTGGGTTACCTCACTCAGAATGATATTTTCTAGTTGCCTAAGAATTTCATGAAATCATTGTATTTAATATCTGAGTAGTACTCCATTGTGTAAATGTAACACATTTTTTTTTTTTTATCCATTCCTCTGTTGAGGGACATCTGGGTTATTTCCACCTTCTGGCTATTATAAATAAGGCTGCTATGAACATAGTGGAGCATGTGTCTTTACTACATGTTGGAGCATCTTTTAGGTATATGCCTAGGAATGGTATTGCTGGGTCCTCAGGTTGTACTATATCCAGTTTTCTGGGGACTGCCAGATTGATTTCTAAGTGGTTGTACCAGCTTGCAATCCCACCAACAATGGAGGAGTCATCCTCTTTCTTCACATCCTCACCAACATCTTCTGTCACCTGAATTTTTGATCTTAGCCATTCTGACTGGTGTGAGGGTTGTTTTGATTAGCATTTCCCTGATGACTAAGGATGTTGTACATTTCTCTAGATGATTCTCAGCCATTTGGTATTGCTCAGTAGAAAATTCATATTTTAGCTTTGTACCCCATTTTAAAAATAGTGCTATTTTGTTCTCTGGGGTCTACCTTCTTGAGTTCTTTGTATATATTGGATATTATCCCTCTACTGGATGTAGGGTTGGAAAAGATCTATTTCCATTCTCTTGGCTGCCATTTTGTCACAATAACTTTATGAAATACTTAGTCAAATGGATGGAACTAGAAAATATTATCCTGAGTGAGATAACCTGATTACAAAAGAACACACATGGTATTCACTCACTGTTAAATGAGTAAGAGCCCAAAAACTCAGAATTCTCAATATACAATTCACAGACCACATGAAGCTCAAGAAAAAGAAGACCAAAGTGTGGGTACCTCTGTCCTTCTTAGAATGGGGGAACAAAATCCTAATTGGGGGGAATACAGAGACAAAGTATGGAACAGATGTTGAAGGAAAGGCTATCCAGAGACTGCCCTACCAGGAATCCATCCCATATACTATTACCAAACCCAGACTCTATTGTGCATGCCAACAAGTGCTTGCTGAGAAGAGCCTGATATAATAGTCTCCTGAGAGGCTCTGTAAGAGCCTGCCAAATACAGATGAAAGCAGTTAGATCTGTGTGTTGAGTGAGCAATGCACCAATTCAGATTATTGATGTCAGTTCAGATTAGAAGAGAGAAAGAACTCTGACAGGGTGGAGTTGAACCCAGGTTGCTGAGTTCTATAGGTTCTCAGCAGGCAGGAATATCAGCTTGAGAATGTAGTACATAAAGGTTCTCCATGCCTAAGTATTAAAAGCAAGTATCCTATCACAGAAAAAAAGGTAAAGTGAGAAGTGTTAATAAATACTAAGACTAGACCTTCTGTCACAAAAGAAGATCATGTGTGCACTAAACATATTTGTATAAATATGGGTATATGTGTATATGTATATATGTATATGTATGTATATACACATAACATATGTGTATATGTATATAGCTGTTTGTCTTATAATTTTTAGCACATAAATATTTTTCTTAGTCTTATCTGAGGAACTGAAGCTGTGGTTTGTATTCTGTCACTCTTTGTGAATAGCTCCAGATCCTGTCATATACAGTACTATTAAGAGGGACTCAGATTTATAAATATCACAAACTGACCTGTACTCCAAAGCCCAGCCATGCTGGGGTGTTCACAGCTCTTCATTTTAAATGTTATTAATGAAAGTCCACTTGGCAGCTGCTCCCCTGTAGACAATCTCACTGATGTCACCAATTACTCTTATGGTGTTTAGAATCATCTCTAATGAAGCATAAATACTTTGGGAGAGGTAACATACAGATTCAGAACAACATTTTTATAAAGTGCTTTCTAAATCATAGCTCTTGCATTTGTGGAGGAAACATGTCCTGATAGGAGGCCTCAAATTTAGAAAATGTCAGTTTGGGTTAGAGTGAATAGAGAGAGCAGAAGATATATAAAAAGCTTAATACTGTTCACTTTAATATCTTATTTTACTCTGTCCCCCTATTAGGCTTTTGTCTCATAAAGAATCACCAACTTCTTCCATATTTAGTTAATAGTATAATATATTCCTGAAAAATTACCAAAAGAGTACATGGTATTCTCTTCTGACATAAAATAATGGTGTTAGATAGTATACTTTAGTTTCCTAGATTTAGTAATACTACATATTTTCTAAAATATAATCTGTAATATATAATTATGTTATTTATTGATTTCACTGGCAGATATATTCTTCATAACTAATAACTACCCACATACTAATATATAATTCTTATTTGCTTAATTAGGTTGAAGTTATATTAAATTTGAAGATCAACTAATTTTTTATTCAAATATCAAAGTTATTTTTGTGACACAAAGGTCACGGCTGAATATTGCACTGTGAATACCATTCTATAAGTAAGTTCCTGTAATTATTCTTTTAAAGAAGTCTGATGTAATTAAAATAACTTTCTTATCAAATTGCAATTAACACTTGACTAGTTACATATAAATATAGTTTGTGTGTGTGTGTGTTTGTGTGTAGTTTTATGTGTATGTATATATTTAGGTATGTTTATGTATATACAGACGTATATATTTGTATTACACACTAGATTATGTACCTATATGCATGTATACATGAGAATATATACTTGTGTGTGTGTGAATGTGTATGTGTATCTATAAAAAAGCATGTTTTCATATGTCTACATATATACATGTATGTGTGTATATATGAATATGAGTGTACAGGTGGGTCTTTGTGCATGTGTGTGTGTACTTAACATCTCTGCATGTATACATTTGTCAATACTCATATGATAGAAAAATATGGACAGAAGTTACAATCAATATTTTTTAGAAGAATATATAAGAAGTGTTATTGAGGCAAGTAAAGTCCTTGTCTTGCAATCATGAGGACCAGATTTGGATCCCCAAAAACCATATAAGAAAAAAAAGAAAAAAAATCACATGAAAAATGTCTGTTATTCCAACACTGGGGAAGTGAAAACTGATGGAGCCCTTGTTGCTCAATGGTCAACCCAAGAGGCCTACTTGAGTTCCAAATCAATGAATTACTCCATTGCAAAACAAAAAAGTAGATCAAGATCAAGCCCAAGTAATAACATAACTCAGAATGTTGAACTCTGACCTCTGCCCATGTACACACAAATGCACACATGCACATCCACAGCTGCATGCATATGCATCAAAGCACACAGTAACATGTGTAGGGCATGTAGACAGGCAGAAGGACTGGTAAGGTTGAATGAGCTCACACCCCAGGAACCCCAGAATTGAAAAGAACTGGAGTGGAGGTATCCTCTACCTGCCTCTGTACCTGCTCCTGAGCTATCAGCCAAAGATATTCCGTTCTTGAATACTCTTTCCACATAATACATAATCACTGGCTCATCCTGAACAAAGCATATGTGTTTATATCCACCATCAAATAAACTGAACAAGCTAGGATTGTCTCAGAGGACTGACTGCTGCATTAAGGATCTCTGTCAGAAAGGTCTTGGATTAAAGAGCCACACCTAAGAGCCTCGAGAAAGACTTTCTCTCCTCCAGGCCCTCCAGGACATTTGGTTTTCACTCCCATTCAGACCAGATTCTGTTTCTCCCAGTCTCCCATCTCTGCCTGGCACGAAGATGACCCCATGGGAAAGGTAGACCTCAGAATCCTGGTTCCAACTTCCCCTCTCTGCAGTATAACAATAGTGCCGGTGTACCCAGGGAAGAGACCTGGAATCACTCTGGAATCCCCATTTTAGACTTGCTTTGCCTCTCTTGCCTCCAGCAATATTTGAGAGATGTGCCCCTTCAATCTTCAATACAAAGATAACTACATCCAAAAATAATCACAAGAAATTAATCATCTCACAACAAACCCAAAAGAAGAGAAACATATACACATAATACCACATACAACAACAAAAATAACAGGAGCGAACAATCATCCCTTTACTATCTCTCAACATAAATGGACTCAACTCCCCAATAAATGACGAAGTCTAACCAACTGGATACATAAGAGAAGCATGACACAGTATAAGAAAAATTAGCCCCAAACCTAGGATACCCAAGATATAAGATATAATTTGCTAAACACATGAAACTCAAGAAGAACGAAGACTGAAGTGTGGACACTATGCCCCTCCTTAGATTTGGGAACAAAACACCCATGGAAGGAGTTACAGAGACAAAGTTTGGAGCTGAGATGAAAGGATGGACCATGTAGAGACTGCCATATCCAGGGATCCACCCCATAATCAGCATCCAAACGCTGACACCATTGCATACACTAGCAAGATTTTATTGAAAGGACCCAGATGTAGCTGTCTCTTGTGAGACTATGCCAGGGCCTAGCAAACACAGAAGGGGATGCTCACAGTCAGCTAATGGATGGATCATAGGGCTCCCAATGGAGGAGCTAGAGAAAGTAGCCAAGGAGCTAAAGGGATCTGCAACCCTATAGGTGGAACAACATTATGAACTAACCAGTACCCCGGAGCTCTTGACTCTAGCTGCATATATATCAAAAGATGGCCTAGTCGGCCATCACTGGAAAGAGAGGCCCATTGGACTTGCAAACTTTATATGCCCCAGTACAGGGGAACACCAGGGCCAAAAAGGGGGAGTGGGTGGGCAGGGGAGTGGGGGTGGGTGGATATGGGGGACTTTTGGTATAGCATTGGAAATGTAAATGAGCTAAATACCTAATAAAAAATGGAAAAAAAAAGAAAAATATTCACACACATATAAATACACATATACAGAATATGTAAGAAAACATGGGCAGTCACTATGAATAGTGCATTTTTCCTTGGTTTACTACAAAGTTGAACTACAATGAGGAGGATTAATGAGTTTCCCTGCAGCTTCTTTCAGAAGGAAAGATTTCAATGATTTGTGACTCTCCTTCTGATAACTTTCAATGATTTCAAAACCATTTGCTTTTCACATGAAAGTAGAAATACAGACTCTGAATAGAGGGGACTTGGTCTTGTCCATCTCACTGTAGCTTCTGAGCTGCCTCCATTATTGTTGTTAAAAGCTTAATGAGCAGAGGTTGCCTGTGGAAGGTAAACATGCTGGGACTTGTTATTGTTCACCCTATAATGTCAGATGAGGGCATTGGCAGATTTTGTTCTTATGTACCAGTTTTCTTTTGGGAAATCAATCTGTGTTGCTCCAGGGTCAATCCTATTCATAATAACAATGCTTTGGAGAGAGAGAGAGAGAGAGAGAGAGAGAGAGAGAGAGAGAGAGAGAGAGAGAGAGAGAGAGAGAGAGAGAGATGCTTTTAAATGTCAGAACCAAACTCACTTTTTTCATTCTAAATTTTAAAATATTTCTATTTCTATGCTTGTAAATAAAATGATGTAACATAGTATTTGAGCCATCTACTTTATAATAAAACTTTGAGGAATGCTCCTGGGCTTCTTACCCAGGCCAAATCAGGGGCTAGATACATTCACATGCCACAGTCTGCTTGCCTCCTATGATGTCCCCAGTAACCAACAACATAGGGCCCACCCACTATGCTGAAACCCACCTTCCTACTGGTCCATTTCTCTATGGGTGTCAGATCAGTAGTCCTAATACCCTTCCACACCCCACAGCCTGGTTATTTCCCAATAGGCCAAAGGTAACCATAGAAACAGTCTGCCTACCTCCCTGGAAGTCTGCAATAACCAGGAACACAAAAGATCTGATCAAGCTAGAGACACAAGAAGCCCACTCTAACCAGAATCAGCACTGCTTGCCTCTAAGGAGGCTGGATGTAGTCAGAGACATGTAGGCAATAAGCACTAGAGGTAACCTGATGGACAGAGGCAAGCAAAGGATCCTAAGTGACAGAACCCAATGCAATCTGACACTGTGAGAACTCAGTTCTTTCTCCATAGCAAGCCTTGGATACCTGAGCACACCAGAAAAGCAAGATAATGACTTAAAAACTGATCTCAAAAAGATGATAGAGGATTTTGAGGATATAAATAACTCTCTTAAAGAAATACAGGAGATCACAGGTAAATAGAAGCTTTTAAGGAGAAAACAAATAAACCCATTAAAGAAATACAAGAAAATACAAACAAGCAGATGAAGCAATTGAACAAAATGATTGAAGAACTAAAATTGGAAATAAAAACAGTAAAGAAAACACAAGGAAAGGCAATCCTGGAGATGGGCAACTTAGGAAAGAGATCAGGAGCTACAGATGCAAGCATCTTCAATGAAATAAGAGAGACAGAAGGAAGAATCTCAGGCATAGAAATATTGACACATCAGAAAAAACAATCAAACAAAAACAAAAATCAAAACCAAAAAACCAAACAACAACAACAACAACAAAACAAAGTGTAAAAAGCTACTAACCCAAAAATAGCCAGAAAAAAAAAGGAAAAGATCAAACCTAAGAATAATGATAATAATAATGAGAATAGAAGAGGGTAAAGAATCCCAGTTCTAAGGGCCAGAAAACATCTTCAACAATATCATAGAATCAAACTTCTTTAATCTAAAGAACGACTTGGCCATAAGTATAAAGAAGCCTACCAAACACCAACTAGATTGGAACAGAAAAGAAAACCCTCCTGTCAAAACACTATATGCACAGAACAAAGAAAGAATATTAAAAGCTGTAACGGAAAAAGACCACATAACATAAAAGCAGAATTATCAGAATTTCAGCAGACTTCTCAACAGAGATACTGAAGGATAGAAGATCCTGGACAGATGTTATCCAGACCAGAAGAGAATAGAAAACCCAGCCCAGGCTACTATACCTAGGAAAACTCTCAATCACCATATATGGAGAAAGAAAGACATTCTATGATAAAAACAAATTTAAACAATATCTATCTATTCACCAAGCCATACAAATGATACTGGAACAAAATCTCCAATACAAGGATAACCACATCCAAAAATAATCACAAGAAATTAATCATCTCACAACAAACCCAAAAGAAGAGAAACATATACACATAATACCACATACAACAACAAAAATAACAGGAGCAAACAATCATCCCTTTAATATCTCTCAACATAAATGGACTCAACTCCCCAATAAATGACAAAGTCTAACCAACTGGATACATAAACAGGATTCAGTATTTTGCTGCATACAAGAAACACACCTCAATAACTACCTCAGAGTAAAAGGCTGGAAAAATGTTTTCCAAGCATATGGTCCCATGAAACAAGCTGCAGTTGCCATTATAATATTCAATAAAATAGACTTTCAACAAAAATTGATAAAATGATATGGGGTAAGACACTTCATATTCATCCTAGGCAAATTCCACCTAAAGGAAGTCTGAATTCTGAACATCTATACCCCAAATGAAAGGTACTCATATATATAAAAGAAATATTACTAAAACTCAAAACACACATTGAACCATACATAATAATTGTAGGAGATTTAAACACCACACTCTCACCAATGGACAGGTCATGAAACAGAAACTCCATGGAGAAACAATGAGACTAATAGAAGTTATGAAAATCAGATTTAACCAACAACAAACATCAAGTTAAATGTGGAGTAAGAAGAAGGAATCCCACTAAAATCCAAGACAAGACAAAGTTACCCTCTCTCTCTCTATCTATTCAATATAGTACTCAGAGTTCTAGTCAGAACAATTAGACAACAAAAGGTGATTCCAGGGATACCAATTAAGAAGGAAGATGATATGATAATAAATATAAGCAACCCCCAAAATTCGATCAGAGAACACCTACACCTGATAAACAACTTCAGCAAAGTGTCTGGATATAAAATTAACTCAAAGAAATCACAAGATTTCCTTTTCACAAATGAATAAACAGGCTGAGAAATAAATTAGAGATACAAC
The DNA here is from genome assembly GCF_000001635.26 of Mus musculus. NCBI lineage: Eukaryota > Metazoa > Chordata > Mammalia > Rodentia > Muridae > Mus > Mus musculus. Next base: position 17,399,154 of record NC_000070.6, on the reverse strand, counting down.
ACCCTTCACAAAACCCACAAATATTATAAAATATCTTGATGTAACTCTTACCAAGCAAGTGAAAGATCTGCAGGAGAGATTCCTGAAAAATCCCTGAAAAAAAAAAGAAATGGAAGAAGTCCTCCTTGTGCTGGAGTTTTCCATCTCTTATCCTTTGAAGGGCTGCATTTGTGAAGAGATAATGTGTAAATTTGTTTTTGTCATGGAATATCTTGTTTTCTCCATCTATGGTAATTGTGAGTTTTGCTGGGTATAGTAGCCTGGGCTGGCATTTGTGTTCTCTTGGGATCTGTATGATATGTGCCTGGGGACTTCTAGCTGTTATAGTCTCTTGTGAGTTGTCAGGTGTAATTCTGATAAAACTGCCTTTATATGTTACTTGACTTTTTTCCCTTACTGTTTTTAATATTCTTTCTTTTTTTATGCATTTGGAGTTTTGATTATCATATGTCAGGAGTAATTAATTTTTTGGTCCAAACCATTTGGAATTCTGTAGGCTTCTTGTATGTTCATGGGCATCTCTTTCTTCAGGTTAGGTAAGTTTTCTTCAATAATTTTGTTGAAGAAATTTATTGGCCCTTTAAGTAGGGAATCTTCACTCCCTTCTATACCTATTATCCTTGGGTTTGGTCTTCTCATTGTGTCCTGGATTTACTGGATGTTTGTGATTAGGGGCTTTTTGCATTTTGCATTTTCTTTGACTGTTGTGTCAATGTCTTCTATGGTATTTTCTGCACCTGATATTCTCTCTTCTATCTCATGTATTCTGTTGGTGATGCTTGCATCTATGACTCCTGATCTCTTTCCTAGGTTTTCCATCTCCAAAGTTGTCTCCCTTTGTGATTTCTTTATTGTTTCTATTTCTAGTTTTAGATCCTGGATGGTTTTCTTCAATTCCTTCACCTGTTTGTGCTTTTCTGCAATTATTTAAGGGATTTTTGTGTTTCCTCTTTAAGGGCTTCTATCTGTTTACCTGTGTTCTCTTGTAATTTTTTAACGGAGTTATTTTTGTCCTTCTTAAAGTCGTCTATTGTCATCAAGAAATGTGATATTTAAATTAGAATCTGGCTTTTCCAGTGTGTTGGGGTATCCAGAACTCGCTGTCGTAGGAGAACTGGGTTCTGATTATGCCAAATAACCTTGGTTTCTTTTGGTAAGTTTTTTGTGCTTGCCTTTCACCATCTGATTTTCTCTGGTGTTGGTTAGTCTAGAGGTCTCTGACTGAAGTTTTTTCCCTTCTGTGGGCCAGTAAGTCCGTCATCTTAGGTGTGTCAGCCTTCCTAGGGAGACCAGCTATCTCCAGGGGGATTTGTGTGGGAAGGGCTGTGGAACAGTCTTAGATCCCAGGTGCAGATGGAGACTGAGTATCTGAGTAATTTTGTTTGTGTTATTGAGGGCCTGAATAATATCCCAAAGTTACTAATGTCCTTAATGTAAAAACTAGTTATATGATGAGACAATGAAAGAAAACTCTTGCTTAGGGTCAAAGCTTCTTTGTAGAAAACTCTTATTTGAATATGATACTTTATTTTGTTCTCCTTTATAGAAATTTTCTTGTTTTATAGCATGCATAATCACTATTTTAATATTTTTTGTTGTTTGAATAGGTTATAGTGAAGTTTTAGGAAAATCTAGATCATTAATAATTTTGTGTAGAATATTCCTATAATATCAGTATAGTCTACTGACATATGAAAACATATATGTATTTCCTGAGCATTTTGTAGATACATGTATCCATATTTACAAAACAATACACATACAATTTTAAGAGAGTTTGTGTGTTGGATGCCTAAGGACACCATTTAACTAATTTTATTTTATTTTTACTTTTTATTGGTTATTATTTTATTTACATTTCAAATGATATCCAACTTCCTGGTTTCCCCACTGCAAACACCCTATCATCCTCTCCTACCTCCTGCTTCTATGAGGGATTTCCCTCACCCACCCAATCCCTCCTCACGGCCCTAGCATTCCCCAATCTCCACAGGGTCTCCCCTCCCATTGATGACAGGTAAAGCAATACTCTGCTACATAAGCAGCTAGAGACATAGGTCCCTCCATGTGTACTCTTTGGTTGGTGGTTTAGTCCCTGGGAGTTCTGGAGGGTCTGGCTTGTTAATAATATTGTTCTTCCTATGGGGTTGCAAACCCCTCCAGCCTCTTTAGTCTTTCCCCATGCTCAGTGAGATGGTTGGCTGCTAGCATCCACATATGTGTTGGTCAGGCTCTGGCAGAGCCTCTCAGTAAGCAGAATACCAGGCTCCTATCAGCAAATGTATCAGCAGTAATGTTTGGGTTTGATGTCTGCAGATGGGATGGTTCCCTACGGGGTCAGTCTCTGAATGGCCATTTCTTCATTGTCAGGTCCACTCTTTGTCCCTGCATTTTCTTTAGACAGGACCAATTCTGTGTTAACATTATTAATATAAGTGGGTGGCCTCATCCCTGCCCAGGAACTGTGTCTAAACTCTGGTTATGCTCTCTTCAGGTTCTCTTTCCTCATTTTTTTCTTGTGTGTGTGTGTGTGTGTGTGTGTGTGTGTGTATTTCAGCTATTGCCATCCCACTCAGGTCATAGGAGCCTCTTGCTTTCCTGGGATCTGAGATTTTTTTTCCTTTTTTTTTAATTTTTAAAAATGTTATTAGATATTTTCTTTATTTACATTTTAAATGCTATCTCAAATGTTCCATATACCCACCCCCCGCCCTAATCCCCTACCCACTGACTCCTACTTCTTGGCCCTGGCATTCCCCCTGTACTAGGGCATATAAAGTTTGCAATACCAAGGGGCCTCTCTTCCCAATGATGGTCGACTAGGCCATCTTCTGCTACATGTGCAGCTAGAGATACGAGCTTTGGGGATACTGGTTAGTTCATATTGTTCCACCTATAGGGTTGCAGACCCCTTCAGCTCCTTGGGTACTTTCTTTAGTTCCTACATTGGGGGCTCTGTGTTCCATCCTATAGATGACTGTGAGCATCCACTTTTGTCTTTGTCAGGCACTGGCAAAGCCTCACAGGAGACAGCTATATCAGGGTCCTTTCAGAAAAATCTTGCTGGCATAAGCAATAGTGTCTCAGATCCCCATTCCCCACTGCTAGATAACTCAGTTCAATTTCCTGACCCTCTGTACTTTTCCCTCATCTACTCCCACACCTGATTCTACTGCTCTATTTCCATCCACCTCCTCTCTCCCTCCCAGGTCTGTACTTGCCTCTAGATCCTGGGATTATTTTGTTCCCCCTTCTAAGTAGAATTGAATTATCCACACTTTGGTCTTCCTTCACCTTTTACTTCATATGGTCTGTGAATTGTACTGCAAGTATGCTGAACTTTTATCCTAATATCCACTTATCAGTTAGTACATACCATGTGTGTATCACCAAACAAAGAACACGTAACTCAATAATATAATTACAAGTTGCATGCTTAGATTAGACAAATATGCCACTTCACTAGTCTATTGCCCAGCTATGAAATCCCAGCTACTTGCAGCTTCTCAGGGCCATGTGTTTCTGGTTCATCTTCTTCTATTTTGTCCTCCCTCTGTCCTCCTGGCCTTTGTCTCATCTGACCCTGCTGTTCCCCTTTCTCTTCCTGCTTTGCCAAGAAGATCCTGCCTCCATATCTTAGCCCAGTGATTGGCTTCATATCATCTTATCAGCAAATAAAATAACTATGGGATATTCTCCTACATAAGAGTAAAATACTTAATAATTTTTGTTTGTTTTTCTTTGTTTTACTTTCTGTGGACGTCATTATCTGCCCTTCTTTTTAAATAGGAAGATGCCAGAATTCAAGAGATGGCACACTGTTAAGCAAATATATTGATTTTCAAGTTTTCATTTCATTAGAAATTGACTAGATTCAATGCCAAGAAAAGACAATTTAAAAAGTAAGGTTCAGCAAATTATTTACATTTCTATAAAGTTTAAGAAAATACTAAATAATCCTTGACTGTAAGAAGAAAAAAATCAACAATTAGTTATGAGCTCTAAACTTTTTCTGTCATCACTAAGCAGGGAAAATACAAGTGTCTTGTTGGGGATATTGTGAAGATTAAGTGGGATTGTGCATCTAAAGTACACAAAGGCTCCCATGCACCCTCAGAGCATGATAAATAGTATTGTTCTCACTGAGAGCTTAGTTCCCAACCTTTGCTTACTTAGATTGTAACTGTGACATTTTGGCTTACAGGAACTTAAAGCTTCCCATTTAAGAGTATACTCAGAATCATCCTGGAAATGGCGCAACTTTGTCTTACCCTTGCAATGAAACCAAAGAGCTTTTCATTCAGGTCGGAAAAGTATATTTTCTAATGGTTGTCATTTAGAAATGTGTCTGAGTTTGGTTTTTAGAATTTCACTCCAATATAATCTCACAAAGGACACTTTCTTGTCTCCTTTTACTCAAAATGTTTGCAAAGGTTTTTGATATTTGTTTATCCAAAATGACTATATTTTTATCTATGAAGATGAATGTTATCCCATTGTTTCAAAACTTAGGCCAACATATTACTGGTGATAATATGGAATACTTTTTCAATTTATATAGTTTAATATTCTTATGGAAAATTTATATAAGACATTTTAAAATAATATCTTATTATGATTTATTTACATGTACATGTGAGTATGCCTGCATGTGTGTATGTGGCTGAGGATTCAGACATCCCTAACCTCTGTATTTACAAGTAATAATTTAAAAGCTTCCTGATTTAGGTGCTTAGAGTTAAACCCATGTTCTCTACAAATAAAATACATATTCTTAGCCACAGAGGTATCACTGCAGCCCTACACAAAACTTTTTTAAAGTGTGTTTTAATTTCCATTTTGTGAAGAGAAGCAGAATTCATGTGTCTTTTGGTGTGTTTAACCCTGTATGGACCTGGCATTGTTCCATCTGCTATTAGTTTTTGTATGCTCTTCTACTTCAATCCTTTGGTCAGTTCTTCCTTTCTTCCCTTCCTCCCTCCCTACCTCCTTCCTTCCTTTCTTTCCTTTTTTGAATTTCAGTTGTCTTATTCACTTTACATCCTGACCACTGTCCCCCACCCAGTCAATTCCTCCCATAATTCTGCCCCTATCACACCATCTTCCTCTCCACTGAGTGGGTGGAGGCCCACTGTGTATCCCACGACCCTGAGGCTTCAAATCTCTGCAAGGATAGGTGTTTCCTCTCCCACTGAAGCCAGACAAGGCGACCCAGCTAGAAGAACAGGTGCCTCATATAGGCAAAAACTTTTGGGATAGCCCCACTCCAGTTAATCAGTAACCAAGGAAGACCAAGCTGCACATCTGATACACATGTGTGGGGAGGCCTAGGTCCAGCCCATGTATGTCCTTTGGTTGGTGGTTCAGACCCTAAGAGCTCCAATGGTCCAGGATAGTTGACTCTGTCTGTCTTCCTATGGAGTTCCTATTCTGTTCTGGGCCCTCCTCAATCCTTCCTTCTATTGTTCCATAAGAGTCTGCAAGTTCCACCCACTGTTTGATAGCTGGGGTCTGCATCTGTGTGAGTCAGTTGCTGGTTGGAGCATCTCAGAGGGAAACATGCTTCTGGCTATAGGCATAAAAGATTATGATTAATAGTGTCAGGGATCAGTGTTTGCTAATAGGATGGATCCCAAGTTGGGTCAGTTATTGGTTGTCCATTCTCTCAGTCTCCGCTCCATGCCCCATGAATCCATTTCTTATAGACAGGATAAAGTTTGGGTTTAAAGTTGTGTGGGTGGGTTGGTGTCTCTGCTGCTCCCCTAGGGCTCCTAGCTGGCTAAGGATGTAACTTCTTCAAGTTTCATATCCTGAGTGTTGTTAGTCACCACTATGGTCACTCCCACTGTTTCTCTGTCTTGTCCTGGAGATGGAATCCCAACTTTTCACCCCTGTCAGTTGCAGATTTCCATTCATTTTTATGGTCACCTAGCCATCTCTTTGTCCTTCCCATTACCCAGTGCTGAACCTCTCTCCATTCCTCTCCCTATTTTCTCTCTCTTCCAGATCCCTCTCTCAATCTGCCTGTTATAACTTTTTATTTCTCCTTCTAAGTGAGATTCAAGCACCCTTGCTTGGGCCTTTCTTCTTGTTTAGAGTCTTTCAGTCTATAGAGTGCAGCCCAGTTTCAGTATTCTATAGCTACTATCCACTTATAAGTGAGTACATGTCATGTATGTCCTTTTTGGACTAGATTACCTCACTGAGGGTGATATCCTCAAGTTCCATCAATTTGCCCGTAAAATTCATATCTTTGTATTTAAGAGCTGAATTGTATTCTATTGTGTAGATGTATGAAATTTTCTTTATCCATTCTTCAGTGGAGAGACATCTACGTTGTTTCCAGTTTCTGGTTCTTACAAATAAAACTCCTATGAACATAGCTAAAGCAAATATCTTTGTGGAGTGTTGGAGCATATTTTGGTTACATGCTCAGGAGTGGTATATCTGGCTTTTGAGGTAGTGTTGTTCCCAGTTTTCTTTTTTTTTTTCTTATCCTTTTTTTTACAATTCATATTTTATCCCCCTCCTAGTCCACGCTCTGACTGTTCCATATTCCATACCTCCTCCTCATGTCTTCACAAAGATTTCCCCACCCCACTTTGACCCCTTACCACACCAGAACTCTAAAAAACAATTAGGCCAGTTCTTAATACTGCTAATTGCTTTTCAGTTATAGTATTTTAGAATCTCATAGAAACACACATAGAATATAGTTTATTAAACTTGAATTTTGATGATTGCTTTAATGATATCTATATTAATTGTCTAAATTTTTGACAATGTGTAGTGGTCACTTGTCTTCAGAGTAGAAAGTGTTTATTGGTCATTCCAGTGTTTTTGCTTTGGTCCATATTTGTTGCTGTTGTTGTTGTTTGTTTTGATTGGTTTTTTTAGGTTCTCTGCATGTTGATTTCTGTTAAAATCTCTGTTCATTGTTCCTTTTCTACAAAGATGCTGTTGGAAGGTTAAACCATTGTCTGTAGGTATAATCCTAGAACTACCTTATTTCTTTTTATGAAGATCTAAGCTCAGATTAGGCTTCATGCTAATGAATTAGCTATAAGCTATCAATTCTTTAAAAACATTATCTCCAAATTTAGTCACTTTTTAAGCTACTGGAGATTTATAGTTTCAACATATGAATATGTGGTTTGCTATCTAGATCGAGAGGCAAGAGTGACCTCATGGAGTACGGCTAGAGTTCAATATGCATATATTCAAGCATAAGGTTTTTCTTAATAGTCTTTTATAGGTAGAAAGAAATCTCATCTATTAATGATTTTCATGTAATTTTAACATCATTGCATGCCAAATTTTGTTAATAATTATCAGTATCTATCCTATTTTTCTTCACTATTATTATGCTGTTATAATGAAAATTAAAATAAGAAAGATGATTACAATCACAAAAAAGCAGGCACAAATTGTAAAAAAAAGATAAATTTAGATGAAAAATAATATGAGCCTATTATGTGGTATCAATTATACTTTATATGTATACATGAAAGTGTTTACTAATGAGGAATCGGAAAGCAGAGGACAAATACCTATGAACAATGTCTTTCTATTATAAACTGTACATATAAAAGAGGACGTAAGTTGAGAAAGTTAGATCATGACTCTGAAGGTAAGAAAATGATTCTTAGATTGAACATACATTTGATAATTGAGGATATGTGTGGTAGGTATTAAAATGAATCACTTAGAACTTTTCTGTTGTCTCCAGAGCATGCCACTTTCTTGTTACTCTCTAATATCTTACTGTTTCTCAAGTTCCTCTTTTACTAATTTAGACCACATAATTAATTTTTAGTAAAGTGATCTATCTAGTCTTTTATGTAAGAAGCTTTCTCCCAAACACATTTTCTCAAATGTTAGTACATAGCTGCACTGCAAGCCATGAAATATTCTAAATTGAGAAAATGCCCAACATAGTGCCTGGGACCAATTTTGGAGAAATTCTAACAACCAGGTTAGTCAGACAGAATGTTACATTAAAAGATTTTAGTTTCACTACATCAAGAATAAGATCTCTTTCAAAAAGGTAGCATGTGAGTGAGAGGATTAAATGCTCCCAAATGTATGAGTGCTAAAGAAGAGTTGGCAAAGATCATTAAATTTATTTTCTTTGTATGGGTATGTTTTTTGTTTAATTTTTTGTTTGTATAAATTCCAACATGTTACATTTTATTCATTTTGAATTAAAACATAATCATATTACCTGCTTTCTTCTCATTTCTCTTTCTAGTCACTCACAGGTCCCCTTCCTTAAACTCCTTTTGTGTTCCTTCATCTCTAAAATTGATAGTATCTTTTTGATGAAGTTGTCAAACAGATAAATAAATGAAACTTGACAAATCCAGTTTTGTTGTTTTGTATATGTAATTTCAGGGCTCAATATTTTGTAGCATATAAACAATTAAGGAGCTTATTACTTGGGGAAGTTAATTTTCTCTATCTTAGCAGTCGTTAATTGCCTATAGTTTCTTCATGGTGGGACTCCTTAAGATTTAACCTCTTGTTAATTTGCATGCTTATGAATATTGCCATTGTCTGGTATTAATTATACAGCCATATCTAGAAGAGAATACTTAGCAGACTTCCTAGTATTATGGCCCCTATAGTTTTTTCCACTTCCTCTTCTGTGATATTTCCTGAGACAACTGAAACATGAGCAGTTGTGTAGACACATTCACTGAAACTGTGATAAGCATAATCTACTGAACTCTACATTGTGTTAAGTTACAGGTGTCTGTGTGTGTCTCCATTGCTTCTTTGATGAAGGGTTGTAGCTACACTTTTCTATTGAAATAATAGTTAAGCATTATTGTGTTCTAGAATTGTGACTATTGTAGACTCTCTTTAAGATCTATGATCTCTGTAATCAAGAGAAAGTATGTTTCTACTATCATACTGAAAAATGAGAACTGGGGCATCAACTGAGGAGGGAAAATGGAAGTCAATACGAAAGGAGAAATGAGAGACAGCAACAAGCTTGATTGATAAAGCATCAAGGAATCATATTATTTTATATTTACCCAAAATTATACAAAACACACATACAAACACACACACAGAGTATATATAATCTCTGCTGTGTCTGGAGAACATTTTCTTCTATAGAAGTTATACTACTTCTGGCTTTTATAATCACCCTGTTTCCTTTTCCATGAAGATCGCTGATCCTTAAGTGGAAGAATTTGATATAAAATATTTGATTGAAAAGCATCTCATTTAAGATCAAATGTTTCTCAGACTCTCATTGTTTGAACATTGTCCAGTAGTGGGTCTCTTTGTTAATGGACACTTTCATAATAATGTTTGAAACTGATCTGTGGTGATAGTAGGATATTATTTGGAGTTAATTTTTTTCTATGCTCACTTAGCAGAATACTAGTAGTAGTTTTTTTCCTTAGGATCCATGGCCCCTGTAGTCTCAAATTATTGGCCTTATAAACAGAAGTGTACCTTTGTCAATCGTGCTGAAAATTTTTGGTTCTTATAGATGTCATATTTTATACCTATAATAGAAACAAGTTCATATTTTCTCTCTTTGTGTCATATTGAAGATACCCAAAGAGGGGAAATACTCTTTGGGCATTGTGGTGGCAAAATATCCATTGTTGCTTAACGATGTGTCTTAAAAAGGCAAGATTTAAAACTGCTATATATTGTAGAAAGAAAAATCTAATCTACTTATTTCAAAAAGAACAGTATTGGGTACTGTTTATAACTGAAGATTTACCCAAGTTCTACTTTCTAGGAAGGAATAAAACATGTATTGGGGGAAAACATTTATGTACACACAAAAAAAATATAATTTAATTAAAGTAACTTTTGGAAACTAATGGTTTAATTAAAACCACCAAGATTTCCATCACTATGGTAAACTTTATTGAAGAACCCTAGAGTCCTATCTTCCATCTGTCAAATATAATATACATTTAATTACTTATACAGATTCAAAAGAACTGCCCATACAAATAAACACTGTAGTGTAAGAATGTGCTTCCTGTTATAATTGAATCTTTGAATACTCAGCCTCCTACACTTATGTGCAAAATACTCAGGCTCCCTGGAGCCATAACTTTAAATGCTCACAGGCATGACGTGGGTCTTTATCTTTTCAAAGAAAGATTCAGAAAAGTAGCAGCTTCTGTGTCTGGGAGATTGGTTATTCTAAAAGCTTAAATGTTCTATAAATGTTTAATTTGCTTAAAGATGAGTTGACAGCTATTTTTATTAAGCTTTTCACTGATTTCAATGTTTCCATTTCTAAAGTAAAAGGCATTAGCACTTTGTAAACTCTGTCTAGAAGGTTCCCCCTTTGAGTCTCATGTCCTTATGAAGCAGAGTGTAGTTTGTTAATTTGTTTTCTGAAAACTTCCATGTGTATTGAGAATGGTTCTTCTACATTTATTTTAAAATTATTTAATAGTCTCTTTTCATAATCTATATATAACCACTTATAGTCTGCTATTATAATTCTTAGTTGTCTATGTGGTAATCTTTGACAAACCCTTGCAAATTTGATTTAAAGATGAAATCAGCTCTCTCAGGGGCTTCTTCATCATTGGGAGTATACCTGGAATTTTCCAGATCTACTCAGTATTTTGATATATTCAGAGTTAAAATGATGCCTGATCTATTTACATTGCCACACAAAGGATGTCTGACACTGCATGTGTGGGCTTTCACACTCTGGGTTACTTCTGTGACAGCAGATTCATATTCTAGAATTCAATTCGATTCCAACATTTTCAACTTGGAGTTTGTGTCAAGTATCAGTTCTCAATGCCTCAGGAGGGCCCCAGATCCAGAGGCCAATCTCACGTGATCTTTCCATACTTTTGCTTATAAACTAGGGTTGCCAGTGCTTCCACTTTGGTTGGATACTTTGTTGTAATTGCTCAGGGATGTAAGGAAAATCCTTTACTCATGTTTGCTGGATTATTATAAAATATTTTATCATGAATAGAAATAAATAAGGGGATGTAATGGCACAGTTACATAATTTTTTCAAAAAAGAAATTTATAATGAGAACATCACTACTTCAAGACCAGCCTGGGAAGTTAATGTGATGTACTGTGACTCTGTCACAGCACAGTACAGCACAAGGAGATTTGGAAATGGAATCATAGTTCAGTGGTAGAGCACTTGCCTATTATGTGCAAGGCTTAAAATTAATTTTCTGTATCACTAAAAATAAACTCAAATAAATATGTACATAAATGGTTCAAAGAAGTTTCTGATCTAGAATGTTGGGGTGCATCATCTTCTTTAAAGCATGTAGTTTTGTCAGTCTACAAAATAGAAGCCCATCATTTGAAAATTTTCATAGAGATTAATTTCCTGTATTCCAGATACTCATTTCCTATAAGTAAGACTGAAAACTCTATAAATTGGGCTTTTTGGTGCCCACCCTCATCCTAAGACTCTTTTGGGGACTTTATCTTTTTTTCATTTAAAAAAAAAACAAAATTTAATTGTAAAAATTAAGTATTTTCTCAATTCTTTAAACATGATGAGTCCATGGAGGCGGTGTCAAAGATATTAAATCATTTTTTCACATTTGCCTATTGTATCATCCACCAGCAGACTAATAAAACTTATTTTGTTATAACATTTCAGAGCTCTATACAAATTAATACCGTATACATACTAAAGCCTCCTTTAACCTTGGAGTTGAGTGAATTGGTAGACTTGGCTAAGAAAGGGGCAGGGCAAGCCATGAGTTTAGAGTGATGATGTGCTAGCTGGATTTGGGAGAGGAAATGAAGTCTTTCAAGGAACACAAGTTTTTTTTTTTAAAGTCTCACTAGGAAGTATCCCAAGATTATTTGTGCACACCCTTGTCTTCACTCTGCTGGCTTTAACTATTAAGCAAAAACTCAACTTTAGGCTTCATGACATAACATTGCTTCCCTGAAGGAGGAAAGGTTGAATGGAAAGGCAAGTGAGCAGTGCTATGTCTTTAACACTTACCTCTGTGGAGATGATTTTTTTTCCTTATTTGTCCTTTTTTTTTTTTTTTTCCTACAGCTAAGCTTTTCTGGTTTAGCCTGTGAACTGATAAATAATATTGCCCTTTAAAAAGGCAAACACCAAGTTCATTCACACATCATTCTGCAGTTTCATGAAACACTAGAAGCCTTAAGTAACTTCCATACCAAAGTCTCAGGTGAGTTCAAAATTGTCCAATATGGTGATAAGAAAGCATTCTTATCACACAGAAAATTTCAGAAGTTATATATAGAAACTTGGAAAATATATTTATTATAAATATCCATAAGAGATATCTCTCATCAATTTTAGTTACTTTGTAATATGTAAATTTCACTTTGAATAATGCAGCTTGGAGTAGAGAAATGGTTCTGTAAATAAGAGAATTAGCTACTCTTCCAGAGGAGGCATGTAATATATAAAAATGATCTGTAACTTCAGGTTCAAGGAACAGAATGTCCTCTTCTAACCTACATGGGCACTGAACACTTGTGGAACCCATAGATAGATACATACATACATACATACATACATACATACATACATACATCATATATATGTGTGTGTGTGTGTGTGTATTTTATGTATGGAAAATTTGATCACATGTATGTTTATGTATATGCATTATGTATTATACATATAAAAGTGTGTGTACGCTTAAACATGCTTATATACATAATTTGAAAATAAGGAAAACCAGGTATTGATCCATCTTTCAACGAAGGAGACAATACCATGTGTGTTCATTTGTGACTGAGTTACCACATTCAGGATGATATTTTCTAGTTCCATTTTTGCCCAAGAATTTCATGAATTCATTGTTTTTAATAGCTGAATAGTACTCCATTATGTAAATGTACCACATTTTCTGTATCTATTCCTCTGTTGAGGGACATCTGGGTTATTTCCAGCTTCTGGCTATTATAAATTAGGCTGCTATGAATATAGTGGAACATTTGGTCTTACTATATGCTGGAACATCTTCTAGGTAAATGCCCAGGAGTGGTATAGTTTTCTGAGGAACCAAAAAATTGATTTCCAAAGTGGTTGTACCAGTTCGCAATCCCACAAACAATGGAGGAGTATTCCTCTTTCTCCACATCCTAGCCAGCATCTGCTGTCTCCTGAGTTTTCGATCTTAGCCATTCTGACTGGTATGAGGTGGAGTCTCAGGGTTATTTGACTTGCATTTCACCGATGATTAAGGATGTTGAACATTTTTTTTTTTTTTAGGTGATTCTCAGCCATTCAGTATTCCTCAGTTGAGAATTCTTTGTTTAGCTCTGTACCCCATTTTTAATAGGGTTATTTGGTTCTCTGGAGTCTAAATACTAGAGTTCTTTGCATATATTGGATATTAGCCCTCTATCAGACTTAGGATTAGTAAAGATCTTTTCCCAACCAGTTTGTTTTATCTTATTCAGTGTCCTTTGTCTTACAGAAGTTTTCAATTTAATGAGGTCCTATTTGTCAATTCTTGATCTTAGAGCATAAGCTATTGATATTCTGTTCAGGACATTTTCCCCTGTGCCCATGTGCTTGAGGCTTTCCCCACTTTTTTTTTTTGTTTGTTTGTTTGTTTGTTTGTTTTTTTGTTTTTTGAGACAGGTTTTCTCTGTGTTTCCCTGGCTGTCCTGGAACTCACTTTGTAGACCAGGATGTCCTGGAACTGAGAAATCTGCCTGCCTCTGCCTCACAAGTGCTGGGATTAAAGGCGTGTTCCACCATGCCCAGCTCAATTTATCTTGTTTTATGTGGAGGTCCTTGATCCACTTTGATTTGAGCTTTGTACAAGAAGATAAGAATGGATCTATTTTGCTGGGCATGGTGGCACACACCTTTAATCCCAGTACTCGGGAGGCAGAGGTAGGCAGATTTCTGAGTTCCAGGACATCCTGGTCTACAGAGTGTGCTCCAGGACAGCCAAGGCTATACAGAGAAACCCTGTCTCGAAAAAAGCCTCCCCTCCCTCCCCCCAAAAAGAATGGATCTGTTTGCATTCTTATACATGCTAACCGCAAGTTGAAACAGCACCATTTGTTTAAAATGATCTGTTTTTCACTGGCTGGTTTTAGCTACTTTGTCAAAGATCAAGTTATGATAGGTGTGTGGGTTCTTTCTGGGTCTTCAGTTCTATCCCATTGATCTACCTAGTGGTCCCTGTAATAATACCATGAAGTTTTTGTTTTGTTTTTGTTTTTATTATGAATGCTTTGTATTATAGCATGAGGACATGGCTGGTGATTCCCCTAGAAGTTCTTTTATTGTTGAGAATCTTTTTTACTATCCCTGGTTTTTTGTTATTCCAGATGAATTTGCAAGTTTTCTTTCTAACTCTATGAAGACTTGAGTTGGAATTTTGATGGGCATTGCATTGAATCTGTGGATTGCTTTCGGCAAGATGGCCATTTTTACTATATTAATCTTGCCAATTCATGAGCATGGGAGATCTTTACATCTTCTGAGATTTGAAGTTCTTGTCATACAGATCTTTCACTTGCTTAGTTAGAGTCACCCTAAGGTATTTTATATTATTTGTAACTATTGTGAAGGGTGTTGTTTCCCTAATTTCTTTCTCATCCTGTTTATCCTTTGAGTAGTGGAACAACACTGATTTTTTGAGTTAATTTTATATCCAGCCACTTTGCTGAAATTGTTCATCAGGTTTGGGAGTTCTTTGGTAAAATTTCTGGGGTTGCTTATGTATTCTATTGTATCATTTGCAAATAGTGATATTTTGATATCTTCCTTTCCAATTTGTATCCAATACTACTCAAACTATCCCACAAAATAGATAAAGAAGGTACACTACCCTTTTCATTCTATGAAGCCACAATTACTGATACCTAAACCACACAAATACCCCAAAAAGAAAGAGAACTTCAGACCAATTTCCCATATGAATGTCAATGCAAAAATAGTTATTGAAATTCTTGCCAACTGAATCCCAGAACACATCATGGATACTGTTTTGTCGTCTAATTGTTCTGGCTAGAACTCTGAGTACTATATTGAATATAAAGGGAGAAAGTGGGCAGCCTTGTCTAGTCCCTGATTTTAGTGGGGTTGCTTCAAGTTTATCTCGATTTTTTGATGTTGGCTACTGGTTTGCTGTAGATTGCTTTTAATATGTTTAGGTATGGGCCTTGAATTCCTGATCTTTTTCAAGACCTTTATGGATGGATGTTAGATTTTGTCAAATATTTCTCAGCATCTAGTGAAATGATTATATAGCTTGTTCTTTGAGTTTGTTTATATAGTGGGTTACATTGATGGATTTCCATATATTGAACCATCCCTATATCCCTGGGAACCAGCCTATTAATCAAGCTGGATTATCGTTTTGATGTGTTCTGGGATTCAGTTGGCAAGAATTTCAATGACTACTTTTGCATTGACATTCATATGGGAAACTGGTCTGAAGTTCTCTTTCTTTTTGGGGTATTTGTGTGGTTTAGGTATCAGTAATTATGGCTTCATAGAATGAAAAGGGTAGTGTACCTTCTTTATCTATTTTGTGGGATAGTTTGAGTAGTATTGGTATTCGGTCTTCTTTGAAGATCTGTTAGAACACTCCACTAAACACACCTGGTCCTAGGCTTTTTTGCTTAGAAGATTATTAATGAATTCTTCTATTTCTTTAGGGGTTATGGGACTGTTTAGATCATTTATCTGATCTAGATTTAATTTTGGTACCAGATTTCTGTCTAAAAAATTGGTCATTTTTTTTCCAGATTTTCCAGTTTTGTTGAGCATATGCTTTTGTAGTAGGATCTGATTCTTTTTGGATTTCCTCTGTTCTGTTGTTATGTCTCTGTTTTTATATCTGATTTAATTGATTTGGATACTGTCTCTGTGCTCAGTGGTTAGTCTGGTTAAGTGTTCATCTATTTTGTTGATTTTCTCAAAGAACCAGCTCCTCATTTGGTTGATTCTTTGTATAGTATTTATTTATTTATTTATTTATTTATTTATTTATTATTTGTCTTTCTACTTGGTTGCTTTCAGTCATGAGTTTCATTATTTCCTGATGTCTACTCTTCTTAGATGTATTTGTTTCTTTTTGTCCTAGAGCTTTCAGATGTGCTGTTAAGCTGCTAGTGTGTGCACTCTCCAGTTTCTTTTGGAGGACTCAGATCTATGAGTTTTCCTCTTAGTACTGCTTTCATCGTGTCCCATAAGTTTGGGTATACTGTGACTTCATTTTCTTTAAATTCTAAAATGTCCTTAATTTCCTTCTTTATTCCTTCCTTGAAAAGTTATCATTGTGTAGAGTATTGTTCAGATTCCACGTTTATGTGGGGTTTCTATTGTTTGTTGTTGTTTTTCTTGTTGTTATTGAAGACCAGTCTTAGTCTATGGTGATCTGACAGGACACATGGGATTATTTCAGTCTTCTTGTATCTGTTGAGGCCTGTTTTGTGATCAGTTTTAGAGTAGGTACCCGAGGTGCTGAGAAGAAGATGTACTCTTTTGTTTTAGGATAAAGTGTTCTACACATATTTAAATCATTTCGTTCATAACTTCTGTTAGTTTCACTGTCTGTTCAGCTTGTTTCCATGATCTGTCCATTGATGAGAGTGTTGAAGTCTCCCACTATTAACATGAAATGTATGCTTTGAGCTTTAGTAATGTTTCTTTTGTGAATATGTGTGCCCTTGAATTTGGAGCATAGATATTCAGAATTGAGAAGTCTTCATGGCAGGATTTTCCTTTGATGAATATGAAGTGTCCCTCCATATGTACATATACATACACACACACACACACACACACACACACACACACACACACATATATAATACCTTTAGATTGAAAGTCAACTTTATTCAATGTTAGAATGTCCACTCCTGCTTGTTTCTTAGGACCATATGCTTGGAGAAAAAAATTTCCAGCCTTTTACTCAGGTTATATCTGTCTTTGTCCCTGAGGTGAGTTTCCTGTATGCAGCAAAGACTTGGGTCCAGTTTATGTATCCAGTGTGTTAGTCTATGTCTTTTATTGGGGAATTGAATCCATTGATATAAAGAAAAAGGAATTATTTCTTCCTGTTTTATTTTGTTGTTAGAGGTGGAATTGTGTTTTTCTATTTTATGTTCTGCATCGAGATTTTCTCTTTTATCTCTTGTATTCTGTTGCTGATGCATCTACAAGTCCTGATCTTTTTCCTAGGTTTTCTTTCTCCAGAATTTTCTCCCTTTGTGATTTATTGTTTCTACTTCTATTTTTAGATCATGGATTTTTTTTCAATTCCTTCAACTGTTTGTTTGTGTTTTCCTGGACATCTTTAAGGGACTTTTGTGTTTCACCTTTAAGGGCTTCTACCTGTTTACATGTGTTCTCTTGTATTTCTTTAAGGGAGTTATTTATGTCCTTATTAATGTCCTCTTTCATCATCATGAGATATGATTGTAAATGCAAATCTTACGTTTCTGTTGTGTTGGGGCATCCAGGACTTGCTGTGGTGGGAGAACTAGGTTCTGATCATGCCAAGTATCCTTGGTTTCTTGCACTTGCCTCTCACCACCTGGTTATCTCTGATGTTAGTTGGTCTTGATGTTTCTGGCTGGAGCTTGTCCCTTCTGTGGGCCTACTAGTCTGTGTCAGCACTCCTGAGACACCAGCTCTCTTCTGGCAGGACCTGTGTGTAAAGGGATGTGGAATAGCCCCAGCTCTGGGGTGCAGATGAGGACAAGAAATATCCTGTCCCA
Source organism: Mus musculus (assembly GCF_000001635.26). Taxonomy (NCBI): domain Eukaryota; kingdom Metazoa; phylum Chordata; class Mammalia; order Rodentia; family Muridae; genus Mus; species Mus musculus. The sequence goes on along the minus strand of NC_000070.6, from coordinate 17,381,436 downwards.
GCTGCTCCACTGTTCCTGTGCCCTGTGAGCTCTTGGCAGTCCTGCTTTGGACAATTGTTGGAGAGAAAGTAGAGATCAAATTTCTGATCCAGAGAGTGATATCACTCCTGGGAGCCCAGCTCTCTCCTGGAGGGGCCTGTGTACAGAGTGCTGTAGAACAGCCTTAGCTCCCCGGAGCAGCAGAGAGATCCTTTCCCAGCTGCTCTGCTCGACTGTCTCTGTGCTCTGTGCATTCCTGGGCAGCCCTGCTTTGGGCAGTTATTAGAGAGAACCTGGAGATCTCACCTCTGATCTCAGGAGTGAGTACACTACTTGGAGACCAGCTCTATCCTAGCAGAGCCTGTGTACAGAGAACTGCGGAGCAGCCTTAAACCCTAGATGCAGATGGTGACCGGAAGGGAAAAACAGATATTTAAGGGATAATAATACAATAGTAAAAAATATCACAATTTTCTATTTCTCTTAAAAATTTCACCAATATCTAGCTTAATTCTCCAACTTAACATTTCTTATATGCTCTAATCTTCCATCCAAAATCACTTTAGTGAAGGCAAGCTTACTTTAAAATCTGCTGCTGGTTTTTATCACTTTTAAGGCAGCCAGCTTTTCACAGACAGATGGTTAGATGGCTCTCAATTCCTTATTATATTGTCCTTTCCAAACTTACTTCCTTCATTTAAAGAGGAGTAGACCATCAAGACAAAAGTCCATTTGCATACCTTGTTTTCTCTATTTTGTTAGTTATGAAGTTTATTAAATTCTGAACACCCTTAATCATCAACATCCATCTGAAACCTTTCTCTATTTTAAATTTTTGTAAAGTACTTCTTCACAAGTGAGAATGGTTTAAATTTTGTTTAAAACACAAAGATATGTGTTATGTTAAAAAATACTTTCCACTTGCTCTTTTCCATCCAAAATTGATTTTTGCTTCTTAGGATCTTTTTTCATTCCATACTTCATATGTATTAATGCCCTACAATTACATGAAAACAGCTCAGTGTAACTAATCAATAGAAAAAAAGCAAATAAAACATACCAAGATGTAACACAGCCTTCTCTAGCTTCTTGGAACAGTTATCATCAAATTGACAGAAAATAACTTCTCATCACTTATATCTTATAAGTGAATGAAAATTTATATCACTATAATAAAAACTATAATTATGCCCTAAAGATTAAGGATATAATTACCACATGATCTGGAAATCTGGCTGTATAGACATAGATTATGAAGATAGGATTCTAAAGAGATATCTGCTTTCTTATACTTGTTGTAGCCATAACCTAATAACCATGCTGATTGAGATGTACAATAATTACAGAAGTACCTACACACCTATTTAGCTGATCAGTTCGTAAAGAATGGCTACTACATAATTAGAATGAAATGATATTTGCCCACCAAAGATAAAGACAGAACTGGAGGGAAAACTATATGTACTGAATTGGTTAAATTTATCTCATGGAAATAGATAGTCAAGAGACTCTGAAGCATAAAACAAAAGATTAAAAATGTGAGGAAAATCCCAGCTAGGTGGCACATGACTTTAAAAACAAAGCTCTAAAAGCAGAGGATGATAGATCTATGAGCCTTATACAAGGTAAGACCCACAACAATACTAAAAAAACCAATAGAGAAACGAAGAAATAAGGAAAGAAAGAGAAAGAGGAAGAAAGAAAGAAAGAAAGAAAGAAAGAAAGAAAGAAAGAAAGAAAGAAAGTAAGAAAGAAAGAAAGAGGAAGGAGGGGGAGGGAGGGAGAGAGACAGAAAGAGAGAGAGAGAGAGAGAGAGAGAAAGAAAGAAAGAAAGAAAGAAAGAAAGAAAGAAAGAAAGAAAGAAAGGAAGGAAGCCAGCCAATATATAGTTAGGAAAAATAAAATAAGTAAAAGTATACAGCACAAATGATTATGGCTTTGTAATTTAGAAATCTATTTGACATTATAAAAGAAATCCTTTTCAAAGGAAGAAAACAGTTGGAATTTTCAAATTACAGGAAAACAAAAAATGATTAAGGATATGTAATGCTAATTAGCATGGCTTTTTCTTTATAAGTTTGATTCCTATATTATATTGTAATGCTTTATCTACAAATATGTATACTTCAAAACAAACAAACAAACAAATTTGTTAAAAAATAGTCAAAAATCTGATTTTACCTGAATGTACACCCACACAAGTGTAAAAAATGTACATGCATGTACATTTATATACACACACACACACAAACACAAATTCACAAGATCATTTAAGAACCCTATGAAAGTAG